>NC_046223.1:7359851-7678456 GCF_009819885.2 Catharus ustulatus
TTTGGCTACCACCTGTCATGAGTACTTTGAGCTAGCAGCAGCTCAGACATGAGGATCAGCGCTGGCAGGGCTGCTCAGCAGCTTTGCGTGGCTTGGTAGGGCTGCAGTACTCAAATGATCACCCAATTAGTGCCCCAGTGACAATGTGGCACCAGCCACAAATCCCACAGCCCCTGGCCAGAAGCCTCAGGCAGAGGATAATGAATGTGCCTGCTCAGTTCCAGCACAAAAGAAATATGAACTATTTCTGACCTCTTCTCTACCCGTGACTCCTGACCCGTGAACAGCCAGACAACTTTTGCTGATAATAGTTTATTTTTCACTAAGCAGAGGCTCTGCTTTCTGGGCAGCTCGGTGCTATACACAGTTTTAGGTAGAAATAAAAAACCACAAAACTTAGTCCCTTCCACAGGACGCTGCTCCTGTGGCAATCTGGGAGTGATTCCTTGCCATGTTAAAAATCATCACCATCGTGCAGGGCATTTTTTTCCCTGAAAGGTGGAACAACCAGGCTTCCTGTGAACAACACATGAAGAGCTGAGGAGTCAAAGCACTGGGCAAAGATTTAGCACTCTCTGTGAGTTTTTTATCAGTGAGTAACACCATTTACAGATGAGTAAACCTAACACAGAGCCTGGGTTGACACACACCACCAGGGAATTGCAGAGCTCGTGAGGTACCTGATTCATCTCGAAGAGAACAGGGAAGGTGCTACTTTCCCTTTTTCCCTTACTTGCATTTAAATATTAAAAGAGAAAGAATGACCAAATCCCTTTTTAAAACAAGACCTAGTAACAGTGCTGAAATAATCATCTGGACGAGAACTGAGACATACAGAGGCCTACAGAAACTCTTTGCTATCTTTAGTGCACCCATGAAGCATAACTCCAGCTTGCCAAAACCCTTATTGAAATTCCTTTCTTTGCAATATTCCCAAAATATCAGCATATTCATACTTATTTTAAGCAAGCACAGAAACCCAATTCCAGCAGTAGATGTGCAGAGTTTGTGAGTGTGGGTCAGAGTTAAGTTTGTTCTCACACAGAAGCAGATTCTCACATGAATTTATGGAGCACAAATGTGGACAAAGAAGGCAGAAAACACAGAACAGCTGAAGTCATTCAGAAGGGTCAAGTCTCTGCTCTGGACTTTGGGAGCTCTTCTCATCAGTGATGGCTACACAGCCTGAACTAAGCCATGGATGATTTTATAATGGTAAAGCAGCTGAGACCTCAGCCTTTTTAAAGCTTCCCTCCTTCAAGCTTTACATTCATAAAACTTTAAGGACTGAAATGCTGAACTGGAACACATCATGGCTGCTTTACAAGCATGACATCAAAAAGGTTTGGCAGAGTCAGTCCCACTGCCCTGAGGAGCTGCTGAGCTCCAGAGGGTTCCTGGGCTCCTTGGCTGGACCACAGAGCTCCTGCTGCTCCAAAAGGCTCCCCTGTCCTGCTGGCATAACAGTAGCACCATTCCCTTCTGATAGTCCAGCTTCCAACAGGGAAATTCTCACCCAAATATCTGCACTGGGGCCTGCATTCCCAGGTTATTATTTTGACAGAATTATGGCAGACCTCATTCCACATCAATGGGGTCTCACTCTTTCCAAAGCAGCAGCAGCAGCATTTGAAATTTGGTCCAAAGTGGTTAAAAGTGATAACATCTTTGCAGTTTGAGGTGGAAAAAAGACAGTTACTGTGTGTTTATACACATCTATTTCTAGGTGAATGCTGAAATTCCCACTGAATTTCCTGAATGAAAAGAATGCCAAAGACTCATGAAACACTACTTTTTTATTATTATTATTTTGTGTAAGAAAACTCCTGTAATTCAAAAACTGTAGATGATATTTTGGAGGCAAAAAATCCTGATTTTTTTTCCTCCAACAGTTAATCAGCTTCAGAAGGAAATCTTACTGCTTTGAAAAAATGAGAAGGGAGAAAGGTGAGTTTGGATTTAAGAGTTTGTGGATGTAACTCTGAACACACTCCTCCATCCTAGATTTTCTGAGGAATCTGCAGGAGATGAATGTGCAAATCTGACTGTCTGCCTCCTGTCCTAATTTCGTTAAGCAGAGCGCTCACAAAGTGCTAACTGGAGCCTCTTACTCAGTTTATCCAGCTCACACCTGATTTTTAGCAAGATGTTACACTGCTTTAACATCTATGAACTATGGTTTTATTGCTCTCCACTATTTCCTCCTCCCTCCAGCTTGAAAAGCTACGCTGCAATCAATGGCTGATGTCAGCATGGGAGTAATAACCTTCATGTAGGGCAGCAAGGAGGGGCAGGGAAAGAGGCAAGGAGTTAATCCATCAGGATGTGCAGATAACAACACTATCATAAGACTGCTTGGTTTCAGGACAGCTTTTTAGTATGGAAACATCCAAAATGCTCCTGCCCTCCACTCAGAGTTTTCCTCTGATGGACACAGAAAGGCCAGGAGAACTGACAGCAAAACTGAGGTAGGTGGTGTGTTTATAAGGGCAGAAAAAACCAAATCCAATGTGTGTTGCAGATGTTCAGGCCAATCCTTAAGGAAGGTGAAGGAGAAAGAAGAAAATCCAGTGTTAAGCATGAGGAGTATGACCTTAGGGTAAGGTCCTGTGGTCAGCTCTGCCTTCAGGACAAACCAGTGAAGTTTTGGTTCTCTGCTTTCCCTCCCTCCAACACCTTGACAACAGCAAACCTTTTTAAAATTTTTTTTTTCCTTCCTATTATTTGTCTGCCTTGAAGTGTGCCAGGTTTTCAGGGGTCAAGGACCATTTGTTTGTTACTACCTGGAGCTTTCAGGGCCAGCTGTGAAGGAATTAATAATTGGTAGAAGAAGTGTATTGAAGGGTTTATCCTCCTTGTAATGATGTCCCATGGAGAATCACAGCACATTCTCATCTCTATGTTTGTCAGCAGTGAGAATAGAGATTATTCCTTCTATAAAATTGCCTTTCTTTTGCACTTTCTAAAAAAACTGTAAGTCCCCAAAGAATTCCTGACATTGATATGAATTGGCACTTAAACCTTCCTTGAACTGGGAAGTTGGTTTCATGTCAGGAACAAGTGTGAGTTTTACTTGGGGCTCTGTTCAGCTTTCTGTGGTGGAGGCTGAATGCCAAAAAACTTTTTCACATGGAAGGTGCTATAATTCCAGCCACTGGACAAACTGATCACTTTTATTTTCTAAATTATTTCTGAAGGGAAATTCCATTTTTATGGAGAAACATAAGCATTTCCACAGCAAAGATGATATTTCCTGGCAAAAATATTTTTTCCCTAACCATGCTTGCTGTTCATCTAAAAGCAGTAAAATGAATTGATTTCTTTACAAGAACAAGAAAAGAAATCAAGAGAATAGAAGCTTACTTTTATTTTTAGTTAACTGAAATAAAAATTAAAATTATTTTGCCTGGTTCTAGATTAGGAAGCAACTTTTTATTATCCAGAAAATACTCAGCTTCCAGCTGCTACAAATCAAGTTTTTCACCCACAAAAATCCCCACGAGTATTCCCTTGGTTAAATACCTATGCCTTTAGGCACTTGGATCCCTTTTCCAACATGTAAGAAATCAATTATCTGGTTACCCCCTAATTTATTAAACCTTATGTCTCAGATTCTGAAAATATTTGGGAGTTGCTGTAATGCGTTCTGCACCAGTGAGTTTTCCCCGACTCAGTCCAGGCACCTTGGCATCCCAAATCCATGTGCTGAATCCTGCTTAATTATATTTAATTAATGCCCAATGTACCATGCCTGGGTGGAGCAGACAGCTGGGGGCTTATCTGGTGTGACCTTGGGTGACAGACACAATCTGGGATCACACTAATGTGTGTGCCTTTTGTCAGTGGATACCAAAAAGTCAGGGCTGCCACGACCAAATGATTAGCACATATCCACGGGGATAAAGATGGGATGGGAGATATGCCTGCCATGAACACGTCTCAGTGCCTTGTGATCCACACACAGTCTCTTGCCAGATGCAAGGCAACAATTTTTCTTTTTTTTTTTTTTTGCAAAGCATCTTGTACCACTTTCAGCAGAATTAGTTGTCACAAAAAGGGGATGTTGGCTGGAGCAAAAAGATTGGGATTCAGGAACAGCAAAGGATTTTGGGGACATGAGGGGTCTGCTCATCAGTTTAGGGTGTCACGATACCAATACACCTTTTATTAAAGAGGTGCCAGCAAGGCAGGCGTGGCCCTGGGAGGAGCTCAAGTATCCTACACAGTTAGTGCCTGGTTTTGGAGCTACTCTGAACCTCCCCCTTGCCTACATTTCTGCTCAAAACTCACTGAGACACAGACAAAATGATGGAGGAAAGGCTCCAAAAGCAGGAAAGACTCATAAAGCTAAGAAGTAATGAGAGAAGCAAGAGGACCTTTGGGATCAGCTCCTGATTGCTCATGTTTGCAGGGAATTGTGAGGAGTTCATAAAAACAGAATAACTTGTTGTTCAGGAATTCTAATAAAGAAAACCTAGAAGCATTAGAAAATTATTCCCGCAGGATGGACATGGAGAAATTATGGGGGAACCATCTTCCTAAAGGATAGGGAGAATTTGCTAAATATAATTTTTCTTGGTCCAAATACAAAACCCAAACTGGACATGAACCCTTGCAGACCAGAAA
The DNA here is from genome assembly GCF_009819885.2 of Catharus ustulatus. Lineage (NCBI taxonomy): Eukaryota > Metazoa > Chordata > Aves > Passeriformes > Turdidae > Catharus > Catharus ustulatus. The sequence continues at coordinate 7,364,478 of NC_046223.1, forward strand.
TGGAAAACTGAGGTCAATGGGTCACCAATTATCTTTGCACAGACAAAGAGAAAAGTTTGTATTACTTAAATATTGTACTTTTCCTTTGTGAATACAACGCACTGAAGATGGAGAAGCCTTTCTGCAGCTTAAGAAATCCTAGTAGGCATTTCTAGTAATGACTATTAGAAACGAAGAAATGGTCAAAAATATTCTCTTAAATATGTTCACATCTTATTCCTTTCACTTCTAACCATTTGTAAAGCTATTGCTGATTTTCCTCTGGCAGTTGGAAGAGAGGCCAGTGGGGAAAATAGTGAAATATCTCACTTAACCTATATGCCAGTGATTGCTGACACCCTAATTTCTCTGGATTGTAAATTTTTTCTCCCCTAACTCTATAAATGGGATCATGCTGGAAGCATTCCATGGCTGGTGTGGAGAAGCAGCCACAAGAGGACCTTGCTGAAGGTTCTGATCCAAGTTCCTATCTGCTGCTAATAATCAAACAAAAAAAAAAAATAAAATAAAAAACCCATCCCTCAAAAAAAAATTTAAAAAAATCTGAGATTGGTTTGCCAAAAATTTTATTTATTCGAATTATTTTCAAGTTCTGGTTTTCTTCCATTCCCTTCATTTATTCACATTCTGGGTTAATGTCTCATTGCTGCCAGTTTATGCAAACTTTATAACATGGGAAAGTGTAGCATGATCATTTTTTAATGGATATAATTTAATAAAAGTGGGTTGGAAAACCTTAGAAGCATTTCCAGCAGGAGATGAAATTCACTCTATTTCAAAACATTTCAAGTTAATGAAATTTTGGTCCACAGCATGAATTGCAGGTGATTCTGATAATGTTAAAATATCTTAATTTTCATGCCGTGGGATGGAATATCTTAGGTTAATCTGAATAAAATCTTTAAACTTTATTTAACATACATATAAATAGATACGTAGGTGTGAAAAGGTTAGCAAAATTAAGGAATACAGTGTAGGCAGCTCTTCGGGTTCCTTAAGTGTGCCCTTTAACTTTCAAAAACAGGAAGAAAACAAAAAATGAAAGCAATTTTTTAAATCATAGTGCTATGCCACTCATATATTGACCCTTTACCACAAAGGAGAGCTGGAAATCTAGGGCTGAAGCCAACCTCAAATCACTGTGTGTGCTCAAATAAGTAGACAAACCTTCCAAAATCTTCCAAATAACCCTGCCCAGGAATTGGCAAACCTGTAAACTTTGCACATAGCATTCTGACAATGCCAACGAGCCTGGCTCTGAGGAACCACCAACCTTCCCTTACTTCTGAGCTCTCATATAACCAGAAAATGAAATAACATATATATCACATATAACCTGGCCTGAAATGAGTTTTTATAATGTCCTCACCTCTCCTTTTCAGATTAGGGGAAAGAAAAGTGTTGAAAAATTACACAGGGATTTTGTTGTTGTTGTTGTTGATGTTGTTTTTCTTCAGCCTGGTACAATTTATACCAACTTGATTTTCCACCTTCTCATCAGGGCTGCTCTGTCTGACTCAGCTCTGAAATCACACTCAGGACAAGACTGGCTCAAGAGCCTTAATAGCATTATAGCTCAGTTTTGCTGGAAAATCACGGTGCACAGTTGTTTTCCATTTTCCCTGCTTATCAGTTGAGTGCCAAACACTTGCATTAAGTGGGATATTAACTCTTCCCATCTGGTGTTTGCATCACCTCTCCAGACTCACACATCTCCTATCTTATCACTGCATCCTTTTGATCAGGCAGCATCTTTGAGCAGATCTCTTCTCCCTCTCACAGTCATTGTAACTTGACTAATCCCCCCTTCCTTGTCTCATGCAGGAGCTGGGAGACGCATTCAGGCAGGTGATTTGGGAAAACTGCATGACAGGCTCAGAAATTACTTTTTGCCTTTTTTTTTGGCCGTGTTTCTCACAAACAACTGGTACAAAATAACAGCTGGGAAGGTAAACTTGACACCTCCTAATCTGCTCCTCCCAGGATATGTTATAAAAAGTGAGATTTCACATCCAGCAACAGCTGTAGTGTAAGAAAGGCCACTGCTTGAGGAAGAAAATCTGTCAGCCCCCTTAGGTGTCACATTCAGGAAGGTACTTAAGTCACCTCTGTTCCTCAATGACAGAAATAACTCCACTGACTTCAGTAGGACTCAAGAGCAAGGCACACACATCATTCCAAACTGGGGCCACATCCAACACTCTTATCTGTGTGCTCACATGGACAGCTGGAACAATTACCCATGGCAGGAGTAAAGGCTGAGCAAAAAATGTTTCATTTTTAGCGCTGAAAAGAAGCACTTGGCCTTCAAGTTACTCATGGTGAAATGATAAACAAGCAAAGGTCAGATTTCAGAATGCCAAACTATTATCAGAGCCCCCTCTCCGCAGCAACTCTTCAGGAAAATGCATAATTGCACAAGTAATGAGTCATCTGTACACTGCACAATTAGCAGTACCGCCTGTGTAACCGTGGTAATTGCTCAGAGCAAAGTGTGGATGGGAGCACCTGCAGCACCGTGGCCCAGAAATCGGAGCCAATCAGTCACAGATGAGCACACACACAAACACCCACACGGGTTTCAGATGGGTGATGGGGGAAATGCGTGTGCAAACCCACCAGCCACCTCCTCACCTGCACTGCAGGCAGCCAGAAAAAGCAGGGAGGGCAATATCCAACATGCAGGAGTGAAGAATGGAAAATGAAGACGTGATGGAGAGGAGTTAAGGAAGGAATGGGAAAGGTACAGTGAAAGAAATGTATGAAAAGACACAGCAAAGAACTTTGTGAAGGTAGCAAGGTTCCCTCAGTGTGCCTTTTTCTCTCCCCTAAAGAAAGGGAAAAAAGAATAATGAGAGAGAAAATAAAGAACAGACAATGACAAACAATAGAGCATGGAGTAGAGTGAGTCAGGAGAGGGAGAAGAGCAGATAGAACTGGAGGAGAGGGCACTAAGCTTTGATGGTATATTATTTAATTTAATATATTTAAGCTCCTTTATTGCTGTATGACCTTGGCAGACATCCCAAATCTCTGCAAGTGTGAGAAAAAGACGCATGGCAGCTATTTGGAACTCTAGGGGATTTCACTGTTGCTGGCTACTTAGTGAGTTTTATAATTAAAGGCAATTTAGAAAAGGTAGAAGGAGAACCTACTGTTCACCCAAAGCCACAGCCCCTCCCAGAGCAAACCTCCAGCTCCACAGGAAAACTGATCTTTAATTATTAGTGGAGCCAGAGATTCAGCCAGGAAGGAACTCTCAAGATTTTTGAGTTTGTTTTCACAATCAAAGCCAAGGAGTTCACCTGGACCCCCATGTGGCCTCTGATGCACTGCAGGCTAAAGGAGATGTTTTAAAGAGATGTTGAAACCCTGATTTAGAGAATTCACGTGATGGTAACTTGGCAGCAAGTTAGAACAGAGGCAGGACATGCACAAAACCTTCAGCTTTTCCTCCTTGGCAGGGAATCCCTTCTACCCCAAGGTGCTCAGCATGCAGGCAAGAACATCATTTGTACACTGAAACTACAGGGTTTTAGCTCAGGGAGATGTTTCCAGGCTTTGCTAAAAAAACCTTTTCCAGCTGCAATCCCAGTGAGTTGCAGCAACCTTCCTTTAACCTCAGCGACAATGTCGGTTCATTTGCTGTATGGGAAAGAAATCAACCCGAGCTCCCTGGATTCATTAGATTTGTTTCAATATTTTATATACCATGGTGTGTGCCATCCGGCTGCTAATACAGGCCACGCTGGGAGCCAATGTGAATAAAGGATTTAATTTCAGTTGAGATGTCCCTGGTATAGCTTTCTGCTGTCCTGTAAATCCTCCTGCTTCACTTATCTCCAGCACAAAGAGGCATCTTTTCCCCGGTGAGAGGGGGAGGCAGGGGAATGTGCTGGGATCCCTTTGTTGGCTGGGCTTTGTGTGGGAACGAGCCCTTGATGAATGACAGCCAGGCCTGAAAATTAGCTTGAGCTTTTGAGAGCTCAGCTTTCCTTCTAAATTACTGCACTGCTGTAACCTCAGAAGCCAGGTATTTCCCTGGACAGGGATCCTTTGGGGCTCTGAGTGCCAGGCAGGACTCACAGGTATTTCACAGAGCTCTGAAAGGACACCACCACCACCAGGCAATTTTAACTTCACTCCCAACCACAGACACCATCAACGCTTCTGCCTCTATTGGCACTGCAGTGTCAGGATTTATTATTTCCCTGAAATTTATTTCCCCACTAGATCCAGCTACTGTAAAGCTCTGGAGGTCTGTGTAAGACAGATGATAATGCTTTCATCAAATCTCAGCCAAAGGAAAAGCCTCTAGGGTGGGATCATGAATGCAATAAAGACGTTTTCATGACTTCAATATTTACATAATGTTAGATCCAGTGTTATGCCCCGAGTTCCCAGTCAGGAGTGAAGCCATCTGCACAAGGACACACTGAGGCATTCCCCAAACAGATCACGGGTTACACTGACAGGGCAGGAAGTTTAATTAGACTGCTACAAGGGGAAACTGAGGCAACAAGTCATGCAATGGAGCTGTGGTGCAGCTGATAACTAGATCAGATATTGTGATTCATCTTTTTGCCTCAAATTCAGGCTCAAGGGGCCACACACACTCCAGAAATACAGAGTAGGTCTGTCAGTTATTCTCACACATATTTCTGGTTATGTCACAGTTCCAAATGGGATAGTGATAGACACTGCTCTTCCATGGTTTGAAACCAATTTCTAAAGGAAAAAAATCACACTAATGGTACAAAACACTCGACTGTAAAAGACATCATCTTTGTTCCTGATTTAATGAATGCTTCCAAAGACCTGCTTGGGATAAATCCTAAGCAAAGTGCCTTGAGATTGCTGTGATTTAAAACCCCAGGCATTAGACAAGCTTGGCAGGGAAGAGTTTTCCCACTTCTTATGAGTGAACCTGGCTGTATTAAAATGCAGTAGATTAGACCTAAGCAAGAAATTCCTGACTGTGAGGGTGGTGAGCCCCTGATGTAGCCCCAGTGAAAGAAGGGGTGTGCAGAGGAAAAGAAGGAGTGCTCTTCTCAAGGAGGTCTGAGATGCAGTGAGAAAATGTTCCTGGCTCAAGCAGGTCCTGGTCAACAGCCTGGACACCCATGCCTGGGGAATTTCTAGGATTAATTTCCACCTCCCAAACACAAAGGTACTCTGCTACCCAACTGCTCTTCCTCACAGGTTTACAAGGTTTTACAAGGTCTCTGCCTTGCCACTAATGATATCCTCATGCCTTTCAACTCCTGGGCAATGCCTGGAGAAAAGAAATGAGCTCTGCCCATTTTCAAAATGAAAATCTGTGTATCTCACAACACAAACAGGTCTATTTATTGATACATTTTTAAATGCTGCAAGCAAAACTAAAAGAAAAGCAAAGACTTCATCAGGAGAGAATGCTGCTTTTACCTTGCAGAATTTTTTTTCAGTTTAATTGTAATGAGAAAACCTTGTGCTTTGCAAAAACCTCAAAATGTATTCCTGTTCTCCACTATTTTCAGCTCAGGTGATTTTCTGATCTTGTTGTTATTTTTCAATGTGTGAACCTCCAAAGGATCTACCTTGCAAATACTTGTTCAGTCTGCTCTTGAATTCAAGTAAGATTTTTGCATCCTTTGGCAAGGAGTTCCCCAGACTGCTGCTCCCTCCAGCACACCCGATTTCCAAGCTGAGGAGCACAAGCTTACTCAGTCCTTCCTTACATAAAAACTGCTCCAAAACATCATGCCTGCAGCCTTTCTCCAATCCTCTTTGCTCTTTTGTGCTCTTGTTTAGCAGTGTCCTGGACACCAGTGCTGGATTTCAGTGGAGCTGAACTGATGTTTTCTGGTTTGTTTTGCTTTTCTGAGTGCAGCCAAACACTGATACACTGATGGAAGCATCTATGATGGCTCCAAGGGCTTGTTCCAGAGCAGTACATTTCATGTGCAAAACAAAACTGGGACTGCGTCTCCCTGGGTGCATCAATGCATATTTATCTACACTGCATTTCATCTGTTGGTTTACTCCCCAGTCACAGGCTGCTGTAAGAACCTTCTCTGCTCCTACACAGTCCTTCCTCTTCCTCATCATCCTCATCAACATGATAACTTCATTAACAGCCCCAGATTTCAACATCTTTAGCACAGACCCCTGAAGAACCTCACTATAGCCCTCCTCTAAGACGTTACACCCATTTACAACAATCTGCTGATTCTGCTTTTTCAATTATAGACCCATGGCAGCAGCATCCCTTTACTGCTTTGTTTCTCTTAAAAACTACATATGAGGAACATTAGAAAAAATCAGTCTGGGAATTCATGTGGAGTACATTATTTGGACCACTCATACCTACATTAACCTTTCCAAAAGGTGTCTTAATAGTTCTAACTTCAAATGGAAATATTTTGTCAAATTAAAAAAACATTCAGATGCATTTGGAAGGCCAGAGCTGAGTGTTTCTCTGCATGATTTAGCCAAACACCGCTGTCCTGCTTTATTGTAATTATCCAATAACAGATATTAACTAATTACTTTCTGTTTATAGGTGCATTACTCAACATTTAGTCTCACATTTTATGAAAACACCATTCCCTACAGCATTTTCTGCTAAAAACAAACTCTTCCTGCATAAAAGGGAGAAACGCTGGAGGAACTTGGTGGATGTCAGTCATATGAGCCTTCTTTCCTGAGATATTTGGTTATCTGGTTTACTAGATAATTGTCACAAAGGTTACAAGATCTATAACACTATTTCCCCTTGGTGCTGCATGGCTGATAAATTTACAAGTTCAGGTTGCATCTAGGAAGGAGGTTGAATGCCAGACTTTTATTAGGAATGGAACATAAAATATCTTCAGGTGTCAGAGCTGCTGGAAGCTCTGTCAGGAAAGAAGAAACTTTAGTGAGCCTTTCCTATCTTCCTATGAAACAGATTTTAAGAAGTTCTCAAGTAACTGTTGCTTATTTCTGCTGCCATGCTAACAAGCAGATGTTCTCAGTTTAATGACACACTCTCTGACTACACCAAATTACTTAAGTGAGACTCAATGCCTGGGTTTGGCTTTCTGCCTGCAAGGTGCAGTCACCTCCAGTGTAGGGCAGGCAATGCTGGTTTTACCTTCCCCCCCTCTTTGCAGACTGCTCCTAATTTGTTGGAGCTCTCAAGGCAGCACAGTGAACCTGCACAATTACCTGGTGTCCTGGCCATGACCCTGCCTCTGACGCTGCTGCTTTGAAAAGTCTTTTCTGGTTTCTGATGCGGCAGCTCCTTGTGCCAGGCAGTCCCTTAGGCTGGCAAAAACCACAGCACAGCCAGCCAGAATCTGGGTGTACATGAACAACCCGCATGTTTAAATACATGCAGAGATTGGTCCCATTTCACAGCTCCCTCACTGTGGCTCTGAGGAGAATCTGAAACTGCACACCACTGAAAACACAAAAATTTTGTCCATAAGGCCAGACAGGGAAATATCAATAACTTACTCACATTCAGGACAAATAGAGAGAGAGAATTCTGGAGACCAAATTTTTTAAAACATGAAAAACCCTCAAAGAAATACTAAGGATAGAAGTGATCTGCCACCTGTACTTGATTTGCCATTTGTTATATGCAAGCCAAATATGCAGAGAACAGGAAGGACTTCATAATTTTCTTCTACAGGAGCTGAACTTCAGCCAGATGAGTGGAAAAAACAGCCCTGTGGCTGCTGTTACAGCCACAACAGCACATTGCTCAAGACAGGTACATTATTCACTAAAGCCGTAGTGGGTCCAAGGGCATAAATTTGTCACATTGGAATTTGGCCTATGCAACACGCAAAAATGCCAGTGGAAATACCCTGGAAAGGAAGATCAGGAATAATTAACTGTGTCCTGGTGGCTCTTCCCTTCTCTTCTCTTCTCTTCTCTTCTCTTCTCTTCTCTTCTCTTCTCTTCTCTTCTCTTCTCTTCTCTTCTCTTCTCTTCTCTTCTCTTCTCTTCTCTTCTCTTCTCTTCTCTTCTCTCCTCTCCTCTCCTCTCCTCTCCTCTCCTCTCCTCTCCTCTCCTCTCCTCTCCTCTCCTCTCCTCTCCTCTCCTCTCCTCTCCTCTCCTCTCCTCTCCTCTCCTCTCCTCTCCTCTCCTCTCCTCTCCTCTCCTCTCCTCTCCTCTCCTCTCCTCTCCTCTCCTCTCCTCTCCTCTCCTCTCCTCTCCTCTCCTCTCCTCTCCTCTCCTCTCCTCTCCTCTCCTCTCCTCTCCTCTCCTCTCCTCTCCTCTCCTCTCCTCTCCTCTCCTCTCCTCTCCTCTCCTCTCCTCTCCTCTCCTCTCCCTCTTCTTTTCTCTTCTTTCTTCTCCCTCTTCTTTTATCTTCTTTCTTCTCTCCTTATCTCTTACAGTTTGACTGACACCCAAGTAATTTTCTTACCTGCCTTTCAAACTTTTTGGAGGCCCTAAAAGCCTCTTTCTCCTGCCCTGTGCTATGACAGAGACATCAGCAAAGGCAAGTTCAGTTGCCATGCCTGATTCCACACCCATCTCCTCTCAGTTGACAAAATTTTATTATTACTATATTTCAGCTTATTACCCCTTACTATTTTAATGTGAGGAATTTATCAATAAAGTTCTAGAACCCAAGTTAAATTCTGTTAGGATACTTCTAATACTTGCATTACTGAGGCAGTGTGTGTGTGCAAGGAGTTTCCTAACAGGATTTCTAAATTTTCATTAGCACATCAGTATTAGTCAGGTGTCACATCTGTTGATCAAAGCAATCAGGTGACAATATTACAGGTTCTGGTTAGAAAGAACACTACTCAGGTAAATAGATACAGTTCAGAGTCTTCTTTTAAAATTAAAATTTCACTTTGAGTGCCATTAAAACAATATACATTAAAAATTACCTATGCAGGAGTATCTGAATTCTTGCAATGCTATAACTGATCACTATTACTCACTATATTTTACAGATGAGAAAACTTTCCTTTTTCAGAATTTGCACTTAGACTTGCAATCAGACCTATATTATTAAAGGAGGTTTTTCATTTAAGGAGAGAATAAATTAGTTTTAAACTAACTGTCCAAAGCTGTCCAGCACTTCTTGCTCTAGCTAGCATCACAATTCAGGAACTGAATTCAGCAGCTGTTCACCAACTTGACACTGGCCATATTAAGGCCATAGAAATATTCCAAATCCTTTCATGTATGGAAATTAAATATAACAACAAACACCACGTGACAATGCCAACAAAACTTGTGCAAGGAAGAAATTCAGGCTTGATCACATACAGTCACATTAGTGAAATCACAGTCACCATGCAAAGCTTCAGAAGACTTCAGTCAAAGCACTGAGTTTAAAGATTAACACTTTTAAAGATTGATCCTTATCAAATTTGGTGACATGTAGAGGTTGAGAAGAGGTGACAGTTTGTAACATCAAATATGTTTTGCTCACCATCACCAAATTGGTGCCAAGTGCAAAGGTTTGTCAGCTGGAATCCAGACCACAAAAATCCTCACCCTTAACTCAGTGTTAGAGGTTACCTCTCTTTAAGTAACAAACCCTTTTTGTGATATGTACCTCTGTGAAATCCCTGATAACATGTTGGAATGTGCAAAAAAAGGTATCAGGGAAGCCAGGGAACAGATTTTATTCTCATTTTGTTCTCTTTTTCATCTATTCCAGTTAATAGACTGAGAGGGAATAGATTGAAAAATGGTTTATAAAGTAAAATTGAAAAGTACTCAATTCAAATGTCTGAAAGGAGCAGAGCAAACATACATATTTCAATTTTCTTGAATTAGAACTTCACTAAGTTCTGCTTGCTGATTTAAAAAAAAAGAAAAAGTATAAGCAAAGTCAGTTATCTTTATCTTAGAAACATTTCACTTCCATTGGTGTGTTCTCTTTTCCTCAATTATTTTCTTCCTTTGGTATCTTCATCAGTTTCCTGAAGAAGCACAAATCTCTGAACAAGTGCAACTGAACTCTGAACAAGTACTGACCGAACAGCAAAAAACCCTGAAAAATTTTTACTTATTTTTTTCTACTACTTCCTCACTAACATGCTCCAGAGCTCAGATTGCTTTGTTGTCCTTTCTCTGATGGAATAAATATAATAATCCACAACTTGTGCCACTGAGAAACGTAGAGACAACAATAATGAAATAGGACCCTAAGTGGAATGTTTTCTTTTTTTTTTCCCAGACAGCTTTTTCCTTCTAAAACTGAACTCAAATGTTGCTCTTTGAGTCAAATCTAGCACAGATTTAAGCTGGACCATGACCTGGTCCACAGTGCATCACTATAAACACACACCCATACAGAGCAAATAAAGCTGCAAAAATTGTGATAAGCTGAAAGAAATCACTAAATTAACAAAACAAGTTTTAGGGGAAGGACACCATAAAGTTAATTCCCATAAAGTTAATTCCCAAATCTTCAAGGCAAAATGAAGGCCTAATTAAAATCTCTGGGCAAGGTTTAGCAGTTACAGAAAGGAGGCACACATACATTCACCTCCCTTTAGATAATCAGTGTGCAATTACTGCAAGACCAGCAGACTGGGAAATGAAGAGGAAACCCCCCTGGGTTACAGGCCCCAGCTTGGCCGTTCCCTGTATTCCTGTGATTATCTGGAGCATTGGCCTCTGCCAAAAATCAGGATGAAGTTGTAATGTAATGCAATTTCCTCGTTTTCAAGAAGGAACTTGTGAAAGCACAGCCCCACTGCACCTTTCCCTTGTGCAGCCTCTGATTCCTAAACAGCAGCAGCAGCAACCTGACTGGAAAGGAAATCCAGTGGTCCTGCCAGCCACTGCTAAAGCGAGATGCAAAGGTGGCAAGAGCTCACCATTTTATAGCCAAACTCTAAATATAAAAATTTGTATTTTTGAAGAAAGTGAAACTTAAAATATATATATTTTACAGCAATACTATAAAATGAAGTACTGAACACTGTAACCATCTCACTTGTGCTTCAGGTGAGAGCTAAACTGGGCTGTTACACTGGAAAATGAAGTGTTTTCAAGAAATTGATTAAAACTAATTTGGCATAAACCTATTACAGTAATTTCACGAATACAAGCCGCACCAATTTGACCAAAATTTTGGTGGAAACCCGGAAGTGCGGCCAATATTCGGGGGTGGCTAATATATGAACAATATTCTAAAAGCTGCCAACACGGAAGTGAGAGCCCGCGGCAGCCCCAAGCCAAGCTGGAGCCCGGCCGGCCCCGGCAGAGGTGGGAAAGCCTGGCAGAGGCGGGACCAGCAGTGTGGGGGGCCGGGCGGCTGAGCCTGAGCCAGCAGGGCGGGGCAGGGGGGCGGCAGAGCCCGGGCCAGCAGGGCGGGGGAGCCCGGGAGAACTGGGGCTAGCAGTGCAGGGGAGCATGGCAGAAGCAGGAAGGTCGACGGGTGGGGCTGCCTGGCAGTGGGGGAAGCCCAGCAGAATCGGGGCCAGCAGCGTGGGGGAGCCCGGCGGTGCGGGGGCCTGCAGTGCCGGCCAGGGCGAGGAAACGCGGCGGCGGTGCAGACGGGAGGGGGCGGCCAGCGAGCCCGGAGGCGGCGGCGGCAGCCCTGCCAGCTGGGCGAGCGAACGCGGCAGCGGGGCGGTGCTGACGGGAGAGGGGGGCCAGCGAGCCCGGCGGCGGCAGCAGCACCACCCGGCCGGCCCTGCCGAGCCGTGGCACTGAGCTGGGCCACCCGGCCCTGTCGGCAACCATGAGCGGGCCGAGCCTGCCTGGCCCCGCCCCGAGCCAGTAAAGCCCGCTATGCCGCGATCCTGTTACTAATTGGCCAATTTGTGAAAGCTGCGCACGGATTCTCGCGACGAACGAAAGTGCGGCTAATATTCGGGGTGCGGCTTATCTATTGACAAAGACAGCAACATTGTCGAGGCACCGGGGGTGCGGCTTATAATCCGTGCGGCTTGTATTCGTGAAACTACTGTACTAGTATCTTTATATCTGTGCATTTTGGGTTATGACACTTTGCTCAAGTGGACAACCCTTGACATATAATCAGCAAACAAGTAGAAACAGTGGAAGTTTTATTCCCAAGATGAACAATATTTATCCTGGGAATGTGTCAGGTTTCTCTAAGCTTACAAATTCCTACAAGGGGAAAGAGAACAAGAACCTGAGCTCTAAGTCTTACATGCCACTATGTTATTTTGGGGTGCAGGAGAAATGTATTTTGAGTCCCCCGAAATGCTCCCCTTCTCAAGGAGGAATTCTGAAATAATTGCTGCTCTTCCTTTTGAGTGGCACACCTTCTGCTCCAAATAATTTATCAAAAGCTCATCTGTGAGTGCAAACTTAGTTGCAGAGATTTTAATGTCTGGCTTGGGATGAATCCACAATCACTGTTGTTGTTGTTATCTCTCACCAGCATGAGTCACCATCTGGCAGTGAACTACAGCCCAGGAAACTTCTATAACTTCCCCTTAATTTATTCTTTGGGTTTCTCATCCTCATTTAGGATGATATTACAAGAAACTGATCCAGATGTTACAGGGAGAGGCAGGAGATAAGTAGCTCTGAACTGGCTCAGACAATTCTCTGCAAGGCTTGGGTTCCCAGCAGTTATTTCAGACACAACTGCAAACAACCACAGAAAACCTAAAGAGGTCTTTTGGCTGGAGAATAATTAAATGGATAATTTATACAGGTCATGATTTAGCCAAGCATTTAACTACACAGTTAACTTTGAGTGCATAGTGAAATCAACTGCAAGTGGTTATTAGCACATATGTTAAATTAAGTCCTGTTTCAGAATTTTGTGAAACCAGTGTCTGTTGTGTGAAGGAGAAAACACATCTGTGACATAGGTGGCTGCTGGATTGCAAGTCTAAGTCTATTTTGTCTCAAGTAGGTTTGAGCTGGGATTTAAATTAGATTTGAATAAACTGTGCTAATGCTAAGCTGAAGTATCCTAGAACTCACATACATAAAACCATTTCCATGAAATATGGCTGCAGGAACTCGTTTTCCACTAGGAAAAAAAAAAAGTAAAAATTAATAAGTAGCTAAAAAAAAAAAAAAAAAAAAAAAAAAAGAAAAAGGAGAAAAAAATAGAGCAGATTTAAAATTAACCATCAGCTTCAGTGATTTTCCAAGCATCTCCATTCTCTCCAAGGTGAGAGCAAATCTCCAATCTGAGAAGCAAGTATGTTTGAAAAGGCCTGGAATTCTTTGAATTCTGGCGACTGAAGTTCAGAGGTGATTTCTTCAGTCAAACAGAATTTTGTGCTTTTCTATCTTGGAAGGTACCTTGCACCTCTAAAAGTTATTAAGAATTTTGGTGATGGATTCTGGCCTTCTTCAGTGGATGGAGTAATCTTTTTCCTTCCCTCACAGTCTCCTGCAAGAGTCAGGCTGCAGTAAGGAAAACGATGGCAGCATTTACAAGTTTCTCCAGGCTCCCTGGGCTTAGGGCACTTCCACTATAATCCACAGGGCTTTCCTGATGAGCTCCAGGTGTTGTGTCCCACAAGCACATAATGGTCAGCAAGGCCAAAAGGGACACATGGCCCTGTGTCACTGCCAGGTCACTCCAAGTCACTGCTTCCACTAGAAAATGACTGATTTAGAAACCACAGATCTGCAACAGCAGGGCTGAGTTAGAGAAGAAGCACATGCATTATTTAATCCTTAGAACCACAATCCTCTTTAGTTGCTCTGGCATCTCAGCTTGTGAGTGGGGCTAATTGCTCCCTCCCAGTGCTTGGGGCTGCCTTTCCCAGGCTGCTCTCAGTGTGATTTGTCTCAGACCTATCTGCAGCAACACACTGGGAGCTCATCAGCCTGGGATCATTAAAGATGGATTTTAAACCTGCACAGAGCTCTTGGCTGTAGCTGAAGCACAACCACCTCTTTTTTTCCTGCTTCCCTGGATCTCCTTTTTTCTGTGAATGGGCACAGCAATATCACATGATAATATGGGAATGCTCCCCTCCTTTCTCTCTGCTAAGAGTGTTTTAATTAACATTTCTATTATACACACTCATTACCACATTCCTGGCTTTGGCTTTAAACTGGTCGTTCTTGTTACAAGCCCTCTAGGACACAGTGGTAAAACTTTACACATCTTATATTGCAGCAATTATTAATCACAGGTACAGTTTAGTGATTGAACTGCAGCAACTGCTACCAGTCTCAGCATAAGACTTAAACAGAAACAAATGACAATGCTGGGAGTGGTGGGACCTGTGTAGGGTGACACTCTTGACCCCACTAGTTTTATAGGACCCTCTGGGGGCTGTATCACAACTGCAGCTATTCAACAGCCCCAATGTGTCTGGCCAAGTGCTTCTGTGGCAGAGCAGGTGTGTGGGATTCACTTATTAAGGAGAGATGCTAAATCCACGAATGACCAAAACACACATTCTACTTACTGGGGGTCAGACATACCTCTCAAGAAAGCACAAAGCAGATCAGAAAATATTCCTTGGCAGAGGTGGAGGAGGGCAGCAGGATTTCCCTGTAATGCCTACAAGGTTAGAGATAGAATTGGGGCTGTCAAAAAAAGAGCTGAACTTGGGTAAATCCTTACAGTGGGATGCTTTTAGCCAAGAAGAGAGGGATTATATCACCCAGCTGGACTTTGGCTCTCCTGCCCATCCCCTTCACCAACCTGGTACAGCCAGAAAAGCAATCAGACTAAAAAACTATCTTTGTTGGTATTACTGGGCAGCTTTCAACTGGATCCATTCCCTCTCCAGATCTCCTGTGTGGGTCCAAGTAAAGCCTTTTCTGTACCTGTATTAGTCCAAAGGGACTGCAGGAACATATCACTGGCCTAACTACAGGCTGGTGGTATTTCAATATTTTTTTCTGATAACATTTCACCCTTTTCGTGTTTGCCTGGGCTTAGGTGGTGATTAGTAGGTGTCTTATAAGAACGTGGAACAACTGAAATAGGAAACTGAAAGGGAGGCTTTATATGCCTAGTGGGAATAAGATCTTTCTTAGATCCTTCTAATTGCTTTAATAATTAAGAAACAATTTTGCTAAGCTGCATTTTACTTGATTTTAATAAAATCCATCATGTAGAGCCAAGAAGCTAAGCAGCACTTCAAGTGTTTACAGAGAAAAACACATCCCTCTTAATTTGTGCCTACAGGAGAAATTAATAAAATCTGTATGAATATTTAATCTGAGTTTTAAAAGCCTGCCCTGCCTTCATTAATTCGTTCAGTGCTGGCAAAACAAATGACACTGGTCAATAAGTGCCCTAACCATGCTGTTTTAGGGATTTATGGGTCTGATGCAGGA
Source organism: Catharus ustulatus (assembly GCF_009819885.2). Lineage (NCBI taxonomy): Eukaryota > Metazoa > Chordata > Aves > Passeriformes > Turdidae > Catharus > Catharus ustulatus. Next base: position 7,379,727 of record NC_046223.1, read on the forward strand.
AAACCATGTGCTTCACCTGCATCTCGACCAGGTACTTTGCTTTGAACAGCCAAATGATCCCATTCAACTCAAAGGAAACACATTTACACCTAAAATAAAGCTTGTTCTCAAGCAATTTTATTCTGGAGGCCTCTACTTTTCTTTGCTGACATAAGGCAGTGAATGTTCACTCTTAAGTTAAAATTAGCCAGATTTTCATGTTTGAGACAATAGGAGACTTATTTGGGCGAGTGGAGGTTTGGAAGCTTTGTATGTCAGAGCTGGCATTTGAGAAATAAGATTTGAAAATCACCCCTGCATATCTGGAAAGTGAAAAACTCTGGCCTCAGGCAGGCCATGAAAACCCAGGGTGACTCCACAGAAAAAAATAGAAACACCCACTTGACTGATCCCACTGAATTTTCTGTGCTTTGGGTTATTTCTTTACATTTCTTTTCCTCCACACATTCCCAGGGTCAGTGACATCCAGCAGTGCACTCTGGACCTGCCTCAGTTAGGAAGCCTTTATGGAATATGAGATGAAAAATAAGCAACCAAGCAAAAAGCACCTACTCAGGGCTAAATAAAATGTCATTTATTTAACAAATCTGAAGCAGAAAGGTATCCATCCCAAAATACAGAGGTATCTCAGCCATAATCAAGGAAGTAAAGAATATATATACACAAAAAGCATGGGGTTGAGGTTTCTTTTTTTCAAACTTCATACATAAAAAGCATTAATTTTTTTAAAGGAACTGTTAAGTTTCCTCTTCCACCTACTTTTGTAGACACATCCTTTTAGTTGTGTAATAGTGCAAACAAAAAATTCATTCTCCATGTCCATTTACCCACTTGCCAGAGGTAAAGCAACATTAGGATTTTTGGGGGGGAAATAAAAAAAAAGCCCAAGTGCTGCCGCAAATGGTACTGGAAATAAAAAAACATGTTTTGCACCATGCCAAGATAAGACTGTGAACTTAGTGTTGCAGCCAGCTTCTGGGGGGTTAACACTAACCTGGCAGGCAGGGATTTCTGTACCTTTAGGAGAAAAAAACCCACACAGGCTTGTCAGAGAAGTGACAAAACTCTGAATATGTGTTCAGCAGCTGTCCCTGCAGCCGCTCCCTACCGACATCCCGTTTGTCACTAGATGTCACTGTGCACACGAGTGTGTGCCTGGAGCTGGGGCAGGCTGGCACTGGGGCCTAGGGACATGGGCACAAGGATGCTCAGCCTGCCTGAGCTCTGCTCTGGGGCTTTTTGCTTTCACCACCCGGACTCACCTCCATTCCAGTTTTCGTTTTGGAGCAGAAGCACGTTTATTCACTTCCACAGAAATTTTTTCATAGTGGATTTGAGGGATAATTCCTTTGGTTCTTGCCTCTTGACTGAAAATTCCTTTAGTGTGACGCTCTGGTGTATCCCAGCTCAGGCTGGGCCAAGCAGAGGAGCTGGCATTCGGACTGGTGCAGAAAGGGAGCTCCTGCTACACCTTTTCCATGAGCTCAGTGTGCAGCCAGGAAGCAAAGCCTGAATTTCTGCCTGAGTTCCCAACAATCCTCACAGATCCAAGGGTGCAGTAAAGGTCCCACATCAGCCTCACCTGGCTCATGTGTGAGCCCAACCCTTGCCCACAATTCACCCTGCTAAAAAAACCTCTGCCTTCAAGACTGGAGCTCAGCCTGAAAAGAAAGCCAGCCTGGGACCTCCCTATCACAGTGTGCCATCAAAGTCTTTTACCCTTACTGTTATCCCCCATAAATTATGCCTATATCCTTATGGATTTTCCAGACATAGAAACTTTCACATCCACCATCCATCCATCCATCCATCCATCCATCCATCCATCCATCCATCCATAGGAAAACAGCTGACACTGTTTTGGCCATAATTCTCTTTCAAATGTGACTTTTCTGTGAGTATCTTGTGAGATTTTTTTTCACTAAGTCACATAATTTGTGTGCCCTCTGATTGGAGGCTGAAGCAATAAGAAAAAAAAAAAAAGAAAATCAAAGTGATTTCAAGACAGCTGCACCAATTTCTCATTAAAAGGCACTTGAAAATATTTGTGTGATTTTAACTTTTTGGCAAACTTCCTTTTGGACAAAATTCATTTACTTAAACATTCACAGATATTAAATTACACGAGTCACAGAAGGAATTAAAGTGAATGCACAGGGATAGATACTAGCTGTTGTAAAGCAACACTCCTCCAGAGACTTCTGATTTGCATCAGTTAGGAATTTGGCGAGCAGGTTTTATTTGGTTCAATGTTCATAGAAGATTTCCCATTCAATCAGATTTACTAGAGCTTGTTAAAATTCTCTTTAACAATTTTTTTTTCCTTATTTTTTTTTTCCTCATTTTTTTTTCTTGGTGTAAGAGATGATACATTTGCAAAGAGATTTTTTAAATGATTTTAAGATAGGCTCAAGTGTGGGAAAGACACCTGAATGGCAAAGGCACATTAAAGTATCTTGATCATCAGCATCCTCTCAGTGTAAGAAGAATAAAGGACCATTTTATGGATCTCCATCCTTTGCTCTAAGAGGTACTTACAGTATAATACTGGATTTGGTAAATAACCAGAATCAAGGCACATGAGGGATTGGAAGACTGCAGCAAAAACAGCATAGAAAATTCCCAGTGATAAAATCTGAATTTGCATTTTTCTTTCACTAAGAAAAAAAATAAATCCCTGTGCTGCATCTGGAGGAGTGTCTGAGCCTTTCCAGTTTCCTGCAAAAGCATGTAAATTTACAATGCTGTCCACAAAAACCACTGCTGCAGGGGATTTTGACATTTGCTTTCAAGAAGTATTTATACACAGTTAATTTGAAATATTGACTACTGAGAGCAGGGACAAGAAGCAGTCATTGCAAGAGGCAGTGATGCAGAAATTCCAACCTAACACTGATATTTACGCATTACTTGTCTGGCTGGGGAGTACCAGATTGCTGGCTGGGATGAACCAGTGTCATCCTGTTACTTATGTCAGAGAAGAAGTGCTAGTGCTCATCTCTCTTTTTCTCTCTAGCTCTAAATATTCCATAATTTCCTGTTTTTAAAATTTAAAAAAATGTCTATAAACTTTTGCTGGAGAGAGAGGAGTCCACAGTGCCCATCAAAGCTGACCCAGACCCTCCCCACACAAACCACTTCACGTGCTTTGCAGGTGACTTTTTGCAATGCTCATCCTGTTTTGCATCTCAAAATTTAAAAACCTTTGTTGTTCTTAGCAATCATTTGAATAATTCATTTTATTCTATGGCAGACAAAATCAACATGTGACGCATCCTGCTCTCTTCCTTCCACCCCAGTTTGACCCTGCCGTGATTTAGCTCAGAAAGCAATTCAGTTTTCTCTGCCAGCCCAGCACCTCAGTTCAGCAATAAATTAATTTAATTTTCAGCAGTATGCAAAATTGAATGAGAAGAGTGGAGCAGAATAAATTCTTTAGTAAATTAAATACTGTCTGAGTGTTACTAAAAATGTTTCAGAGGCTTTATCTAATACCAATGGATCACTGCAGGTTCTCAGTTCAGTTTAGCCCCAAAACAATATGGGCAACTCTGTCATGTTCATTTTCTAGCTGCAGAATTACCAACAGAATTATCAGCACTGGAAATAAATAAACCTAACAAGCCACTTGCAAAAACACCATCCCTTTATTTGTCCACCACTCCTCATGATCTCAGGGTGTAATGCTAATCCAAATGATGAACAGACTGGAGGGGAAAAAAAAAAAGAGAAAGTGAGCAAACTGAACCAGGACTTGTATGGAACCTTCGGAGACTGGAAAATCCCTTCTATTAACCCATTTTAAAAAGAAGTTTGTTCTCTCCTGCATCAAGACATCTCCTTTAGCATGTTTGCTGATGAGTCACTAAGGCAGAGGTTTGTATTTAGGTCCTTGGGAAGGAAATACAAGGCTAGAACCCAGAAATCAAAAGAGAGAGGAGTAAGGCTCCTTATGTTACTCTGAGCAGTAGTGACAGTCTCAACAAGGTCAAGATTTGGCCCTACAAATTTATCTTGAGTGGAAAATACTGTGGCACAGGGATCCCAGGTATTTGTTCACAGTCTGTTGAATCCACATAGCCATGCAGTGACTCCTTACTTGTCCAGTAAATCTGTGGGGACATTCTCAGCTGATTTGGGATAAACCTTCATCAGACCCAAGGACAGCTCTTTAAATTCTGAATTTGGTTTGCTGGGACATCTTTGGATTTACTCACTGGTGTTACTGGGATCTTGCTGGAGCAGTTTACTGTGTTCCACTGACCAATATTCTTAGTGCTGTTTTTTAAAAGAAGTAATTTTAAGCAGGTGCCAGTACAGCCCACTTTTGAGGATTTTTTCCCATCCAGGCCTGTTGTAGGCGAGGGCTCACCTGCCATCAGCACATGAAGAACTCATTCAGCTGCTGCACCACTTTTATTGTTCTGTGGCTGCCCTGTGGCACATAAAACTTCTGGAGCACTTGGCCTGAGGCAATTAGTGCAATCCCTGCCCCTCAGGTAGGGAATAAATAAAGAATCTGTCACCACCAAATAAGCTGTGAAACAAAGCTCCAAGGACATTTGCCAGAGCAGGTGACCAAGAAGGAAAAGTTGCTGAGCCATTAATGTACTGTGATGGAAATGAGTGTATGATACAACTTGGCTGCCAGCATCCTTAATTACAGGACATGGCATCATTTGATTCACAATGGAATAAATGGTGATATTTATATATTTGGAGGTTTGAATGAGTATTTCCTGATTTTCTGATGAAGTCATTCCTTTATTACAGCAGCACCTTTCGTGGCTCTCTACAGCTAAGGTCAAGTCAACATTTCCATTAAAAATATCAAACTTATTTTCAGGGCTTTATTATTACCCATTTATAGAAAACCTCTGTGCTGCATGAGATTTGGCACACAGGGCCTCAGCTCAGGGCAGAGGAAGGGAGAAGTGGGGATTTTTCTCCTTTCTTTGCTGTAAGCACACAAATGATACACAAACACTAAATAGCAGCAAATTATATCTTTTAAAGACTAATAAATCCTGCAAAAGCTTTTTGCTGCAAATCCTAAACACAAACTTCTGCTCTGGAATACATGGGGGGAGCATATTAACAACTATTAAGCACTTCTGTCTGCAAAAGCAACTGCTTCCCATGTGCAGCGACTTCTTTTCCAATAATAATTTTACAACTCATTTTACTAACTGAAGACTCCACACAATGAATAGAACAGACTTCAGACAGGGGCTCAGCACAGTAAACAAACTGAGAGCTTTATTCCAGCACTACAGTTGTACTTCTGGAAATGCAGAGAGTTCTCCCAGCAGCAGCAAACCTGTGCCAGGGAGAGCAGGAGTCTGCACGGGAGCCCTTGGACAGGAGGTTGTAATGATTTCAAAGGAGCTGTTGTGCTCTTTCATGGGAATAATCAATGTACAATGCAACCTTGTTTATCCAAAGGGCTCAGGTGACACTTAGGACCTCCTGATAAAAGGTGCTGGGCATGAGGGAAAGGTCCAGATGGGCATGACAAGATCACCCTGCAGAGACTAGGAATCACTTCTGCCTGCTGAAAACCGGGAAAATGTGTCCCCCAAACCTTTTGGCCAGCCCTCTCTCTGCAGCAGGCACCTTTTGGAACTCCTGCTAGTACTGCCCCAGCTCACAGAAGCCATGCAGAGCCAGCATGGCCATGGAGAGGTTTATTCCTGACACCCAAATACAGCAAGTATTTGTCCAGGGTTTCAGGAATGGGACACTGATCCCACCATGCCCCAGTGTGCCTGATCACACACACACACTTGGTTTCTTCTATTTGGAGGAAGGAGGCTGCAGAAAGAGTCCCACCCTCAGCCTTATCCAAAATGTCACACTTTGAGAGTCAGGGTCCTGTGCCTGCAGTGGCCAGGAGCATCTAGGAGCTTGAGCTCTCAGAAGGTTTGATGGTTCACAGTTTAATTTCTTTCTGCTTTGTGCTTCCTTTTATCTACCACTCTTGGGACCAGAGCCCTGGGTCAGAGTGACTCTGATGGTGCCCTGCAAGCCCCTGCCAAGGGCTTTTTCCCAAAAAGCAGACCACCTGAAAACACACCTGCTTGGCTGGATTTTCACAGCCACACACTGGAATTTTAGAGTTCCTAATGGGTGACCTGATTATCCTTCACACACTGCTGGTCCCTTCCTTGTTTTTGCCATATTCCCTTCGGCACATCAGTGTGGGTCTTCTGGTGTTCCCATTGACTCAAACTGAATGGAAGCCCTGAGCAACATGCTATTTCTAGAAGATGGCACATAGGGTGGAGAAGATGGGAAAGAAGGAGAAGAGATTACAAAAGATTTATTTATGGACAAGCTGTGAGGAAGATTGCCACCTCCATTTTAAGTTTTGGCACTGTTCTGTTTTCATATTTTGTGGAGCCCTTGAAAATAGAAGATGCTGCAGTAACTGGGTTTTCAGTGTTATGGTAGTGTAGAAATAACTAATTTAAGTAATTTAAAAATGTTTTTTGGGTGTATTGGTTTGTAGAACAAGAAAAATATCCCAAGCAAAACACACACACACATAACTATATGCATCCCAGCAAAATATAAGATGTTTCTCCTTTCTTATTTAAGGATATGAAGGTGGTAGGATGTTGGGACCGAGGAATCAGGTGAAGGAATGATTGGATGAACTCTGACTTGTCTGCTGTGTCACTGTCACTCACAAAGACAAGCTCACTGGTATTTTGCTCACTAAAGGAGAAGTTTCTGACATGAGTCTCCCTTTGGCACCAGAACTGCATCCACCACTTCTACTCCCAGGGCGTGATGAGCTCAGACTTCCTGAAAACTGGTCTAATGGAAATGGTGGTGTCAAACCCTGTATCTCAATGCGGACTATTTCAGAATATCTGTAGAGTTGTGCCAGGACAAAATGCATGATGGTCAACCTCAAAAACGTGTCTTATGCAGGCAGAGTCCTGGATAATTCCTTTCCTTGAAGCACAGTCAGTGCTGCCTGGCGGGGGGTGCTGCCTTTTCATCCAGAACTGTCCCATATAGCACAACAAAGGTGAGTAACAGGGATGGGTAAAACAGCTCTTACATCCACCCAAATTCCACTCCAGTCTTAAGTGTCCTATATGCTGTTTATTCAGAGCCTCATATTCAGCAGAAGAAACCAAACCCAGCATGCTATAAAACTGCCTTGCATTGGGATCTCAGGCTCATAGGGGAATGCAGCCCTCATCTGTTCAGGTTTGACACATTGTCCTATGTTTGAATCACTTCCATGCCAACATCACACACCAGGGATCCCCATCACCTAACTCCCAGGAGGATTTTGTGACCTAACACACAGAAATCCTCCATGTTTTCTTTGTACAAGTCTTCTTGTCTAAGTGGGATGGCAGGACTGTAAAACACTGTCTGTAACTCATGTCTCATGCTCAGTGGTGTGGGCCAGAAGGCAACAATTGCAACATTCAGTGAGGTCCTTGCATTGCACCAACATTTGTGAATGCAAACCCACTGCTGCAGCCCCCTCTACTGTAAACAGCACACTGCTGAGCACACAGCCTCTCCAAAAAAACCTTTAAACAGCACAGGGACAGCCACACTGGGGCAGGGTCCCAGCAAGCCCCAGAACTGGTCCTGTCTCCAGCAAGAATCAGTAGCCTAGACCTAGGGAACAGAGTAAGAGAAACAGGGCGACAGCCTGAGCATGCTCTGAATGCAGGCAGAGAAGACCAAGGATGCTGTTTGCTGCTTGCACTTTGGAAACTTCATGTGCTCTTGGTGCAATGACCTACAGAGTAAGGAATCCCTAAGAAATCATTAATAGGTGGCATCTCATAGCTTCACTGAGACTGAAAATGAGAAATGAAACACAGACTCTTTGGGAGAGTTGCCTGTGTATTTCACTGAAACATTTTAGATTTCCAAATGTTTCCTATTATTTATAATTTTATATATTTGCTCTTTTGAATTCCAAGGTAATGGGCCAAGTCTAGGAAGAGCTAGAACAGAATCCAACCAAACCAGAAGAGAAAATTAAATTGTCACTTTGCTAAACACAACTCCGGCCCACAAAGAAAAAGAAAAGGCAAGAAGAATCAGCCTTAGGGCTCAAATGCCATCCTTGCCTCTGTGTGCTGCCTTTCAGGGAGTCTCCAAAGCAGGGGTGATTTCACAGGTCCCTCACAATGCCCAGGCACCACAAGATGGGTTAAGGAGGGAGTCCCAGCCTTAGCTCTGCATGTTGCTCCTCCTGTGGTTTCAAGTCAGACTCTCTATGTTAGCACAACCTACTTTTTGTGGTTTAATAAATCACATACTTTAGCTTATGTAATGACTCAGAGTGAGTGATTGTATTCTCTTCTGGCCCAGAGGTGATGTGGTCATATCCCAACTCTGTAAGGCAGTGGAAATCAATGGTTGCTGCTGGATTCATTTCAGGCAGGCTGGGGTGTGTCGAGGTGGTGAGGGGCTGGCTCAGACTTTGAAAGTTTACTAGTTCCAGATGGAGTTGTTTACGAAAAATAAAACATTTTTGAATCAGCTCGTGGTTCAAATCTCCTTCCTGACCTTCCCTTACCAAAACAAACTAAAAAGCCATGGCTGGGCCCTTCTGCTGACTGACAGCCTGTTACACACAATCTACTTTTCTCCTTATTTTTAAACATTTTGTGAGTCCAACTACCTGCAGAAGTTTAAACATCCTTAAGAGCTGCACGGGGATGTGAAGTCACGCACTGCACAGTGCCAAGGTTTGCTCTCCTGCACATCCAGCAGTGAAACTTGAAGCTGCACATATCCTGTTCATTAAAAGGCTTTCCCATTACACAGAACTCTCTCGCATGAAGAGCTCTGGCACCCTGATTGATTAAATCCCTTTGAAATCATCTCCGATACAGCACATCTCTGTTGCTGAGAGCAAGGGGGAGGAGTGGAGGGAGGCTTTGCCTCTGTTATAAACCTTTGGATTTCCCTGCAGAGGAGCAGAAGCCGCAGAGAATGAGCAAAGGGCAGTCATGGATGAGCCCTGACTCTGCTGCTACAAACAGCAGAGCTGGACTCAGTCCTGAGACTGAGCCTAAGTGTTACTCAATCCTACTGTGCTCCTGGCACCCAAGGGAGGGTGAGACTGGAGACCACATGGACATGAGGAGCAGTGGAGTGAGATTTCTGCAGGCAGAGCTGTGGCACCCCCATTTTTGTTATTCCAGCACCACCCTGCCATGGGCTCTGCTGCCTTTGGGCACTGCAGGTAGGGGCTGAAAAAGGGACCTGCTCTGACAGAGGCACGGCACATGTCCCCTGTGATTAATTGCTGCAAGGGACAGCCCATTGCCACTGCAGCTTTGGTGAAAGCTCTTTCTCCCAGCAAACCTCGAGAACTTGGGACTCAGCCATCTACATTTTAGAAGTCGCTAGTTTCTCATAAATAAGACCAAAGAGAATTTGTTGCAGGAACAGTGTCAGAAAGATGTAACCTAGTTTACAATTTGAAGGGGGTTTATTACCTTTTTTTTAAAAAGGAATAAAATCCATACATCATGTGTCTGGCATTGTCAGTGCTCTGTGGGCAGCTTATAAGAAGCCAACAAGAATGGCTGGTTTTCCACACAGGGTTGCCCTGCTTTAATCCACAGAAACCCCCCCTGCCCTCTTCAGAAGGCATCTCTCCCCTTTGAAAATGTGGTGTGCACAGTTTCCTCTCACATAACACAATCCAACAGGCCCCCACCACATCCATTGTCAGGGGGTAGGATTCATAACACATGCAAAGATGCTGCAGAGAAAACTGACTCGGTGGTGCCAAGAGCAAAGGCGCAGGATAGTTGCCTATGAGCATTTTGGGGGGACTGAGGCTTGTGCGGCAAATGTGATGTGCCATGTGCAATATACCAAAGCTTTCTGACAAATAAAACAACCAACCAACAGCATTTGGAAAAGTCTTCCAAAGAGGAAAGGGAATCACTGTATTTGCCCCATGTAGTTTGTGTCAATTTCCACTTGTAAACCTGTGACTTTTCTGCCTGAAAGAGAGAAATACAGGGTGAAAGCTGTTTCCATTTCCAAATCCCATGTCTCACAAGTCCAAAAAGCAGAGACTCCAAAAAATAAAGTTTTAAAGTGAAAATAGCTCTCATCAACTTCACAGCACACAAAAATACTGCTCGAATTGCTCAGAGACTCTGCATGAAACAAAAATGAGAATTCATCCTTCTGGAGAATAATGAAAAGAGGAAAAAAAAGCAAACTTCTAATCTGCCTTTGCTCCAGCATCCTCTAACTAGCACTTCACATATATCTTTTAGCTCTAGTGTTTCACACATCTGATTTTGAAGAGCATTTTCACATTTCCTTTTGAATTGTTGTGTTTTTCTTGGTTCTCATTACAGCAATGAGGGGACCCTGCAGCCGTCATAATGAAAGGCAGATCGAGGATGAACAATAAGAATTGGAACTTCCCACCAAAGCCTGTGAGAAAAGCAATTATGGTTCTAGCAGAGGAACGTGGGGGACCAGCAGCCACACCAGCTCACAGAGCCTGTGCCCACCCCATGTGCTGGTTCCCAGGGCTGAGCTCCTCCTGCAGCTTTTGGGAGCAGCCCATAAACCATGGCACTGAGTGGATCCAGGCTGAAAAACAAACCTGGAAAAGGATGAGCCCAGATGGAATCACTGGTTTGGTTTAAAGGAGGCCTGTGGGGACAGCACTGAGGGGCTCAGCAGGGTGACATGAGCACCTGGAAGAGAAGGTCCTTACACCACTACTCCTGCCCTGGTTGTGGCCTGTGATGCCAGGCTCCATAGTGACATTTGGGGTAAGGAATGAAGGATCTGCACTGCAAAACCTTCAAAAATCCTCCAGTGGGAGCAGTAGGAGAACGGCTGAATTTCTCCCAGCTCTAACCATTGCTTTGCCTCTCCAGGCACAGTAATTGGATTGAAGCACTCTTTTAGCAGGATGGACCCTCCACTCTTCCCACTGCCCTGGGATGAGGCTCTGCTTCCCTATTTGCATCAATTATACTCCAGCTTCCCTCCCTGCCACACCCTGGACTCCTCTGAATTTCAACATTGTCTCCCTTAATTATCCTTTGGAGTTAAAATAAATCTTTTGAAGAGATATTTCTTTTCCAGCGTCATACTACAATGCAGACTAAGTCTGCATTTGATTAGTAAATTCATCCCATGCTGGTGTTTTTGTATCCTCAGTGTCATGCACATTTAATAAAATGCTATTCCCCTCTCCGTCCTCACATTTTTTTTTTTTTTTAAAGGGAAGATGTATTTTAAAGTGATAGGAATATTCTTGGTGTAAAAAGGGAAAGAAATTTTGAAGAAGTTGATAACCAGAGTTTTCCAAAAGAGCCAGCAGAAGTGACAGGCAGCAAGCACATAGGTCACTGAGCATTTCTGTGTCTTCCAGCCATGTTTGGAGGACCTTCGAAAATGTCTGGGGTGCTTCCACCTGCTTCTGAAAACTGGAAGGAAGATGTCACTGTCAGAGCATCCACTCCACGAGCCTTTCTTCCAGCACAGGGACAGCATTAACCTTGCAGGCTTCTGGCCAAAAGCAGGAAGGGAGCCAGGAGGCAACACTGATAGCAGAGAGGAGCCAGAGGAAAACCAGAGAAGAGAAATTGGAAAAAAAGTGCTGTAGTCAGCAAGAAGTGATTAGGACCAGACACCTGGACACCTTGGGCAGAAGACAACAGAAAGAAGAAAAGAAGGTAGGAAATAATTGCTCCATGGCAGTGTCCATCCCTCTACACTTGTGTCCTTCTGGCACAGATGAATCTGAGTGCAAATCATTGCAGGACCAGCACAAACTGAGACATATCCAGATCCTATTTAGAGTAAAAGGCTTCACAGTTGTGCTCACAGGTGGGTGATATGGGGGGCAGACAGGAGCACAAACTTCACGGCCCAAAGGATAAAAGCACTGGGGGAGGTCCTTAGTTAGTCAAATTAGATATTCTGTCAGGATCTGCCAGCATCCTTTCCCCACATTTCCCTCAGCTCCCAGAACCAGCCGTGAGCTCAGACCTGAACAATGAAATGTTAATCGGATTCATTGCAGCCAGCAATTTAAAACAAAACATCCCAGAAGTCACCTCTTCTACAAACACACCCATCTAAAAGGGATATTAGTTGATGCTTTTGCAAAGAAATGCCAAGACAAGGCTGCTTTTGTTGTAAGAAAGATGTCCTAGTGACAGACAGCTGCTGTTCCAGGGCTGGGGCAGGAATTACCTCACAGAGAAATGGCTCAGCCTACTGCTATTTTAAATGTTTATCATCATTCTGGTGAAATTAAAGGGGTCCAGGGCATTTCAGAGAGGATAATCAGCAATAAATGCTGATACAACATCTTAGCTGGCACTTGCTGCAAGACAGCCTCTTTGAAATTAGAAGTAAGGAGGGGAAAGCTCACAGGGGTGGTTGTGGAGACGGCTAACGTGAAGGAACTGAAAATGAGCAGAAGGGTTGATAAAAAGCACCGAGGTTTTACACAATAGCATATTCTCCTGTAAACCACCTTATTCTTCTACTTGGTATTCATCACTGTCAGAAGCCTTTATAGCAGTGAATGAAGGCTTTATGCTTAGCCTCATTATCAGTTCAATGGTAGAGGGCAAGCCATGCACATGAAGTTCAGTACCAGAGATATGTTGTTAAAATGCTGCAATTTGTCAGCATTTAGATAAACAAATGAGGGGCAGAGCGAGTGTGTGAAGTGACCTCTGCAGCATTCATGGGATATTTTGCCACTTGTTCTGAAAAACATATTCAAGCCTCTCTAGATTTGCTTGGGTGGAATGAGAAAACATTGATAAAAAAAAAAGTCTCTTTTAGCAAGACAGGGGTTTACTCTCACTTTATTTTAAGTTGTTTCTCTCTCTGTAACCCTGTTCTTTGTTTACTATTGTGCTTCCCATAGACGCTGACATTCCAGTAAGGCTTCTTGGGCTTGATCCTGAGCAACTGGACTTGCCAGCACATTCCTGGTGCCTTATTTGCCAGGACAGGCTGTGTGGCCTGTCATTCTGAGGTGTGAAGGGTCCATGAAGAACTAATAAGCCATATGAATTGATAACACATCAGTGATGCAAACTGAAGGAATGTGCACTACTTCAGCTAGTAAACAGGGAACCACAGGAAAAAAAAAAAATCTCTTTCAAGATTTTGCATCCTCATCCTTCCCCATTGAGCAAGCTGATCTCTAAGTTTTTATTTGCTGTAATATTTACTCTGAGGTTTACATTTGCCTGTTGTCTGTCAATTCTTTCCCCCAGAGTTCGAGTGAAACATGCTTGAGGAGGAGCAGACAATGCTGCTCTGCAGAGCACTCCATTTCTCAGTTTCTTACAGAGCTTCTAAAGGTGCTGTGAAAGCCAGACACCCGAGAAATCAAATCAAACGTATTGTAACACTTTCTGAAAAGCAAGATTATGCTACAATGGGGTTTCAATCACCTCCAGGAGAATGTTTGTCTGAAATCAGGCCTTTCTCAGATTGTACACAGCTGTTGAGCTGCCTAATGCTTTCACACTTTTCCAATGCTGAATGAAAACCTTGGTGGCATGGGATCACCATCAATCTCAACACCTCATACAAAGTGGAGTCACTAAAGTCTCATTTGCAGCCCCCTTTCTTTTTTGGCCTATACACAAACTTTTCTGCTCATTTGAAGAGAATTATGTGGGCTTAATTAAGTGTAGTAACTTATTGGTAGCACAGTGCCCAATCAAAGAAATGTGCAGATGTGATGTGAAATGATGGGGTGATGCTGTTGTGAAGAATACAAATCAGGGTGATGGCTATTATTTGTACCCAAAAGAAGTTATCTGGGACTCAATTATTCCATTCATAGTAATTGTGGTGCACCAGATGGTTACAATGCACAAGAGTTTTCCATGACCGGTAACATTTCTTCTGAGCATCCTTTCTTCTTCTCTAATTCACCATACGATGATTAGTTTCTTATTGGGTGTTTATTGAAATGAGGGGGGCTAAGGAACAGATTTAGTGCAACAAGGAACAAAAGGGAGGGGAGACCCATGAATCAAAATAAGAGACTGCAGCTTGCTCTATTGTTTTTCAGAGACCTTGGAATAGTTGCCTTGCGGCTTATCTGCAATGACCTTCCCTTCCCTCACTTTTCTTGCCTCCTTCTCTCCCCACGTCCAGGAGATGTAAAGTTTTTCAAATCTGGCCGGCTGCTGTGCCGTCTGTCAAAGCCTTTCCAACCAAGTGAGCAGTTTTTCATTTAATTCACTGAGTTGTCCTCCATAAAATTAATTCCTTCTCATCGGCACCATTGAAGCAGCGAAGAGGAACAAAACCAAACGAGGTTGTGAATATAGTGCTGGTCATTAACTGGGGGCACGGACTCCATCATCTGTTCATCCCTTCAGCTCACTGAGGTGTTTGCCATAGAAAAGGAAAAGCCAAGTGGGTGGGGAGAAAGTGAGAACAGAAAAGCCTGAGGAGTCTTGCTCTTAGCGAGACAAAATCAGCTTATTTCCACCTCAAACAATGAAGCAACAGCTTGTACCAGAGTGATCTGGCCTTTGGCTTGGCCCTGTCCTGAAGCTCTTGCCCATCACCTGTGGAAATCAGCTGGCAGAGGTTGGGCTGAACATGGGTGCTCTGCATGCTCAGGAGAAGGGGAGCAACACGGCACCATGTAGCAACACGCCAACAATTTTGATGTTTCAACCCTCCTGTTTGAGAAAGGGAACTTGTACCCTGTGTCTGGCAGCACTGTGCAGAGACCTGTGCTTATGGCAGAGCGGGAAGTCTGCTGAGAATCCTGGAATCATAGGAACACTTAGGTTGGAAAGGACCTCTAAGATCATTGGGTCCAATCATTGACAGGGTAGTCCCATGTTCACCACTAAACTGAATTTCCAGGTGTCACTCCCACATGGTTTTGAAGACTTCCCAGGATCAAGGGATGGTGACACAACCACTTCCCCGGACAACCTGTTCCAATGCTTGACCACCCTTCCAGTGAAGAAATAGTTCCTAATATCCAACCTAAACATCCCATGGCAAAAGCTGAGGCTATTTCCTCTTGTTCTGTCGCTTGTTGCTGGAGAAAAATCCAACACCTCATTGCAACTTCCTTCCAGGTGGTTGTACAGAGCAACGAGGTCCCCCCTTACGACCTGGCCTTTTCCCTTGGCAATCTTCCCTTTCTAACACCTTTTTCCTCCTGAGCCCAGTGGTTGTGTGGCATTCCTGGACTTTCCCAGTGCAGGATGAGGAGCAGGCAGCTTTAATTGGAGCATACCTGTCGTTATGATTAAGTTTATTTGTTAAACACAATGATGGCATTGGGACTCACACATCCAGGATTTTCCTGACGAAGACAACGCCACAGTTCTGGTGGCGTCTGCTTGAAACCCGATCATGTGGCTCCAGAGGCTGGCAACCACATCCTACTTTGGGGTTAGCCAAATAAAACTATAGTTTGGGTTAGTGCTGCTAGCTTTGAGGAAATGATGGTTATGAAATCTGGGCCAGAGTTTGTGTTTACTCAAACTACAGCTGCCATGAGACAGAGTCCATCTTTCCCAACAAAGCAAGCCGTGGGTGAAATGTGCCTTTCTTAATTTTACAAAGGTGCTTTCCAGCTTAGACACAGACCCTACACTGCCAGTAGTGTTCTGAAACCTCTATTAAAGTGACAGTAAGCTGCAACCCACAAGATCAAGCCATGCTTTGCAAACTGTTTATTATTTGCAAATACATAAAGCTTGATGACATGTATCACACAGAACTAATTTCAACCATGTTTTTGCTTCATTAAGCAAAACATGCTGTACCAGCAAAGCTACAACCAAGTGATGATAACATCTGGTATTCACACCATGTACAGATCAGAAAGATAACCTTTTTTGCCTTCCAAAACAAGAAGAAAATGGATTAAAATAATAATAATAATAATAAAAAAATCCCAAACCTGGCTTTTTGAGCACTACTGAATAAACAGGGGTAGATTTTCAAAGGCAAACAAAGGTTTCGCCATTCCTATCCACTTTTTTCTCAACCTGTATGTTTAATGGGGATCTAGGAAATAGATCTCACAAGTTTGATGCAGACCTGGGTTGCCAGCATCAGATCATAAAACCCAGAAGCCCTGATTCAGGTCATCTTCTTTGTCTTTCACTAAGTAGATCAAAAAGCCACATACTTTCTGAGCAGAGTGGAGAGGAAGCAAGAAAAAAGCAACACGTTCTTATCTCAAGATGAATGAAACTTTTCTCCAGAGGTGAGTGGATTAAAAATAATATAAAATGTTATGATTGATGGAAAATAAAACACTGCCTTCACTCCAGGCAAGGCAAGCCTTCCCCTGACCTCACAGTTTCACATAGTCCTTTCCATCCTGTAGCTTAATATCATTGCAATCCAAAGGTACAAAAATGGGAGTTTAGATTCTTCTTCCAACCAGACTGCAACACATGGAACCTCAGCACATGTTTCTTGACTATTATGCATTTTGAAAATTGGGAATCATGTTGGCCAAAGGGAATTCCAGGCGTAACCCACTTCAGTAAACTCTGGGATAAAAAATTCTCCAATTTGATTTACAGTCTTGCAAAATCCCAGTCAGATCTTCTCTCACTGCAACTGGAAGACAGAATAGCTACCCAATATGGATAAAAGTATTGAAAATTGTTCCCAAAGTGTTTTCACACAAATCTTTAATCAGGTGTTGGGGGTTGGGGGAGTTTTTTACTCTTTCCCTCAGTGGAGAGAATTTTTTCCATTAGCATGTCAAAGTAACATGGCTGGGCAGCTCCCTGGTTTCTAATTGCTCAAGACAAAAGAGGGGGTGGGGACGAATAGCTGTAAGTCGCTTTGTCCTTGCAAGGAGCCACTCACGCTGGCCAGCCCGAATGCGGAGGAGAGAACTTCTTTCTTTCTCCGTGGTGCGACCAGGCCCTGCACTCCAACACTGCTACAGTTTCCTGCTTCTGAGAACAGCACTGAGAACCGGGATGCAAATGGTGAGCGGAGGTTTCTTTTCCTTCATCTGTCTCCCACATGGGACGGCCCTGTCACTACCGCCTGCCTGCTGCTGCAGTTCCTGCAACTGAGAAAAAAAGTCACTCCGCCCGCGCTCCACCGGGACCGTGTGGCCTGACCGGACAAAAGGACGGAGACTGAGTTTCATTCCATTTTGTCACTGATCTGTTCATAGCTGATGTTGTTCTTGTTTGTCTTGCAGATGTATCAGTAAAGAACTGTTATTCCTAAAACCCATACCTATTGCCTGAGAGTTCCTTAATTTCCAAATTATAGTAAACTGGGAGGGAGGGAATTTTTCACTATCCATTTTGGGGAAAACCTCTCGCCTTTTCTTTTTCTGGCAATACTGTCCCCTAAACCAGGACATCAGGATGCAGACGCTGTTCTGAAAAAATGAGAAATGAAGCTAAGGTCTGTTCCAATTTCCTGCTCTGACTCTTCTGTACTAATTCATCTGAGCACATCCAGGCCCAGCTACCAGCAAGTGTGCTGGGAACTTGGAGGCTGTGGGGCAGCCAGAGGCAGAGGGACAGCTCTTACCCATGGCATTTTGCATGCTAAATCTTCAAAGATTTCCTTCCCCTACAGTTCTTGTTATTGGCTCTTGTTCGCCTTCTCATGCTGGAGGGCTCAAGCCAGGGCACTGCTGGACTGCATCTTTTCTTATACATAATGGAGGAGATTCTCTGCTCTCTGAGCTTCAGGGAAATATAGACTTGGTTTTGTGAGAGGACATAATTACTTCTGAGGAACTCAGAGACTATGAGGTGAGAGAAGGCAAACAGAGGATACTGAGAGGGCCAGAGGCCCGTGGACAGATCCATGAAAATTCCTGGACCTGTGAGACTTGGGCTCCCAGCTTCCCACACACTTCCAACAGCTTTGGCTTTCCCAGGAATGCCAGTGGGATCCCTGGGCTCGGGTGTGGACACAGTCAGGGTCAGATATCACCACAGATTCCTGACTGCTCACCTATGCTGCAGTTCCTCTGATGTCTTAATTTTTCTTTTTTGCAGAAATGGTTTTAGTGGCTGTGGTTTCAGACTTTCATTCAGACTGGCCTTATTACATCAGATTACTACCCCTAATATTTATGATGTTGTTTTCTCTCCCAAGCACACACAGAAATTTCTTCCCATACATTTAATTTTGATCTTATCTAGGGCTATAGCCTCCTCACTTTACCAAGGTCTCTTCTTTCTGCTCTTTGGTAAGAATAAGGGCCTGCAAAAATATGTGTGATGAAGCCTTAAAACCCCTGAGACCTATTCAATGTCGAACTCTGCTATGAACTTCAAAGTACAAAGGAATGTCTCATTAATGGACATTTATATATCATCTGAATAATGACTCTTTTTCTATTCCCTCTCCCCTTTTTATGCCTTTTATGGTTTGATATTGACCATACATTGACTGTCAGAGGTCGGTTACAAGAACAAGATTTGGATAGAATATTGCAGGATACATGATGGAGAATTTAAATATATAGGGGCCTCTGTCAAAAGCCTTTTTACATACTTAACAACAGAGTTGAAATGAGGATTAGATTTAATGTTGATCAGGGTTAAGGTCAAAACCAGTCATATCTCTTTATATCTATTGAATTAATTATAACTACTATGTGGTTAGGTGGAGTTATTTCAGTTTCAGGGAGTCTTGTGCCTTTCTAAAGCTATTTTCAAAATGACTGGAAATAATTATTTGCATTGATTTTACACGATATTATATGTATGTATTTGGGGGTTTTCAGGCAAAAATTTAAAGGTCATAAATACCCAGACAGTTGACTTCAAAAAAAGTAAATATATTTTTGTTCCAAATCTCTTCAAACTAACAAACTCTTCAAACTAACAACTAAGCAGGTATTCCTTTTACAATATGCCCTTTCTTCAAAAAATATTTTTTCCAACACTAAGAGAAGTATATTGTCCCCCAAAATACAAATATTTAGGCAGGAAAGTAAGAAGAGCAGCACTTAGGGACCAAAGTTTGCATATTTTCACACCAGTCATAGAAATATTTGTGAGGCCAGATATTTGTTTAGGATAAGGGTTTTTCCTCTGAGGCATGAAAATGATTTACACCTCTGGTCCCAAACATAAAGGCCAAATTGCTAAAATATTCACTTAAACATGCAGGACCCAAAAGACCTTCAAGGAGACTTGGAGAGAGGTTCCCACAGCAGAGAGAGGAATGAGATCTGAAGAACACTGGCTGGGAAAATGTCACCACACATCCCCAGCTGTCTCCCCACTGAAGTCCTACACAAATGTTTTTTAAAAATGTCTTGAAAAAATCCTATTATGGCTTTGTTTGGAGCAGAAAACTTGATATTTCCTTTTTAAAATTAATTTTCTTTTCAAAATATACTTAAGACTATATAACAAACAGATCAACAGATGGAATCACATCATGCCTGGGGGCACCCAGACTTGCAGTGCCTTCATCCCTGAGGTCAGGGTCTGTCCATCACTCCTGAAGTTGTAGGGTTGGAGCCACACATCCCATAAACAACCCTAAACACACCATGCAGCGGGGATCTCCCAGTGCTGTGGCAGCCAGTCTGATTGGAAATAATGATGGAGTAATGGGATGGGTGGTGGGAACAGCCCTCCCACCACACAATGCTCGAAAATGCTTCTGTCCATCCTCTTCCTCTCCTCCAGGGATGGGAAAGGCAGAATAAAGTCTGAATTTATTCTCCCTGCTCTTGCAACTAAATAGATTTGGCTTGCTGCAGTCAGGGTCATTTGAATCAGGCAGAGTTTCCTTGAAGACTGCTTGGACTCCAAACTTTTCCCAAAATTTCATATGACACGAGAGCTTCTTTTGGTGGCTGATAAAATTGGTTGTTGAGATTGGCAGTTCCTAACTCCTCCACTCTTTGGAGGTTCCCTCCTTTCCTTTTCTTCTCCCTCCTCCACCCTCCAACTTTCCCTGCCCTTTTTCAGCATCCTCAGCTCCCAGACTCTGGCTACTGCCCCCATGGCACCCGATGTTTTCCAGCAGGGCTGAAGGGGGGACACTTCTTGATGTGCTGCAGATGTGGGCTCTTAGTGGAGCTTTCACATTGCTTGAGAAGGTTTAGCCCTGTGACTGGATTCTCAAACCTGCAAACTGTAAGCAAAGCCCATGGTCCCATTCAGGCTGAAAAGGGCAAGTTAATGAAAGAAACCCCCACCCCAGCAATTCACAGGATGCATGAAAAGAAACCTAAACCCCCCACATTCTCAATGCTAATTAAGCAATAATGATCAAGGCACAGAGTATTTCCTGAGGATTAATAACTAACTGGGAGGAGATGATGACCCCAGACGGTCATTAATCCTCAGGAAATGCCCTGCATCGAAGTTGTTATTGCTAGTTCAGGCTAAATATGTGAGAAAAGAGATTTTTTAAGTCTTTGATGGAGGTTTTCCCTTTGGTTGGAATTATGAGCCCCACAGAGTAGGACCTCTCAGACCATCAGTCAAACAGATAGCACAAAATGTTCTTCCAGACCCCAGCAGGTAAGAAACAAAAGTTAAATCATAGTTCCTTAAGTAGACCCTTCTGCAGATGTCTCTTGCGACATTCAGGATAACCTGAACAGCACAAAGGAGTGTCTGCTCCCTCTGAACTCAGTGAGCAGCTCAGGCTCTGGGACCCCAAATTTCTGTAACCTCTGAGAGTCTCCTTATGCAAAAAACACTGAGTCCATGGAGCTTAATGCTTCTGGATACAGGCCCTGATTTTAGGATGTGCTTGATTCCAAGCTCATGCTTAACTTTAGGCAAAAGTACACTCAATTTACTTGAATGATTCTACAGGCAATGTGTAGTAAACAGGAGCACTTTGCAAAATGTTCCTTGTAAGGAAGACTTCAAAACATACCAACACACACATGAAAACATATGCAAAGGAAAAGGATGAGAAAAGCTCCTCCTACCACATCAGAAGTTTGTAGCTTCTCCCAACACTCTCAGGTCTGTTTCAGAATTTGGCTTCTGCAATCAAAAAAAAATGAAAGTTAAATAAAAACATCCTCATTCTCTTTGGTAGCCCTTAAATTTTTCTGAAAGCAGAGGGGTTTTTTATGCCATTAAATAGCCCTTCAGTTTCAGAAAAGAAATTAAGTAAAGATAAGAAAAAATAAAATGAGCTTTATGCACATTTATCTTCCTGGCTAAGTTTGAAAAAACATGAACACAATAGTACAAGTAACAATGGATAAACTTTCTTTTCTAAAATCTTTGCTGATTAAAATTAATAATGTTGCAGGGAAACAAATATGTGGTACACATTTACATACATATGGTATATATTAAGAACCATTTCAGTCTTAAGCATCATTTTCTCACCTCTTCTGTGTCACTCCTTGCAAAAAAAAAAAAAAAAAGATGGAAAAGAAAGGTCTGACAACAATAAGGCCTGCCAGAGTTCAGTGCCTACATTAACTTGAAACCATTGAAAGCATTCAATACCTAACAGGATTAAATTGAGGAAAAGACTTTTAAGAATATAGTTAAAATTCAACCCAAACTACTAGGAAAAAATTAATTAGCTTCTTCTTATATAGCATCTCTAACCATAAGAAGAAAGAGCCAAGAAGTCAGTGCAGTATACAAACTACAGAATGCTCTTAAACTAATGAACAGCCAGATGAATTAGCAAACCCCACTTTCTAAAGATCTCTACTTTATCCTCCACATAAATCTCTTCACTTTGCAACACCACCAGCCCGAAGTGTTAATAACACAGTGTCAGCAATTTTGGTGAGATTTATATAGGAAAATTACACTGAAAATTGCCTGGTCATTATACATTCCTTTGGAATCAATGAAACACTATAAATCTTTAAATACACTTGTGCTCATATGATTCAGACATACTCCCCAAGTGTACCCTGACACTCATTAGAGGATACTTAAGCATGGTGTGACAGAGAAAAAAAGTATAATAAAGTCTCCGTGCTTTTGGGTTTTTTTTTTTTTAATGGAGTACCTAGAGAGTGTATTTCAAGAGCAGGGTTGGGAGATCTATTTTTCAGATGGAAATTAATAACAATTCCAAAGCAGAACCAACCCTAGAGCTCCTCCATACCATGAGAGTAGTCACTTGGTCTAGAGTTTCACGATGGCCTATTTCTTGCTAGCTGGGCTAAGCTGGCATCAGGGGGCTATCATCTGTCAAAATATCAGCAGGAGGAACAATTGACAAAGCCACCACTTGAGAATGTTGAGTAAACTGGGTAAAAAAGCAGTGAAAGAAGTTAATGTGCAACCTGGCACACAGTACCAGCCCAAGCCGTGAGAACCACTTATGTGATAATTGGGCCCTCACAATATCTTCTGCTCTGTAAAACATTGTCCTGGGCTTGTCTTTCAGCACAGGAACGGATCCCTTTGAGGCACAATGAAACAAACACCCACCTGAAAGCCCCCTCCAGCTGGCAGGGGAGGAATTCAGGTGGGAAAGCTTGCGATTTCTGAACAGCTACAAACAGTTTCAGGTAACTCCAGACTCACCCAGGGTCAGCAGAAAAAAACCAAACCCTTTTTTGAAAGAAGAAACACATTTATATGCAGCCATTTATTCAGTTCAGACAGAAATTAGTAACCTCTGGGATTCAAAGTATCTCTCTCCATTTTTATCCTCCTTGTTGTTCAGCCTTAAAAAAAAAAAAAATCCTCATTGTACTAGCAGAACATTACCAGGCAAAGAAATGTAAAACCAGGAATCAGAAGAGAATCAGAAAAAATTAACAAAGCTGGTCTGTCTACAAAGTAGGAACCCAAGGAACCCAGGCAGCAGAAATGGAAGAACATCAGAATAGATTATGAAACATCTTTTCACAGAGCACCCAAGCTCCTCTCAGCACTGCTTTAAGTGTACATGTGCACATATATAGACACATACATGCATCTACAAGCTCCTTGAAAGTTGGAGAAGTGGGAGCAAGAGCAACTAAAACAAAAGCTAGTGATCCATCGCCACATTAACACATACTTGTTCATCTACAGGGGCATTTTGCAGGAGAGCAGAGGAAAGAGTGCAAGCCACCATCTGAAAACTACCCAGAAAGGAAAGGTGATGAAAAAGCTTTGAACAGAGGGGTAAAATTCACCCTATAAGGAAATTATTTTACTTTCTAAAGTTGGTTCACTTTGAGCTTGTAAAGTGACCTAGGAGACTGTTCTAAACTGGGATCATCTTGAGAGAAAGGGTCTGATTTGTAGCTACTGGAAAATATGAAATCCATGTATGTTTTGGCACATCTTAAGATTCTCAAGAGTCAAGAAATGGGCCTCTGTGTTTTTTGGTGATTCAGAGAGTGACAGTCAGTCCTTACAAAGTGGGAGAACTCAGTGTTTGTAGAGCAAATATAATTTTCTTTATGACAGAAAATTTCCCATCGTGGAATCTGTTCTTTCTTGTGGTGTTTCAAAACAAAGTGATCCACATTCAGGCTTGTTGCTAGAGCAACAAACATGAGGGCAAATGCTGCTCTCCAGAGATATGTTCACTAGTAGGCCAGGTGTTTCTTTGTATGGATCTGGGCTTTGTCATACTAACAACTGTGGATGAATCATGGCAATTTTCCTTCAGATTTCACAAAAGCTTATGACAGCCAGAGTTTCCTATGCAGCTCGTGCTAAATCAATCCCTATTCCCTGAAAAAACACCATCCTGTTCCTAGGTAGTCATGTAGTGACCAGTTTCAATGTGTCAAAGGAAAAGTTAAAGGACAAAGCCAGTGTTTGGCATCCAAGATTAATAACAACCATGATGGGATTTCCTTTAATGTGATCACCCAGTATCTCACAAAAATGGGAACACCACAGCCAGAACAGCCATGGAGAAATAAGAGGGATAAAAAGACAGCACAGAGATGAGACTGAAATGAGCTACCACGTGAATCAGGCTTTATATCCTGCTCTTCCTTTCATTTGCCTTCCCTTTTACTGAGCTGGGGAAAACTGAACAGGAAAAACAGGCAAGCTTCAGTTTAAGAGACATCAAATCTTGCAAGCAGAACATTGTGACACCAGAATCATGTTGGTACTCAAAACAAGGCCTGACTAAAAGTACCCCACTTCTCCTGGATGGTGTAACTCAGCTGATTTATTCCTGATTTACCACTGCCTAGAGAAACCCTGACCCTCCTTTCAGGAATTTTGTTAATGAACCAAATCCAGAGGAATTCAGGACTGGTTTAGGTTTAAAATGCTGAGGCATGTGATTATCAGTAAGAAAACCACAGCTTTCTGTATCCCTCCCTAAGCCAGTACCAGCATAGAGAGTGCTCAGCAGATGGAGGGGCACAGAGTTCCACATCTAGGATGCAGGTTCTCCACCAGATACTTGGTGGCATTCCAGCAGCTGGATTTCTCTGTAGGCATCCTCTACTGCTTAGTGCCAAGAAAGAGGCTTGTCCTAATTGGCATCAACAATAACAGCAATGCCTCCTTTCCCCTAACAAGCTTAAGGCTGGAGCCAGTCATAGATGTCATTTTGCTTGTGATTAGACCACCCTCCTCTTCATCTGCGTGGCAGACTGTTACACCAGGCTGGATACCAGGGCCGCCACCAGCTGCAAGGCCTTTTTTGTTTGTCAGCCCTTCAGCTGGAAAAAAAAAAAAAAACAACAACAAAAAAATCCAGCAAAATAGAGGAGAATAATGGTGAATTCTTGAAACTTGAATTTATTCAAGTTTGCTGGTAGGTTTGAAATTTGACCATGTGCTGTGCTGATGAAAGGTCATTCTCATCAGTGAGGAGGAGGAGAGTTTACTAGAAGCCCTTGAAGACAGGATAGCTCTAAATATAGCCCCACTAAATAAACACATTTTAGGAGATAATGCCTGTCATCGTGTGCCGTGTTTGAGCTAAGCAGCTCTACCAGTGAATATGTACCTTCTAACCTTCTACAGACTTGCCCTGTAGCCCACTCCAGCCAGTGTTAAAATGCCTGTTCCCCTGAAAATATGTCACAGAAGTGCAAAGAAAGTACAAGGAAAAAGGGAATTGAGTTGTTTAACTGAAACTTCACTTTATAGCTGATTGCTAATCCATACGTCAGAATATCCGCTTTTTCCACCCCAGTTAATTGTTCATTCTCAAAGATATTAAGGATCATTGGGATTTAAAATACAATTTTTTTATTTTAAAGCCTTAAACAAGCTACATAAACTCTGCCATGCATATCTGGAATGCTCCATCTGAAGTCCTTTCCCCAAAAAACAGACTTGCCTCAAGCAAGGAGTGGGGTATTTGATTTAAAAGGACTTGTGGCATCTTGCTACTGCTTTACTTCTGTAACACCTTTTAGAATCTAGCGGGGTACAAAGGCTAATCCATTACAAAGACAGTGAAGTTTTACTATTAGGAATGATTAATCCTTTTAAATTGTTATTGCAAAATATGTACTAAGTAAAAAAGTTTTTGGTGATAAACCTATAGAAAGCAAAATATTAAAAAATCTGCAGTGGTTCGAGAGCAGAGAATCCCTTTGCACTCATCCTCAGCACATGGAAACTTGTAAAGTCACTCTATCAGGAAACTTCTGAAGATTTCTTATTGGTTCAACATGATAGAGAAGTCTTACTTTTCCTTTATTAAAGAAACAGTGGTAAATTACTCAAAAATGTTTTATCCATATAAAATTGTGAAAGGTTCAAGTATCAGTGATCCCAAACTGTCCTATTGACCAAACTGATGGAGATCTCAACATCAAAAATAAATTACATTTAGCCACAGGGTGATCTCATTGAAAACTTGTTAAAAACAAAACAGAGATCAAACTGTTTTTTGTTTTTTGCTTGATCATTTGGTTGGGTTTTTTCAAAGCCACAAAACTAAATTTAAGTTCTTACGTCAATGTTTATTTTCTCAAATGTCCAAGCAATCTCAGTTTTACCACAACTCTCATGCTACAGCTGCCATGCTGCAGGCACCCACGAGAAGTCTGCAGTTCCTTGGATCTCTTGTGAGGATGGAGGTTGCAGTGGGGAGAAGGGGAGTTGTGTTAATTTTCAACACTTGAACATGGTGCTTTGGGGAAATTCAGTCAGGTTGGCGTGGTTGGATCATGGCTGATCATTCTTGCCTCAGCAGGGACACTGACATGGGACCAGTGTGGGGGCACAGAAAGGAGGAGAGTCCAGGGATTTTCTCAGCGATCTGAACAAAAGGAGTGTTCATCCCCTGTGACTTACAGTTGGGATGCTGGAGGTCGAGACCAGTTTGTTTCCCCACAGAGCTTTAACAAGGGGATGCTTTGACTGTGCTGTCCCTTGACCCTTCTATTAGTGGAAAGCTTCTTATGATTTTCATATTCTCCCAGGTCTCCCTTTTTCTCGACAGGGACTGAAACCACTTACCACACCACAAACATTGGCTATTTCAGGCACTCAGATAGAGTTTTACAATTCCAGGCTGTGATCGATTACTGATTATTTGAGATTTATAACAAGTGCTTTATGCACAGAACAGAAATCTGATGGTGACTTCAACCAGTAAACGTGTTTGAAGAAGAGGCCCCAAATGGATCCATATTTCAAGATTTAGCAAACTCAGAATTGGCAACCGTTGTGCCAGATTTAATCCAACAAACTCTGTTAAAGACTGAATCAATTACAACGGACTCGTGTACAAAAAAAATTATGTAAAGGTAGGATGTGAAATTGGTTACTCTGCAGATTCCCTTCTATAGCTGCACATATGTAAACATTTATTCTACCTCTCTTTTTCAGATTATTGTTGTCATTGAGGAAATGAATTAAACTAAGCCCATGATAATATGGAAGAGTACTCCTGGATCAGTTCCTAACTAGTGCCTTCCACTTAGAAAGCTGATTGTGGCCGTGGTCCAGAGAACACAGGATACATGCACTCACAAGAGATCTCTTCACCAGCCTACCCATGTAATGAGATTCCTAGATTTGGTGCCTGAAGGTGGATAGGATGGACCCAGACCCAGAATACCCAAAATGGCACTAAAATTTTGTAGAACCTACAGTCTCTTTACACGATACTCACAGAGATTTAATGTAAATCATGTAAAGTTAAAATCTAATACTCACTATACCAAGTCGGACTCAGAAACTGGGATTGTAATCCACCAAGCAAAACTGCAGGAAGAGGGAGGAGGTGTAATTTCTAATTTAGAACAAGTCCTGTGTTACTCCTTCTGTAGGAAAAAGCAAAATGCCCACACAGAAGTAGGTCTGCACTCCAGAGTGGCTCAGCACCATTTTTATTTCAGAACAATGTTTCTTTAACAGTTTGGATGAAATATTCTGTATTTCTATTGTGTAGGTAATCATGGGTCCAAACAAGAGGCCCACAGCCACATGGGGATTCTGTCCTGAAGCTGGAGTTGTACTCAAATCTCTCAATTTCCTACCCTGTTTTTCCTACCCAGCCCTGCTTCTCATCAACTCTAGAATACCTTAATTATAAAAAGTACAAACTATTTGCCTGGCCTTGAGGATTGCAGTCACTCTCAGAAATATATATATATATGTATAAAATATATTTCCTTCTCACCTTTTCCCCATCTTTTTAAAGCCTTGCAAAGAATTTTTAAGAGAATGCTCTGCAAAAATCCAAGTGAATTGCCTTGTTTCTCCAACTTACATCTGCAACCCATCTTGCTGATCCTGAACACAAACAATTGTCTGCACAAAGACACTGAAATTTCCTTTTTCCGTAACTGCTCTCGTTTTATATACCTCCACTGCTCTGTCTCAGTAGTTCTAGGATCAAACCAGTCACATTGCAAGTAAAGCAATACAGATGTATTGATGAGCCATGCAGATGTATTCCAAGTGTTTGGGGTAGGACTCAAAGTCATGCACAGCTGGTTTTCTTGGCTAACTTTCACTCTTTTGGAGTTTTCTGTGCTTGTAATGCTCTTCAGAATGTGTAAGTAAGGGACCACGTAAATACAAAGCATTTCTGCAAGAACAGATCTGGATGTCCTCAATTACAATTCTTTCGTCCATGCATTTCCTTGAAACCATTATATTGTATTATATTGGTATTTCCAAATCTGGTCCATAACTGGGAATGAGGAGTAGAGCCAGTAAAATTTTTCAGCTGGACAAAGTTCCCATGAAAAGGCAAGATTTCCTTGAAAATGAAATTTTTCATAGGACTCTGGAGTTACATTTATCAGAGTTGAAGGCTCAGAGTTTTCTATTAACTTCACAAACACTCACTCCAATGTGATTCTATCCAGGTTTTTTTTTTTTTAAATATTGCAAACACAGTGTGGACATTCATAGGAATTAAACCTATAAGGAAAGACTATACTTTCAATCACATTAAGAATGCAAGAATTCTTTTTTATTCCCTACCTTATTACTTTAAATTTTTCTTACCTGGTATGTTTAAAGACAGCACTTGGAATTTTTAAATGAGGTTTGTTATTATCAAAGTCTTTTCACTAATGAAGCATATGGGAGTTCTGAAGGGGCTGAGATTTTTTCATCTGAAGGAATAATTTTCTGATCCACCCAGTGCTATGGAAAGGCCTGAACTGCAGTACAGGATGGGGTATGGAATGTCTGTCTCGCCTCTCTGACCTCAGAGGCTCCCAAAGAAGTAAGAACTGGCATATTTGATAGTAGTTGTCTTACTGAGCTTTTCTGTTCAGTGCACTATGACATTATTCTGTAATTACATGGTTTTTCCTGCCCAAAGAAAGCGAATTTTTAATTTTTTTTCCTCACATTAAGCAAAGTCAATGATATCCAGGTATTCCAACACCCTTCTCTAAGATTTTTTCAGTTCGTCTTTCCAGTTTCCTAAGGTTTTGTGGTGGTTTGCAAGTGGATGGCTTGTCCAGCTTTCATCCTGTACAGTTTGTAACAACTGGAGTCAGGTTTTTCTTACCTTTTCCCTTGTCTTTGAATTTTCCTGGGTGGAATTTGCCAAGGTTGATTCATTGAAAGAAGTCCTGGTGCGTGCACTCGTCTGCCAAGCCTTCCCTGGGTGCATTCCCATCCCTCATCAGGCTCCACACAAATGTGCACCATTTTACTGCTTGGCTTATTAAGCCTAAAATCTCCAGATTCTTTACCTCATTCTGGCACTGAAAAGCTGGGAGGAGGGCTTTTAACTGAACATATATTACAGAAATACTACATTTAAGTCTCCTTTATGAAGGAATGGAGAACTGACCCCAAATTTTTCAGAGCTGTAATGAATAAAAGGTTCATTGCACGACTCAATGTGTTCTTGATCTTTGGAAGGTGAGGGGGTGCTTTATCTTTATTACACATCTTATAATCTTTTTAAGTTTAGGACATACAGTCTACACCAGGATCTAATCTGCCTTGCTTTCTTTATTTACCTTTTTTATACTGAGATAAATAGTATGTGTGCAGAATTCTCTTATTTTTAATTAACATTTTCCTTGCTACTAGAATAGCTGGGCAAACTGATCATTCTCATTCTTCTAAAAACCGTTCTTTTAATAATATTTCTGTTTAATAGTATGATCTCAGACTAGAGTTTATTGCTGTTTTTTTCCCTTTCCTTTACAAGATTTCTTTTAAACCTGCTATTTTAAGTACAGTAATTTCACGACCATAAGGCACGCCAGACTATAAGGCGCACTCCCCGGGAGTTGGCAAAATTCTCAACTTTGTAGATCATATAAGGCGCACCAGACTATAGGGCGCACTTTTTTTTTGCAGCGAGGCTCCACCTCCAGCTCCCCCTGCGCGGTTTCTGGCCAAGGCCCCGCCTCAACCCTGCAGCCATTGGCCCCTGGGCCCGCCTCCACCTGGCAGGGGCGGTGCCATGAGCCACTGGGCCTGCCTTCACCCGGCAGCCATGGGCCCCCGGGACTGCCTGGACCCGGGAGGGGGGGTGCCACGGGCCCCCTGGCCCCCATTCACCTGGCAGCCATAGGCTGCCGGGACTGCCCCTGACCCGCCTTCACCCGGCAGCCATGGGCCCCCCGGGACCATCTGGACCCAGGAGAGGGGTGCCGCGGGTCCCCTGGCCCACCTCCATCCGGCAGCCATGGGCCCCCAGGCCCATCTCCACCCGGCAGGGGCGGTGCCGCGGGCCCCTGGGCCCGCCTCCCACCAGCTGCTGTGGCACTGCTGGCTTCCCCCACGGCTCACAGCTCACACTTCCGGGTAGGCAAATTTCACAACTTTGTACATCAGATAAGGCGCACCGGACTTTAAGGCGCACTTCCGGGTTCGAGGGAAAATTTTAGTCAAAAGGGTGCGCCTTATAATCGTGAAATTACTATACATGTAAATAGCTGTTCTTCATTTCAACTTGATATTTGCTAATCCTGAGCTAGTAAGAACAGTACACTTGGTTCTGATTTGTCAGTGCACAGAAGTATTAACAAATACCCTTTTCACATTCAGCATCCTATACTGTTTCCAGTTTGCTCTAAAAGGTTTAACACCAGGTAATAGAAAGCTTCTAAGGCCAAAAAGGCCAGCCATAATTATTAACAGGTACTCAGAAGACTACTAGGCATTATGAGTTAATGTCTTTCATGTGTCTGGAATTCTGGAGAGGATTCCCTTTGTAAAGATGAAGCTGGGCCCTTATTAAAGAAGCCTCACAAATTGATGAGGTGTCTTAGGTTTCACAGCTGCCTTCAAACCATGTGCTCCCTAAGCTGCAGACTACTGACCTCTTGCCTCTTCCACCGTATCTGCCATCCTTCAATTTGTAGGCAGGTTCCCACACAGGCTGTCTTATCCAAGCTCCTCACTGGCTGGAATCCACACTCCTGGGTCAGGATCCCTTTTTAGATGCAGGGGTTTGAGACACAAAATGAACGAGATGAAAGGCTCGATGCCTGTTCTGAGCTGAACACATCATTCCTGTCAGAACAGGATCTGCAGATTTACTTTTGACATCTCTCTGTGGATTTTGGTGGAGCCACTGATGGATCAAAGCTGTGCTCACAGGAAGAACCAACCTAGAAGTGGTCAAATGTAAGACAACCAATGGTTGATGCAAGCTTCTTCCTAAATCCCTTCACCATTTCCTTCATAAGGCTAGAACCTGGGAAGCAGATATTTTGGGTGTATCAGAGGCACTCATCAGATTGAAGATTTCATTGCACAAGGTACCATACAGAGTCAAATAAAATTATGGTCCTTATCCAGTCTTAATTGCTTTTGGGTGTGAGGATAATTTTAATTTAAGAAAGATCAACATTTCACAAGGTATCTGGAAGCATGGTCATGGATCTACAATTCTTTTTCATATGATTTTTTGGCAAAACTGAGCTTAGAAGTAGAATTCAGCTGATCAGTCTGTGCTGAGTAAACTGCTACCCTTCCTAGTCAGTAGGAAAAGTTATGCAGCTGTTTCAAGGGCAGCTGCATAAATTCAGCTAAATCATAGAAAAAGCTTTTTATTATAATATGGCCTGGGGCAACATAAAGCTGAAGTTATTAAACTGTAACTAAAAGCTGGCCGCAGTAAAATATATTGAAGTCAAGATTAAAAGAACATACAGAGTGTGAACTCCTAGTGTGGAGGGTGGAGTTTAAAAGAGGAAAAAGCCTAATTCCTTGGTGAAAAACTCTATTTCCTGAAATCTCTTTCCTGTATCCAAAGTAGATTCTGGGAATTGAAAATTGATACTGAATGTCTGAATCATTCAAAAGAAAAAATAATCAATCCGGTAATTTTCACTAATAAAAACAATAATAATGGCATGTTCTTTCCACAGTGACCTGGATAATTTTTTTAAGAGTTTCAGACAGCGTCCTATGTCAAACAGTAGGTTTTTTTTTCACGGTAGGGTTGAACTGTTTTGAAAATGCAACAGTTGGCCAGGATAAACCTTTATCTTCATTTACCCATTGTTACTTGTATTTTTGTAGCCTTCTGGTAGCAAGAGGTCACATTTCCATGAAGATAAATTCCTTATTAGCCCCAACTGTGGTCTGAGGTCATTGCGTATCTGTGCCAGGACAGACTTAGAAGTGATGGTGAATAGGAAGTTTTTGTGTTGTATTGTCCTGGCTCACGGCAGCTGGAGCCAGACAGTGTTAGCACCAATATCAGCATGGGCTAAAGCAGGCATATCTTTCTATTTGCTCATAACACAACAATGAGTAAATAAACACTGTCCTACATCCAGACTGAGCTGTCAGCCCAATTAGGCAGGACAAATATCCCCATGCCCAGGGTGTTTCCTATACCTTCACCTCCAGCTCATAGCACCTGCACACCCAGGCTGATTTCAGAGCGACGTGGCTGTATTAAAACACAGCCTCGCTGCTGGCAGGGGTCAGCTCTGCTGTGTCAACACTAATCCTTCCTGTCTGCTATCAGCCAGTTTGACATTTGATGTGTGTCAAGTTTCTGTGGCCACTGGAAGCCAAATATCACAGCTCTGAGATAACACTTTGCCTCACGTTCCTCTAATCTCTGAATAACTTCGCCTTTTCTCTCCTCAAACTGAGTCAGGGGGGTCACAAGTTACTAAGGCAACCTTGCATTTGCCTGAGAAATTACACTGGAACACCATTTCCTACCATTCAGATGCAGTTGCAAAAGAATTAAACAGAATGTTCTCGAGTACAAGAATTCCAAGCCTGACATCTTTAACGTCTCATTGGAACGAGCTCTTTCTTTTCCCAGTAGGATAAATGAAGCAGGTCCAACATTGCATTGATTTTTACAAACTGCTTAAAATTTGACAAAAAAAAAGCCAGCCACCCAAAGCACAGAATATCTCAGTGCTCACGTCAGACTTACTCTAAACGAAGTCAAAGGCTTCTCTCACCCCCTCCAGCTCCACCAAAGAGTTTGTTATGACTCTGTGATAAGGATCAGTATCTACTGAGAGATAAGGCAGGACCACCACCGAATTGGGCCTTCAAAGCATGCTGAGCTGCATAGTACCACAGTGTGAAAGGATGTGGTTGTCATGAAGGTGCCAGCTCTTGTCAGAAGGCTGTTCCTCCTATTTTTGCACCAGAGGAGCCTTTCCCATGAGCCACAGTAGCCACGGGCTGAGCAGCACATGGAATTACACATCCCAGCTCTGGTGATCTGCTGTGTCACCTGCATGGGCTCAAACACGGACTGACACACCTGGGGGGTTCTGAACTGCAGTATCTCCACACACAGAGTGCTCCAACCAAGGCAACTTCTCGTCCTCAGGATAATTTCATTCTTCAAGTGCACAGACAGAAATAAATAAGGGCAGAACTTGCTTAACAAACAGCACTCAAACACATTTTCTGACTCAGCAGCATGTGGCCTGTACAGATTTGAGTCTGTGTGAGGAAGAGGAGCAATAACACCTCTGAAAACTAATTTCTTCACAAAAAAAAAAGAAAGAGGGAAAATATAAACACATCCAGATCCCTATTTATACCAGCCCAACCAGCCTAAACCAGGAGTACTGTGCACAGTGCAATAACCCTCTCCAAAATCATAAATTCCCCCTCAAGGAAATGAGTTAACAATTCCATACTAGTGTTAAAAAGTAAAAATTCTCTCACTTTTGTTATCAAAGTCACTGAATTTGATAGTCTTTTTAGTCTTAGCTCCAGATATGAGCAAAAATAACACTACAAAATATATGTGCACACATATGTGATATAATTATGGATGTGATTATATATGGTATACACAATTCAAATTAAAATATATTTCATGAGGGATTCAGAATTTTCTTTGACGAACAGTGCATTAGTGCCAAGAGTAATTATTAAGGTTCTTTGTTGAATGGTCTGTCTTTGCAACACACATCAATTACCCTCTATTCTAAATGTTTCAGCTCTTTCAAATATAAGGCAAAAATTATGAAATAAGAGTTTTCCTCCTTTATACCACAGTTACTAACCCCTCCAGCCTTTCACATTCACCAAACCACATAAGATGTCTGTGGCTGAGGCACACTAGCAAAGAAATGTGCCCTCTCCATCTTTAATGACAAAACCTGACCTTGATCTCATTTGAGTCTGTGAGAAGGATTAAACTTGGGATAGGTAAATCCAAAAGGCAAACACTTCTCTTAAATTCGCAACTGGTAGCAAGATATAAATAGGCACTCAGGGGGTAAAAAGGACAAAAAAGGCTAGAGTTAATTAAAAAAAAAAGGAGAAGAAAATGCTGAAGTTTAGCATAAACACTGGATAAAAAGTAAATACTTGAACCTACAACAGTAGTTTAAAACCATGCATCAACAAGCATTATCAATCTTATTAGTGAGAAGTGATTTCATTGCTGTCTCACCAGCAGCAGTAGGTAAGATTATACTAATTCCCAGATATATTTCCACCTTCATGGCTGTGTTCTTGCACTTACCATGCTCAGCCTTCTAAAGCCACAGGGAGAGAGCTCAGATGAGAACTCAACTTTACTCATCACATGTTTATCACAGGTGAGCCATATAAAAAGGAATTTATTTGATTTTAAGCCTGCTAAACCAATAGTTTATAAATTTTACTTTATAATCCAGACGACAAACATATCCCCATCCCTACCTAGGATACTGCATGGTCTTATTTGAGGGCAGGTGAGAGGCTTGATCTTACAGGAGTGGCTGTAAAGAGAAAGAACCGGAAGGAGCTTCAGACCTGTCACAGATCCTTTGTGTATCAGAGGAAATGTGTTGCATAAGGACCAGCAACATGCTTCTCTCACCTTGAGAGCAAGGAAGGAAAGGAGGAGTTTAAGCAGGCGTTCTCTTGTTTTCAGTATTATCTACATGAAGTACAACAACTCTTTCCAAAGTACACAAGGTGTTGGGATATTTCACACAAGTCGCTGCTCTGCTGCCACTGAATATAAATTTCTGGGTGCACTATGAATCCAAGATTTTTAAGGCATAAGCTTCCATTGAAGATGTTTTGTCCACTTGGTCTTTAGCTGTTGTCCTTCACCAGAGCTGTGAGCACCAAACAGGGAGCACAGTGTGACCAGAGAGGCCTTGTCCCCAGTACTGAGGGGTTTGCAAACAATTCTCCTCAGTTCTTTTACGAGCAATTCAGAATTTCTTGGGGTTTTCCAGCTGCTCTCAGATCCCTAAGTCACAGAACAGCCTCTTTTCCCAGACAGGAACTGGGACACATGGCTTGTGGTTGCAGTAAATTAATAAGTGGGTGAAGAAAAAAAAAAAAAAAGAAAAAATAAACAGAAGGGACTCTTCCCATGTATTTTAGTGTTTTGCAACAGTGCAAGTCTGTCCTCCATCTAGTTCATCTGCACCATACCATTCTCCTGCCAGCCATTCCTGTTCTCACTTGCTGTATACTACTCCAGTCTTCCCCCCACCACAAGTTTTATTTTTAATGGGTGCTCTGGATTTCGAAAGGCCAGATACTGATGATGTAAACTGGTGTCAATCCACTCTGGATTTTGAAATCAGATCCAGATTTGCTTCTAAAATATGTATTTAAATGTCTGAGGAATTCCCTGCTTGTAATGTATATAGCCTTAAGCCATAATTATTGTCTCTGCTTGCATGAGAACATTTACATAGCTATGCAAT
Organism: Catharus ustulatus; assembly: GCF_009819885.2. Classification (NCBI taxonomy): domain Eukaryota; kingdom Metazoa; phylum Chordata; class Aves; order Passeriformes; family Turdidae; genus Catharus; species Catharus ustulatus. Next base: position 7,415,239 of record NC_046223.1, read on the forward strand.
AAGAACGCTCAGAAAGAAGCATCTTTGCAGACTGAATTTCACTTTACATAAGTATATTGCAAATTGGCCCCAGAGATAATAGAGCATTATAAATTCTTCAAATGCAGCATTCTTCAAAGGTGAGAGATTCCCACTAAAATGCAGAATTTCCTGAAATGTTTTATAAGAAAAAAAGTCTGTGTTATATTTTTAAACTACATCCTCCTCACTACATTCACATGCCAGTGTAAGAGCCATTAGAAGGTTTTTATGTGGTGTGGCTCTGAGTTTCTTCCTAATTATGAACAGAATATCTCTGGAAACCCCTTTCCCTTCATTTGCAAAGTCTGAGGGGTGTGACAGGGCTGACAAATCTCAGAAACCTGCTGTGAAGAAGCACAGCTGCTCAGCCACTCTTCATTCTTTGGCAAAGCTTGGGACAGCCTGTGGTTTGCATAGTCCGAGAAACCATTTAAGCATCATCCAAAATTACAGTGATCAAGAGTTACATTTCAGCAGAGGAGACCTAAAAGTCTGTATAACTAATTTTCCCACAGTCCACAAACCCAAAACTTCAATCCTCACCCTCTGCTTTGTAACCAGCTGATCTGTTTTCTGTCAAAGGATGGGGACTCAGCTCTTTCTCAATGTGATGTTAGGTAGGTGAAACAAACCCAGAACACGTTGGGGAAGTCATTTAACATGTAAATAAAGGGCCTGGTTGTGGCCCTTTACAACCACTCTGGCATTGCTAGTCCCTTGGATGCCCAAGTCTGCATGTTCTCAGAAATCTCCTCTAGGCAAAGTATGAGATCAGGCTCTGGGCCTCGATCCAAAAGTTCAAGGAAACCTGTGGAAAAAATTCCTCTCGTTCACTGCAGTTAGCATGGGAAACCAAATTCCTCTAAATGCACCTGAAGTATATCCGCTTAATCTCCTCACCTGGAGGTGTCTGCTTATTCATATTCTGTGCATTTACCATAACATCACAAGATCCACTCTCCATCCAAGATATGACTTAAAGCAGATGATAATTGCTGGCAGTAAAAACAAGTATTATTGTCATGCCCAAAAGTCATGTCTGTTATGCCAAGCATTACATATAATTAATTTGTGATGTGTAATTTGTCCCAAAGACTTTATCATGTCTCCTCTTCAATTGCCCCTCAGTGCTACACCACAGCTGAAAACAGGATTTTTTGACAGGTTTACAATGCACAAAGCCTGGCCCAAATCTAGGCCAGCCATATACAACAGAGACTGCACTCAGACTTCACCAATTATCAGAAAATGATGCTTCATAGGCCACAAAGTGTAATTTGAAGGGAAAATAATGAAGAAAAACTTGGTTCTGATAAGCTGCAACTTAATTGTTGCATTATTTCAAATGGGCTGGAGCAACTTTCACATACCACACCAATGTACACTTACTACAGCCATCAAGGAAAAAATAAGGTACAAAAATAGCTAAAAACAATGAAAATGAAATTCTGATGATATACATATGCAGGCTTCTAAAAATTAGGCCATGATATTTAATTTATTCCTGGGAACCAATGGTTGGACAGTTGTCTATGCCTGTAGTTGTGACAATCTCAGCAAGGCTTCAAAATGAGTCAAAGCTCTCTTGGGTGGAAGTACCTGAGTTTGTCACAATCCAAGGTGTTAACATGAGGTTTGGCATGCTAACATGAGATTTGGAATGGCTATTGGAGACCTCATGTCTTGAAATTTAAGCCAGACAATAACTGAAGGAGAACAAAAAATGTCTGAGCACATCTGAAGCCTAAATTCTGTAAATAGGACAAAAAAGGATCAGGTAAATTGACCCTCCCCACATGTAAGCATGCTACCATACTTTCGTGAAGTATGTGATTAGCCTATGCAACTGTATGTGTAAAAATAGAATTTAAAAAGTAATAAGACAGGCAAAAAATGGGAACATCTCCTTTAAGAAAAGATTTTTTTTTTGTCTCTTTCAGCATTAGATTTTCTTCTGAAATTGGCACATGCATTGAAATTACCCTTTTTAGACTTTATCCTTTTCATTGTAGCAGGAAATACAACCCAGATCAAGAAGATATCTATGCAGTGAGTTAAAAAGTGATCTAAGAAAATTATTCTCAATTTCAAATTGAAATATTTTTAAAACTGTTGTTGAAACGCTATTCCTGACATTTTTCTTTTGCCCTCCCAAATTTTCATCTACAGGCTGCAATAAAAACAGAAAATGTGCTAAGGAACTATGAATCTTCCATACAGGCATAAATTGAGGTACTTACAGGTACATGGACACCTTCAGAGCCTCATGGATGAGATGGTTAAATTGCTACTGGCTCCAAATTCAGTGATTTATGGTAATGGGAAGCTATACAATATGCTCTCGAAATGCAGTTTGAAATGATTGATAAAGCTTTAATCTGACTGAACACATACAGTAGATAGATTAAGTGCCTGGCTTATCTGTCTGGTCCTGGGTGTTCATCAGTCAACCTCACTAACAAGCTAAAAGTCAGGATTGTGGTCAGCAAGTTCATATTCATCTGAAAATATGGGGTCTGCAGCAAGCTCTTTTACACAAAGGCAGCACATTGAACCTGTTTATGCTTGCTTACCCCTGCTAATGCTCCAGGAAAGGAAAGAACTGCAGACTTGAGAAGCAACTTCACCCCTTGAATTTACTTTCCCCCTTCATTACTTTTTAACATCACTTTAAGTAACAACTGCTGAAACCCATTAACAAACTCATTTTATGGTGCCAGAAATCTCAATAGCTCATAAAATTGCATTATGAACCACACTAAATTTTACTCGAGTCAAATGTGATTTAATAGCTTTTAATCCAAACACTGGATTTCTGTGTGAGGAGTTGCCTTCCAACCTGGTACACAAAACAGCTTCAAAGTAAAGGCCCAGCTCATAAAGGTGAAGTGAGGTAAGAAATGTGTGGTGTATAGGATGTAGGTCCAAATTCCCAGTGATGTAAATCAGGATAATGCCACAGTCCTCTTGAAATCCCAGCTGCCAGAGCCCAGATGTTGAGGAAAATATCTCTAGAATTGGTTGCTTCACTATTAAATTTAATTTCACTGATTTAAAAATGTGACTATCAGTGTTTTCATGGGCCAGACAAGGTATTTAAGCTAGATTTCAAGATAAAATGTGAAGTGTCCTATGGAACTCAGGAAAAATTCAGCACAAGATGAGCCTATTCTAAAAGATCAGTTTCCTCTTCTCCCACCATTCACCACTTTGGGAGGGGGGGAATTTAAAAAAAAAAAAGGATCAATGAACTCCAAACCCCTTTGCTGTAAATCCCTGCTGAGCTTCAAACAAGCCTGCGGAAGGACAAGACCTGAAAAGGTATTAACAATAAAAGAGGCAGTGGACACAAAAGTATATGCTGCTAATTAAAAATGTAAAATTATATCACAATGACTTTTAATGAGAATGATCTCAGTCTAATCACATAATACTTTCTTTTGTGCTCTAGGTCACACCGTCACTCAGATGCAGCATTCAGGAAGCACATTTCATTAGACTAAATAAAGCTTCAATCATGTGTAAAATTTCCAACTTGAATAGGCAGCCATCATATCATTCATCAGTCTAGATGTATTTAATGGGTGTAATTTCTTCCTCATATTTCTGTGTTGATTGTTTCATTTCCAATATAGAAATCTTTCAAGTTTGCTCTTTTTGCTGTTCCTTGGGTCAGGATAAATAATGCTTTTTAAAGTTGCATCCCAAAAATGCATTCCTTTTTATTTGTCAAAAAAAAAGGGTGATGGAGATAAATTTAAACTGAGACAGAGAGAAACAACAAACCCAAATCATAACAAACACCTTCCCTGTCAGGACTCAGATGGTATTACCGTTCTTGCATGTCTTGCAATAAATAATTATGCTTAACCAAAAACAAATTGAGAAGCCTTGTTCAGACACAGCAGCCCCCTGTGGATGCTGACACTGTTTCTACAGATGTATGCAAAGGGATTATGTTTAACACATGACTTTAAAGAAAAACACAAGAGCCCATCTCCATCCCTTGCTTCCTTCTTCCCCCTTTTTCACCCTGACATGCATGCATAGACAAAATGGTAAAATAAAACCTTTTGTCTTTCAAATTTCAAATAGAAAAGGTGAATTAACAATTCAGGGAAGATTTGCAAACTCATCAAGACAAAGCCATTGCAGAGAAGTGTATCTTTCCAGCACATAATGTTGGTCTTCTAGCTTAATCTGGAAAATATTTTCTCCCTGACACTTAATTTGGATACACGGTTGCCTTGCATATGAGAGGCAAAATTAGGACAGTTCTGGGCTCCATACACAGCCAAGATTTCTGCACCAGAAACATACAGTAAATTCACGAATACAAGCCGCACTGAGTATAAGCCGCATCTCTGGGTGTTGGCAAATATTTTGGTTTTTGTCCATAGATAAGCCGCACCCGAATATAAGCCGCTCTGTCGTTCGCAGCGAGGACCCGCGTGCAATTAGTAACAGAACCGCGGCAGGGCGGGGTTTACTGGCTGAGCTAAGGCTGTGCAGGCTCGGCCCGCTAGGGGCCGCTGACGGGGCCAGGTGGCCCAGCCCGGTGCTGCCGCTCAGGGCCGGCCGCCACTGCCACTGGGCTCGGGGCCACCCGCCGCTGCCACTGGGCTCGGTCACCCCGGGTCGGCGCTGCCCCGCGGTGGCAGGCAGGGACGGAGCTTCCCCCGCTCCTACGGCAGCGGCAGCGGGCGGGGACGGAGCTTTCCCGCGCCCGTGGCACCGGCGGCGGGCACGGACAAAGCACCCCGCCTCCTCCCCGAGCCGCGGCAATGGCGGTGCGCACTTCCCGCCCCCCCCGGGCCGCGGCAATGGCGGCGCGCGCTTCCACCCGCCTCCCCGGGCCACAGCAATGGCTGCACGGGGCTCCCGTCGGCTCCCCGAGACGCGGCAATGGTGGCGCGCACTTTCCCCCCCCCTCCCCGAGCCGCGGCAATGGTGGCGCCCCCCCCCCCCCTCCCCTGGGCTGTGGCAGAGGAGGGAAGAAGAGAACTCTCCCGCCTCTCTCCCCACCCCCTGTGCTGCCTGCAGGGAGCCAGGGCAACACGGTAACACTGTAACAATTGCGAAATGCCGGCTTTTACTGGCCGGTGCTTGGCTCGGCACTCTGGCTGTCACGTCTGGCGTTGTAAATGTCAGAAAATTATTAACATATTAGCCGCACCCGACTATTAGCCGCACTTCCGGGTTTCCACCAAAATTTTTGTCAAATTGCTGCGGCTTGTATTCGTGAAATTACTGTACCTTGTAGTTTTCCATCTGGCCTACTTCCCACCACCACCACACTTCTAATTTATTTTTTTTTTCACTGTTTACTCCTTCCTATGGCTCCACAGAAGACAGAAAGGCAAAACATCATATTGGAATTGCAAGGCTAAGCCTCCCCTGCTCTGCCCAACCTAAACCTTTCCCAGTTATTCTTCTTTTTTTAAAGTCTCCCCTCCTCTTTATGGACATTTCAAACCATCTGTTGTTTCCCAGCCCCAAACCTGTAAAATGGGATCAGTTCTCCTGCATGGGGCTCAGCACAAACAATTTCCATTTCAGAACCCCCAGCCTAACTGGGTCCCAAAACCTTCCGGGCTCATCCTTATTAGCAGCGCAACGGAGCTGTGGGATGAAAACACAGAAAGCTTTACACTTACCTTTTCTGATGCATGAATATATTTCAGAATCCCAGATTAAGCAAAGAGGATGGGATAGAAGATTTATCCATCAGTCTGCTGCAGCTCCAACCACAGCAGCTTCCCAGGTAGTGATTTGAAACCCATGGAGTGGAGTCCTGAAAAAAAAATCAAGCAGTAAAGATATAGATTTAGTGATGTTTCTCTTTGATCACAGCTTTCAACGAAGACGAATTATTTTGAATGTTATTATTATTTCTGAGGGTTAGAACACTGCAGAAGGAGCCTTGAGAGGCCTCAATTCTTTCCTCATGGTTGAGACAGGAAACTGACACATTTAACTTCCAAAAGAAAAAAACGTGAAGCCGAGGCTTTTACTTGGTTGCAAAATCCAGAAGAAGTTCCACTACAGATGCCCATGTCCTGAATGAGAACAAAAAGTCCTATGGAAAACCCTAAGGACCACCATCCCAGCCAGGGTAGCTGGGTACAATTTGTATAATTAATAGACAACACATCTACTCATCATTTGCAATAGATAAAACATCTACTCATTATTTTGATACACAACCTAAATTCCATTCAAGCCCGTGGCAATATTCTGCTGGCAGATGCTGAATTGGAGAACTTTGAACCAGAAGGAAAACGAAAAGCCAGAACCCTTCTCCAAGAACTATGGGGAGACTGGAACCACTTTTCAGCTCTGCCAGAATTTTCCCACGTGACGTCCTGCCAATTTTTAATTTTGTCTGACCAAGAGACTGAAACATATTCTTAAAACCTAATGAACCTTATAAGCCAGTGCCTCTGTGGCATAATTCCCATTAAAAAGGAAAATTAAAAAATAACAAACAAGACTGCCTGGGAATGTTTTTAATGCAAGAATTTTTAAATGGTCTTTTTCCCTCTTTGGTGGCAAAGTGAGAGTAGGTATAAAACTTTCCTCATTCATAATATGTAGCATAAGATTGACTTTCAATTAATCTGCTTCATACTATATTTCTCTGATAAGAGCTGAAAAGAAATCCCTGTGTTTCATAGGAGACATCATTACACTGCTGTGGATAAAGAAGAGGTGGAAACCTGCCCTGCAACGGGAAGCGTGCCTCTCCTAAATCCATGATAGGGTCACTCTTCAGCTTTGTATGTGTGACTGGAGCATTTAAAGCAGCTCCGCTCAGCTGACAGGTACACAGGATTCCACAGTATTGCAGTATCTTTAATCTTGGAATGTTTAGAATCCAAATCATCACACACCTCGAAGCATGGACTTTTTCTCTGTGTTTACATTTTCTTTAGTGTCCATCTGAAAATTCTCAGGCAGATTCCACTCTGTAACTAGGCCATGGCAGAGCATGTAGGAGTCAGGACATGATCTTGGCATTAGATGGACATTCCAGAAGGGAATGCACAGGGCTAGAGAATTTGCCTCTCAAGACTGGCTCAAAAAGAGCTGCGTTTCTCCTTAACTCAACATGTGTTCATGTTTTTACTCCTATCAGCATTTTATTGTTTTTTTAGCATTTACAGGCTCCACTCATATCTGAGGCCCTGCTGCCTTTGGACAACCACACAGAATTAGGAACTGAATTTAGAGCTACAGTTTTCCAGCTTGGGCCTACCAGAGAGATGCTAAAGTCTTTCCAGGTCAATGTCTGCAGTGCACACAACCATTTCCCAAAGGCCAGTAAGAATGTTGTCATTTGCTTCAGCAGACACAAGATCAAAATCCAGCCATGGCCATGGATGTATTTCCCAAAAAATGTTATACCCGATAAAAATATTTGCAGTCTCTAAGGGGAGTCAGGAATGGGAAAGTTACAAAAGAGTTCATAAACACAGTCCCAACAAAAAAGCCTCAGATCCAGCTTCAAATTCCCAGCTCATCTGTTTCTCTCATTACGCCCAGCAGATACAGAACAGTTTTGCTTGTCAGGAGCTAAAAGAGTTAATGCAAGGCTGGAAGTTATTTACAGTTAACAGCAGTGGAAAAATTGCAGAGAAGCTTGGTCCAACATCTAATCACAAAAATAGTTTCTTGTAAAGAGACTTGAGGGCAGAGACTCTGCAAGTTCTTCACGTATTTTATGCTTTTTCTTCAAGAAATGCCAGTAAACCCAATATTCTGGGATAAAGTTTTCCATAGCTTTCTGGTGACCCTGACAAAAAGGAAGTCAATAACTGGCAATTATAAGGAGATGTTGGCCCAACCTGTCCTCATTTCATCAGCTGTGGTATTTCCAGTTTTTTGATTAGCATATTTAGTCAGAAATAATTTTGGGTTATTTTAAGCATGCAAAGATGCTGAAGAGAGAATAGTGTACAGTTAGATTAACTTTATTGGTTTGAAATCCTGATAGTCATCTTCAAAACTAAATGGCAAGAAATTATAGAGAGCTACCGATAAGCTGAGTCTCTTAGCTTATATATAAGAAAACCTCACAAAATTCAAGTCAGTAGTTGCAGTAAATATTTTGTTGAATCCTTATGCTACTTTTAAGTATTTGTGTAGTTCCTGCCTTTGATTAAAAAAAAAAAAAAGAAGCAGCTTCACCTTCACTGAAAGACAGTCCTAAAAACCATATGACTTTATGAACCTTGGTTTAGAATCACATTTCTGCAGTGCCTAAAGCTTCAGCTGCAGCATTAGTATAAAAGGATCTGAGTATGCTCAGCAGAATAAATTCAGAGAATGTTGTTATTCCAGCGCATTAAATCAAATCTTTTAAGGTACTCATTTATCTATTTCCCATTAAAATCACATCTTTGAAGGTACTTATGTATGTATTTCCCATTGAAATCAAGGGTTAAGGCTTTTATATTTTGCAGCAGACCAGAGTACACCGCAAGAGGAAAAGCCAAACTCAAAGAAGTTTCTGGAAGTGTAGTTATCTAGCAGCCAATACCGCTCTCAGAGATCCCTCATCTTTATTTCTATCTGCTTAAAATACTCAGAGCTTGCATCAGAGGGCAGCAAACTAAGCAAAGGGCAAAATCATCACTCACCTGGGATGGCTGCTGCTGCTGCTGCTGCAGCATTCCTGGACAGTGAGAGAAACAAAAAACTCCTTGACCTGACACCAGCAGATACAGCACTACCAGTGAGAATATCAGATGCAAGCAACAACTCAAAGCATTTCTTCTGTTGAAATCTCTGTCTCTCAGTGCACATTTGCACAGTCCCCTTGTTTTGTCTGGGACCTTTGACTGCAAGGATCATCATGATGAGGTGTCAGGACAAGGGGGAATGGCTGCAAACTTTAAATGGCAAAGGGCAGGGTTAAATTAGGTGCTGGGAAGAAATTCTCCACTGTGAGAGTGGAGACACTGGCACAGCCCAGAGGAGCTGTGGATGGAATGGAGCACTGCCCCATCCCTGGAGGTGCTCCCGTCCACACTGGATGAAGATTTCAGCAGCCTGGTCTGGTGGAAGGTGAGGTTGGAACCATGTGGTGCTTAAGGTCCTTTCAACCCCAAACCAATGACAAGAAGTCATTGGCCAAACACAGTTCAGGTCCAAAGAGCAGTGAAATTTCCTGACATGGAGACAAGATGTCCACAACCACTTATACCCAGGGGTTGACAGAAATGCTGTGGAGCTACCACATTTGACAACTCCAAAGCATCCAAGTAATTAACAAATTTCTGCCCTCCCTCCTTTATCTGATAGTTTTCATTTCCCTTGTTATCAAATAGTTTGGAGGAAGTTAGTTTATGAAAGAGAACTAGGGTAGGCCCTTCTCTGGAAAATTCCCACTGGTCTGACTTCAAGGCTAATAAAAATGTTTTATTGTTTCTTCTGCTGATCCTCCTAAATGGTCAGCAACCCCCCAGGGCACAATTAGCACAACAAATTCGACTTGGAGTGCCTGGTGTCTCGTGCACTGTACTAGTTAGGAATGAGTTTCCTGTTACAAAAGAATGATCCTGTCAAAGAGCTGCTGTCTTTTTTTTTTTTTTCAATTTTTAATTTCTCACCTGTTCCTGTCCATGTTTAGAGAGAGCTCACAATGATGCTTATTTTTCCACTAATTTTTGCCAAGGGTTCTAAATAACAATTCCATGGTATATAGAAAGAAATAGACTGCTGGTTCCCCACCACCATTTCTTACCTCTGCCTGCACTCAAAACATCATCTCTCAATTTTTTCCTGTATGATTCAGAGGGAGGTGTAAATGTGACTATAATCTACATATTCCAGATGGATTTATTACACAAAAATATGCTTTAAAAAGCAGTAAAAGAGACTGAATTCCAAAAGAGTAACAATAAATATATCGTAATGTATTTGGGCTTCTATCACCTTTGACTATTTTTCAAGAATCAGAAGAATATGGATTTAATATCTGCCATTAGGATTGGGGGCTGATGTAGGTACTGAAGCAGAAGCAGAGTCCTGTTACATCCTTGTAAAGCAGCATTCCCTGAAATGAGGAAAAGAACACAGAATAAACAGACTTCTGTCTGCTGAAACCATTAGTATCCTGCACCACAGGCAGCCTTTCTAATTTCCTTCTGACTTCAGGTGGGGTAGGGAAACTCTGAGGTGAGTTCACTGAGTTCAGTGAGAGTGTTTCCACTAACTTCAGAGGGGTTTGGAACACACTTAGTATAATTAAGGATGGCAGAATGGCAGAAAAAACAAAAGTACTATTTAAAGCCAAGGAAAGAATCCACTGTGGTGCAATACATCTGAAAAAAATTCAAACCCATGCTTCTGAAAAAGGCTAAAAGAAATTTTACTCTTACCTGGACTCTTACCTAGAATGTTTTTCCTATTTCTCAAAATTCTGTACAATCTAGTAAAACTTTAGAAACGTGGGAACAAGAAGCAAAAACAATCTTTCTTCTTTCAGGATTCTCAACATAGTCCTGGTCTGACTGAAGATTTATATTGATTTCTATGAAACCAGAATTTCAACCCCTGAGAAGAAACTGCAACCCCCACTTACAAGAAAAAAATCTGTCAAAAAAACTGGCACAAAAAACATAACTAAACAAAGCACACAAGGGATTTCAAATGAGATTAGGAGCATTGTTTTGACCCTATGGCTTTCAGAAGGGTGTGAGAAAAACACAGTAAAGAGCACAAGAGGCCTTTGCAAACTGGGCAGCTGAGACAGACAGTTTAAAGGAATTGGAAAAGAAAGTCTAAACGGAAATTGAGTGAAAGGAAAATACAACTCCATCTAGGGTGAAAGGAATGAAGGCCAATAATCATTGGGATTCAGTTTTGTTTCTGTGGTAGGTGCTCTAAAATCCATGTTGGAAGAGCAGACAGAAAGGTCACGGAAGTCAGAATTATTATATGAGAAAGGAAGTGGGGAACAATGGGCTCGGAGAAGTCATGACAACCAAAGGATTGGTGGTCGTCACTGGGAAAGAATGGGTGGCCTTTATTGATGGGCTCTTTCTGTAGAGAGGAATTGCTGTGTGCAATATCTGCACACACCAGAAGGGCTCTGGTGACAGACTTGCTGAGTTATTCGCTGTGGATAAGCCAAGTATTCTTTCCTGATTTTGGTTTTAAGCAAGTCTAACTGCTGCTGTAATATCTCACAAATCCCAGCCCAAGAAACACACACATATGGTTCTCAACATAAGTCTCCTCAGTCACAGGTGGACTATACATGTCCTTCAGCTGAGCAGAAGGCTGGGCTTCACAAATAACAAGATTCACTCCTCTAAACATGTGAGCAAAGTCACAGTAAAGTGACCTAGAGCAGCAGAGTTTCACAAACAATACTTAGATGTGTTCTGCCATTTTTTCTGCAGCACTGGCCACTGCTCCTTGACTTTGTTTCCCTTCAAACACTTACTTTTCTACTTCTTTTACTAAAGTTTCCAGTTCTTTAGAGCAATGGGTCTGTATTTCACTAAAAAGGACCTTAGTGAACATTAACTGATGCTTCACAAGGTATTAAAGATTTGTGGTTTGTGACTGATCACTAAATACATCTCTGTTATATTCAGGAATATTAAACTAACAGAGGTGAGTAAAGAAGAGAGAATAGGTGTGAAAATTTTTGTTGTTGCTGTCTGTACTGAGTTATTCATGTGAAGGTGCTCCTCCAGGAGCAACGAGCAAAATCTGTTCCTGTTTTCACAAGGATGACTGAGGCAGGCAGGCAAAAAAACACTGAAGTGCTTGAAATTCAGAGGTGCTATTGCCATTAATGTCCTGCAGCTGTGAGGATCAAGGGGGTGGGATCAAGTAATACTGTTTTACTCCAAGTTTAGCACATGAGAGACCAGGTCACAGGTGCGGAAGCGAGCTACATTCAATTTCTGTTCAAAACAAAGCTGTTCATTGCAGTGGTGGAAAAAAAAGCACATGAGGACTGGGAGGTTTCTGTCAGAGGGCACATTTTGCAGGACCAAGCTGTGGGAATCTGTGGGTGTGTAGCATGCTGAGGTTTGAACTTGGGAACTGTGAATGCAATCTCAACATCCAAGAGCAGCAATGTGCAGAAGGAGCCAGCACCACAGACCACGTCATTGCCAAGAAGCCCACAGCAACCAAATCCATCTGCATGGAGAGATCCTAGCAGACATATGAGCATCTGTCCCATTATTCACATGGACCTTTTCAGTGTCTTTCTGTACCTCCTGCAGTTCTGAATACATAATTAGTGATATGACTATGACAAGTGCTTTCTTTCCCTCTCAGCAGCACCTCCCTCTTTTTTTTTTTTTTTGGGTCAGGAAATGCCAGCCTATGTGAGTATCTCATAGAAAATGAATGGGAAATTTGCAAATTCCTGTAAACACCCACAAACTTTCTCATGATCTCTTGTCACTCTTCAATGGATGGTCCTTTGCAACTCCAAGAAGCCTGGGCTGCTGAATACAGCAATCACATTGTGCCAGCCTCTGAAACATGGGGTTGTTTCACGAGGCAAATGCCCACACTACCTGGAGCTGGGCAAGCACACAATCACTCTAGTCTGAGTAATTCTGCTATTTTTCCCTTTTTTTTTTTTCTTTAAAGCAACCAACACCACACAAATGCAGGTTTGTTGAGAATTAGCTTTCTCAGAGTAACACTTGTAAAAGCACAGACTGATCCAGTCCTTGACAGGATCCTGCTGGAGGCTTTTCTGGAGTGCTGAGCTTGCACTTCTTGGCATCAAGTCTCCAGCAATTCCTAAAAATAACATCTCCTAGCCCGCTCATCCTTGGCACCAAGGGAGCCTAACCTGTATCACTGTGGAAAAGCTCTGATAGGGTTTCACTGACTCAAACATCAACCCCACAGCTCCCAGCTCAGCCAAGTGGCCATTTGAGAAAGACACCACGTCTTGGCTGGAATACAGAAGAACAGATGAAACCACAGTGGGAAAATCTAGCAGTGGATTTCATTTGCAAGTCCCCAGAAGTGTCTCAGGGTTACTGAAAAAGAGCATCTGACAAGTTATTCTGTTCAAGGGGAGCAGGTAAAACCCAGTGAAATCACTTTTGGGATGCACAAGCTCCCACAGAGCCTCAGCCAGATGACCCCAAGCTACTCTTACAGACTCATCAGCAATTCAGCAGCAGCCAAAACAAGGAGGAAATCAGGGCCTTATTAGAGACCAGCCAAAGCAAAACAAACCAAAGACTTGGTTGCCACTGCCAAAAATCTGCTTTCACGAGTCAGGAATCCTGATCATGCAGCTGCCTCACTTGCCCTCATTTGCCCACATCTGCTGAGTTTACAAATGAACCTATTAGAAGGCATGAATTTCTATTTTATTTGCCAGGGGGAAAGATGGTAACAAAAGGAGGCTGTGAGTGAATGAGTATGCCAATGCTCCTTTTGGTTTCACTAGCATGTCATTATATTGCAAAAATAGAACTAGATTTTTAAAATAAACAGAGCATAATATGGTGGTTTCTGTGTAAACAAAGGATTGTACATGTGATGGTATGATACAAAATTTCATGATCAAGAAATTTCTCATTCAGCTTGTCCAATCAGCCAGAACAAACTTACAGTCAGTAGACTTTAATTATAATTGCGTCTAATTGATTCTTTTTCCTCCTTCTTTTTTTTAAATCTGTGGTGTTGTGGTATTATATGCTGCATCAACAGTAGCTCTTGACACAAGAATGCACTTTATAGACTCCAGAGTAGGAAACGGAAAGAACCTTGTGAGTAACTATCTCATACCCACTACATTGGTTACTTGCTGTTTATTTTCCTTCAGAAATGTTTAGAGAAATCAGCAGGCCTAGCTCTGAGTTTGGAGAGCCAGCTCTGTCCTGCCTTTGAGAGGAGCCCCTGTCCGCACAGGAAACACAGAGAAGCCAAGCCCCATAGCCTACAAGGGGAGCTGAGTCACGAGTTCTGAAATTGCTCCTAACGAGACTCAAGCAGAGCTGGCCACAATACCTAGATAATTCCCATGGGAAAATCATCAGCAGCAAGAGACGCACCTTCAGGTTTATAGGACAAGGTAACTGGGGATTTTCAAAAATGGAATACAGAAAATGTGGGCACCACTCATAAGTTCACATCATTTTTGTGTAGCAATCTTTGCATGACTTATTCAAGGCACTACAAAGTCCCAGTGACAGTTCAAAGTTGCATTCAGATTGCTTGACTCAGCCCTATTCTTCCCTTAGGCACACTAGCTAATATGTCCAACAACGCATAAATGAATTAGAATCCTAAACCACCTTTTCAATGGATTGTGGCATAACATCACATTAAAACAATGGAATATAGATTCTTAATTCACTTTTGAAAATAAACAGAGGGTTACCAAGGATTATGCTAAAAATACTCTTATCTTTCTGTCAAATATTTAAGGCTTGCTATCTGCATATGCTGTGTCAGTCTCTTGACCTCTGCATGCATGAAGATGACAGTCAGAATTCACACACCCTGCTGGTGTTTCTGTCTGGCCTCGCTAACTGGCCCCTAACCAGTTAATGCTGCCTTTTTTTAGGGGAGTTCTCTAAAAGCCCATGAAAAACAATAGACATTGAGAATCAGATTTTGGCTCCATCAAACAGCACAATGTTAAAAAAAAAAAAACAAACCAACAAACCAAGACTGAACAAAGATGTCAGTTACTCAACAGCTCTCAAAATAAACATTAGGCAGTAGTTGCTGTGTAGGGGCTGAGCATCTGCTAAGAAGAACCGTATTTTCATTGAACTAAGATTCTATCAGAGTGACCTCTCCCCAGCAGGAATATGGCTGAGGGGCAATACTCCAAAAGTGGAGTGTGCTGATATACAGCACCAAACACACTGTGTTCCACCAGAGAAATCACAGAAGGTTTTTGATTTTAAAGAGGATGTTTGACAATAAAAGATGGCATTTAAAGTCAGCAGCTTTCTGGTTACTTGCATGGTATCATGTCCCCCAAAGCAGATGTTTCTGAGGTTACCTTTAAATGTGGGATTTGACCCACAGAAGGGAAAAGGAGCCCAGTGCCTATGAATCCATAAAATTACTCAGCCAGCTACCTCCATGTGCAGGGAGCTGGTGGCGTCTGGTGAAATGTCTCTGCCACACACTGCCCTGGGATCCTTTGGAACAAACCCAACCTAAACCATGCCTCACTGATAGCGAGACTTTGAACCAAGCATTCCTGTCAGCTTTGAGCCAAACATTCCTGGGAAAACACACTCTGTTTGGGAGCTCAGACTCCTAAATGAAAGCTCCTTTTGATGGCAAAGCTATGGTAAGCTGGAGGAGTGTTTGCTCTCTGCCATAATCTTGGATAACAGAGGCAGTTTTCTAGACAGAGCTGAGCTTTGGGAATGGGCTATTCCTGTCAGAGCTGGATTCCTCACAGCAAGAATGCTTGCAATCTGTGTGACTCTGTCCCAGGACAGCATGGCTGTGTAAACACAAGGCTGCACTGAGATTATACTGAAATTTCTCATCATACTCTCACAGCAAGGCCAGCCTCCGAAGCGCTGGCTCTATTTTTACCTGTTGTGGGACACGATGGTGGTATGTGGGAAATACAGTTTATGGATTACAGTTTATGCTCAGCGGGACCAGAGGGAAGGCATTGTACTTCACCTTGCATGACAGGAGAAAGCATGCAGATCTAAACCAGATTTTTCAAACCATGAATTTTCTTATTCTTAAAATGTGCTGTGTAAAGGAACATGGCACACTGGATATATCTAGGTGCTAAGGCAAGTCTGTAAAGCAAGTTTTCCATAGCTGTTGGAGTACCTACAGTAGTGCAGACTAACTTTCAGAAATGCTGAGAGCTCTCACATCCCACTGGAGCTGAAAGGCTGAGCCAATAATAGACAGGCTGAACAAACAGCTACTGAAACCCTTGTCTCTGCATAATTAGACTCCTAAATGTCTTAGAAAAAGCTGCTTCGTGCTGCCAAAACCTGAGCACTTGTTTTTGCAATCTTAATGACAGAATTGTAGCATTTACACAATTGTATTAACAACATTAGCACTGAATTTCAAAATCAGTATCTTACGGGCTTCCAGTTTTCCAGTCTTCCCTCCACTTGACAATAGAACTGGAGACTGTGGAGCTGGATACAGCACAAGGAAACAGTGAGGAGAGATTGGCCATGGCAAAGAGCATCATCTGCCTCCCCTGTCCTCTGCAGAAACTGCCAGAGCATGAAACCTCCCCATCTCACCTGAGAGGAGCAAACCACAGCTTGCCAAAAACAAACCAGCCTTTCACCTTTCCAGTCTTTTAACCTCTACATAAACTGTGCTTGTTTTCCTATGCCAACAATGGCCTTATTGTTTGACTTAAAATACAGTACATGACCTGTGATGTTAGGAAATGAATGAATGGTTGTGTTGTCAACAGTTGCTTGTTTTCCATGCCTCCCTATATCTAGGAATTTCTTTCCATGCACTTCAGTTTTAATGAAAACACGTGAGAAGGCTGGTGATACCTCAAGTTGACAAGTTGTAGTAGGGAAATTATATGACACAGATTTTGAGTAATTCAGAGACTCCTAATCTCAGCCTGCTTTTAAAAAAAATTCTCTCCAATTTAGGCATGTAACATTAATTTTTAAGAGTTTACATTGCTCAGAAACTCTTATTTCAGACACAGAGCAGGGACTTTACAAAATCTGGCTACTTATTAAAATGCCAAAATAGAAGCAGAGCTCTTCTGAACATCTGGCCAGACTGTGGGAATGTGACTCAAGATGACTGCATGAGAAAATACAGGGTAGGTAAAAGAACAACAAAACATTAGGAGGAACAATTCAGACACTCATTCAATATTAGACATGAAGTCCTTCTTCAAACACTCATTGCTTACTACAAATTCGTTTAAAATTGGAAAATGTCCAAAATTGTTATGGCAAAAATGAAGATAGAGCAGAATTTTTACATAGAACAGAGAAGGTATCCAAAGCATCCATCTTCTCAAGGATAAAAGACAACAACATAATGATTAAGGAAGAAAAAATTATTAAAAGGGAGCCTTAGCATTCAAAGAAGCTTTTAAGAAGAAATTAAAAACCAATATGAATGATCCCTTAAGGAATTGCACGCCAGTTTATTGACTAGAACACTTCAATCAGTGCAGGAAAGGAAAGAATCTCACTTTTGTGAGACCCACTGGACATTGAATGTGAACATATGTTTATGTAGAAGAAATATTTACACAGGTTGGACTTATTCTTACATGAAAGGACAGGTGTGGAAGCTACACATATAAATGCACATTTCTTGGGCCAAAGCACTGGGTGACAAAGCTGATTACAGACTTCATCATCCATTTCAGCCAACAGCATCCTAGCCTGAGCCAGCTTTCATTTTATTACATACTGCCTTGAGAGAGTTTAAATTTAGGAGAAAGATCTTTTTTTGGCTGCTTTTGGTCAGCAGTCTCCCTTCAGCCACTGCTTCCACGAGTTCCTGGGAAATGACCAAAAATATTAATCTGATTGCTCTTTTGTGAGAGATACTTATGTATCACAGCAATGTGAAAGGGATACCACTTCAATGATATAATGCATATTTTAATCACAGGGTGAGGAATTATTACCCTACAGCTCTGAGATTTCAACTTAAAAAATTCTGTGTGAGTCCCTCAGGGGTAGGTCAAGAAGCATAAGGCACCCTCAGCATACTACCTTCAGAAAACTAATGTGAATATGTCTTAAATTTGGTAGAAATGGAAATAATCTAGAGAGAAAAGAAAGAATATCAAAGGAGAAGACAAAGGTCTCCCAAAAGAGGAAGGGGTCCTGTGAGCTAACACAATGAGAATGAGACTTCCATGTTTTTCATTTAAAAAAAAAAAAAAAGAAAGAAAGAAGGGGGTAAAAAAAAAATCGTTCCACATAATGCAACAGCTCCTCAGTTAATGTAAACTGGGGCCAGTTCATTGAAGTCAATGGAACTACAGTGACACGTACCAGCTGAGGACGGGGCTCTGAATTTGTAGGTATTTGGCATAATGCCAGCCTCTGTCTGCATACAGACTAGTATTGTGTATGCAAACACTGTCTGACTCTCTAAAAATCATAATTAAAAAAAAAACCAAAAAAATCCACGTGCTTTCTAGTGCTGGTGAATTTGTCATGTAAAACAAGTCACTGGCTCCCTGTTTTCGGTGCTTCTCTCTAAGTAGCAGGTCCTGGCAGCCCTGCATAGGCTCTGGTTCTGCTCACCAAATTCCACCAAGCTAAAAGATGACTCACTCAAAACACAAATCAGAACAGCTGCTTCCTCTGCCCTGAGAAATCAGATATTAACATTTTGTGCTAACGCTGTTGTGTAAGGGTGAAATGGTGTGTTAGGAAGAAAGGGAGGTGGTTAAACTGCACCCCAATAAGAACCACCAGGAATTCCAGATTCCCCTTTCCAGCTCCAATTATTATTATATCTTCACACCACAGACTAACTCTTTATTGTTGTCCTAGCCCGAAGACCCTCCTTCCCCACAGCAAATAAGAACAAACTTTGGCCATATCTCACCAGCTTCTTTCATCTGTTTTGGGAAGAGACAGTGTCCAAATATATTTAATCCCTTAAACAGATTGACACTGTGGATTTCCACGTGTTTTCCTCTGGTGTGCTACATTAAGTATCTCACCTACCTATATTTGCAGTTCAGGATATATTTTTGTTCCTCACCAATGTGCTACTAATTTTTAACCAAATGTATTCAAATAGAACACTTTGCGGATATTCCAGAGGTGTCAGTCTAAGGGGCTGACTACAGCATCCATTTTACTGTTTCCAAATGGAACACTACAATAAAAGAAAACAAATTTTGAGTTGCTAATAATTCTATTTATTTGCATGACCACATAAAAGAAAGGAATAAAAAGCACACATGCTTTTTTCCTAAGAACTTCATGACAGGTGGTCATTTGAGACAGATAGAAATGTCTGAAAATAAAACTGCTTCGCAGCAATAAAACCAGATACAGAATCCCAGTTGGACTTGGCATTCAATTCCTTTTATCAATATACTGTGAAAGCATATGAGATTTCCATGATGGTCTACAAACCTGAGCAAGATCAATAAATCTCTTTCTATATTGACTGTCCAATTCTCCTACTCATTTAAAAATGAAGTCATTAGGATTTATACTGAAAACTGATCCCTTAAGTCAGATGTGTGTTAGTTGTCCCAAGATTTGCTTTTTAAGGCATAATACTTAGAGGGAAGAACAAGTTTTTAATCCTGATCTGTGTGACAGATTTAATAAACTGCAACCAACTGCTAACACAACCACTTAAAATATTTGGGTAGAATCTATGCCCACTTAAATATACTCTGTCATTTATCCAATGAAATGTAATTACAAAAACAACTAATTCACCTGATTTAAGAAATATTTACATCTCATTTTAGGACCAAAACCAAATATAATTAATAACTATAAAAACAAGGGCTAAGAAACCACCACTGTTTTGTCATACTTCCATTTGTTGACAGTGGTTTTGGTTAACTGAAACATGTGTCCTGTGAAGAGGAGAGGGGATTGTTTTTGGGTCTGATATTTTTATTTGTTTGTTTGTTTGGGGTTTTTTTGAGATCATAGACAGTGATGGGAGAAAAAGTTAACAATAAGCAACAAGAGATTTCACCAGGAATGCAAACCAACCAAAACTGAAACCTGTTTTGATTGGAAATGAAGAAAAGGAAGTGGGTGCTCAGATCCAGATCTAAATTAGGTTTAGCCAGTGGTTTGGGGTTTGGTTTCATGACAAAATCAGGGCTGGGGTTGTCATACAGACCTGATGATGATGAAACTTTCTAAACTTGAGCCATGCACGTGAAATCTTGTAACCTGTTGTCTTGAGACTTTAGTCCCCAAGAATGGAAATCTTTTTATAGTTAGGGCTGGTTCACTGACGCCACCGTTTTCAATGTGTCTTTTGGAATGGATTATTCAAATTTCTCTGGCTCAGTCACTGTTTTCCATGATCTCAGAATCATCAAAGTTTGAAGAGACCTTTAAGATCAAGTTCTATCATTAACCCAGCACTACCAGTGTAATGTCATGCATAGGAAGAACTTTGTACAAAAATCTGACATTTGCAACCAATATTCAAAATGTTTTAATTGAACTTTAACCATTTTGGTCCTCATGCAAAAGAATTACCTTTGGCTTTCACTAATATCCAGCAGAATTCAAGATCCTAAGGAGTACAAGGAGGACAAGTAGCAGAGCACAGACCCTGAATTTCAGGAAAGCAGATTATGTCAATTGTAGGGGACTAGTGGGTGGCATCCTCTGGGCTCTGAAAGACTGAAGTTATCTCCAGGGTCATGTTCTTCTCAGCACAAGAGATACTCTTTATACTCTGCATATCAACAGAGCAGCTTGGCTAAACTGGGAAATCCTGACAGAGTTCCAGTGCAAAAAGCCATGGACAGATGATGGAGGCAAGGACAGGCTACAAAGGACGAACACAGAAACATTGCTCTGGCACAAAAGGATGCTTTCAGCAAAGTCAGAAGTCCAAAATGCCATGTTTAAAACCACAAGAACTTCTAGAAGCACTTTGATAGCAGAAGGAAGCAAAGGAAGTGGTTCCACTGTCAAAAGGGGTGGGTGAACTTTGCAACAGCACACCCAGGTAACGCTGATGTGCACAAGGTTTTCTATGCCTCAGTTTCACCAGCAACATCTATCCAACCTCTTCACTCTCTAAATAAGGCTCAAGGGAAGAAGTTCTAAGCAGTCAAAGCAAAGTCAGGGATCTCTCAAGAAATGATGACCCCATGCTACCAGAAGGGATGGAGGCAAGAGTGCAGAGTGGCATGGCAGGGAAAGTTATAGAGACAAAGGAAGGTCCCCAATGACTGAAGAAAGGCAAATATTTTACCTGTTTTCAGAAAGAGTAACTAATGGAGATGACCTCAAGTCCTTGATGCAGTAGGCCCTTTACTGGAACACTTTAGAGGACTCCCTAGGGCAGCTCTGCTTCCCAGCTCCTTATCGTCCAAGCTACAGAAGTCTCTTGACTGCACTGATCCATAACAGTGGCAAAATCAATTTAGAAAGGGGACAAAATGTGCCACAAAGACCAGGACTGTGAGTGAAGACAGTCTGTTCCCAGATCAGAATGATACAAGTCTATCCTGCTTCCACTGACTGTTAATTCAGTGTTCAGAGGCCACAGCATTCGTGTAGTCCCACAATCTACAATATGGAATTATTTCTATAAATGGAAGCAGTTATGCTGGCAATTGTTGTCTTTGGGTCAAACTAAGATGTGTAAAGATGTGCTTACAGCAAAATTCACCCTTTTACTAAAAAATAAACACTGCTGTTGCAATAGATCCAGCTCTTGTTTTTTCCTCCTCTGTATATGCACATACATAAATACATTTATGTATACATTTATTTAATATACATACATACATACATACATACATAAATACATATATATATACACACACACACACACACTCCCCTCCCCTCTCCATGTAAGGTCTTGGTTAATACAAACTGGATTTGTATTTATATTTCGGAAGGGAAAGAGTCAATTTAATTTTAATAGGCCAAGCACACATATCGGACAAAATGAAAGACAAAAAAAAAAATTCCCAAACTAAGACCATGTAAGGTATGTATCAACCAGTTCTGAAAAAGGTTCCCACTGGAATTATTCCAGACTAAAACAATGAGTCACCCCCAAAGGAATCCTGTCCTCACATGAAATATATAAATCATTGTCTGTTTTGGAAGCATTACGCCAATAGCACGTATCATGAAAATGTTATTTCTTTTGATAGTGCTAAGACAAAATGCAGCATTTTGTTCCAAAGATCCTGATTTGCAGTGTCACCAGGACTCTCACCACAGTCCCCCAGGGACAGAGTCGAAAGGACATTTAGTTCTTGCACGGTCAATATATGTTCCCATATGCCCCAGGAAATCTGGGCAAATGCAAACAGTATCCCAGATTTCAAAGGTTCCCTCCCCTTTTTTCATTTTTTTTTTTTTTAATCTTTTCTCCTTTTTTTGTGGTAGAATAGAGAAGAACAGAACATCTCAAAAATCTCAGTGCTTGAGCAGCTTAATGACTTCTCAAATTAAGATACTATGTCAGTTTTACAGTCCTGCTAGAGAAATTACTGAACTTCTGCTATATGCTGAGGAAGACAAAAAGGGGATGTGCTACCTAAGGGAAAAATAAGCCTGAAAATATTAATGGAAAGCATAAGATTAATGGCATAAAAGTTGGGTAGATAGAACAAATTCATTATTATGACATTCCAAAAGAATTTACTTTCAATCAAGTGTCTCCTATTAGAAATGTAGAATGACAAACAAAATTTTCAATGCACGATTTTGAAGAAAGGCCTATCATGTGACACTGAAATGTCACACATATAAATCAATTGCTACTCCTACACATAATTTGTTCTCCATAACCCCCCCAAATGTTTCACACCAAGTGTCACTGAACAACATATTGCATAAATATATGCCCCCACTACAACTGTCTCATAACTCCAGCTGGAACAACTTCCACAGCAAGAGAAATAAAGCAAGGATTCTCCATTTTCTAAAGGAAACTCACTCATCTGCATAGTTAATGAAGGCATCTTTAGCATTTCTTTTCTCTGGAAGCGTTTCCATCATGGTCTCAGCCAGGAGCTCACAATGCAGCTTCACAAAGCAGCTCCATTTTATTTTGCACCCTGTAGAGAACCAGTTGGAGCCATGGTTATTCCACTCCACAGGTATCTGGGGTATGAAAGAAGGAACTTGGTGAACACTGAAAACACTGCTTAATCACTGCTGCTTCATTCTGGCCCACTCTGGATCAGTGACCTCACTGGAAATTCATGGTTTAGGTGCTGAGGTCAGCATTTTTAAGAGGTTCTACCACAGTTCCTATGAAGCTGAAAAAACACAATCTTCCTCTTTGGACAAGTCTGTAACATTAATCACATATGATACAAAGTCTCAATGTCACAGAGGAGTTTGTTCTGTTTTATGAATTAATACACATGAACAATTGAAATAATAATGATATGTTTATATGGGCATTATAAACATGGAATGATGGAACAGATAATTTTTTCCCAGGTCTATCAATTTTGGTTTATCATCCCAAACCAAGCTATAATTCCATGGTACACTCAGGAAAATAAAATGAGTCGTGGGGCTCTGAGGAGGAAGAAGCTTAGTAATGAGCTTTGCAGCCAAATCAACCAGTTCTCTTCTCAAAAATTGTTCCATCTTTACAATACATTTTTTGTGATTTACTTAGACTACTACTGCTTCCCTCGGAAGAACATACCATAAGAGCTTTCACCAACAGGAATGTTTTCCTGACATCCAGCCCAAATATGCCTTTTCCTCAGTTTTACCCCATTAGTTCTAATTAAAACTCAGCTGTATCAGGTGAAATCTGCTCAGTCTGGAGCCTTTGTATTCAGTTATTACTCATGGGCAGCTTGCTGTGCATCACTTCACACTCACATAAGAGCTGACAACCATCTAAACACAGCAAAGCTCAAAGGTGAGCAAAAGATCAGGTTTGCTCCAGCTTTCATCAAGGAACCACATTGTAGATTTCTGTTAAAGGCTTGAATGCCAGTTGTACCAGTAGCACAGTATTTTGTACAGCAAGTAATTTGAATTTGCAGTGCTGGGGATATTAAATACTGTCTTCATGCATAATTTTCATATAAATTCCTTGATCAAGTATTTATAGCAAACCTAATAATGGTTTTGAAAAAGTATCTAGACTCATGATATGTAGAAAAAGACAGAAGAACACTGATTTTTATCTTAACCAGGAGCTATCCTTACACATCCATGGCTTTGAGGCCAGCCAGGACTAGTAATTTTTGAAATATTTCAATATTTTTAGGCACTGTATTATAAATGACAAAGTTTGAAAGATAATGACCTGAGCTATTGTTCTGCTCTATTCCTACTGAGAGGAAATGCACTAAAAGCAAAGCTATGACTTTAAAACATTGTTTTATATATACTGTAGAAAATAAATACTCAGATATATTTTGTTGCTGGACAAAAAGAAATTTAAAAAATATCAAATACTCAGTGAGCAGTTTGAGTCATCACAGCAGTTCCGTCAGGCAAGTTACTAAGGGCATGATCCACAACCACTGAAATCAAGGAAAAAATTCTCACTAATGCCTACAGGCTGTGAATGAGGCCTTTAAAAATCTCAGTGTCTCTGGGTTTGCATCCATAAAGTGGAGGTAAAATTTTTCCACCCAAGGACAACTCTGTTAATCTGTGCTTGGTTAACAAAGTGATGGGAACCACATACGTATCCACACATAGAAATTCCTCGAAACATGAGATGGAAAGATCCCCATAGCCAAAGTTAGAAGGGATTTATCATTAAACACTTCCATTAATATGCAAAGCTGGACAGTTTGTCATAAATTTGGGAATGTGTGACTCATATGGCTACCAAGGGCTCCAATTTATGTTTTCTTTGCATCAAACCATAGTTTGCACAAACAATATTCCACTTTCCTTCTCTTCTTCTTAAAATTATTTTATTTTTGAGGCCTGCCTACCTCCTCCCATTCCCCCAGCAAGAAGCTGGCAAGGGATGTGGAGCATCTGGGGTGGAAATGACAGCTGGTGGGTGAGACAGCATCAAGATCTTTGCTGGCTTTTACTTTGGTCTTCTGGGAATGAACCAAAATGAGATTTCCTCACAATAATCACCCCATCTTTTGCCCTTGAATAAGCTTCAGAAGGGATCATGAG
This sequence comes from Catharus ustulatus, assembly GCF_009819885.2. Classification (NCBI taxonomy): domain Eukaryota; kingdom Metazoa; phylum Chordata; class Aves; order Passeriformes; family Turdidae; genus Catharus; species Catharus ustulatus. The sequence goes on from NC_046223.1 coordinate 7,440,075, forward strand.
CCAAGTCCTCTTTGGGCAAATGAGAAGGAGTTTTCATAGCCCATATACCAGAGCTGGTTGGAAAACAGGATCTCTGCCCCATGGGAAATTCTAGTGTTCCAAAACATGTTTTGTGCTCCTACTTGGAACTAATAAAACTTTTTTTCAATATGAAGGGTTCCTCAGAAGAGTTGTCTTTGAAACATTAAATTCTAAATATAATGTTACTTAGAGCATGATATAGACATAGAGTATTAAATGCAGTATGAGTATTACATATTATCAATACTGTTAAGTATTAAATATTGCAAAAAAAAGGGGGGATTGGGGGAGGAAAAAAAATTAGCAAAATTCCATGTCAAAATAAATAAAAATATGCCTCTTAAACAAGCCCAGGTAGTCTACTGTGTGAATGCAAGTGTAGTTTGCAATAATGAGGACACCTTGAAACCTTTCTGTGGCACCTTTTTGCAAGTGGTTAAAACATCATCGGTGTCATCAAACCATTTTTGGTTTGCTTTTTTCTTTCTTACATGACATTCAATGAATTCTTGGGTATGTATTCATCTAGGATTCCTTACAGGAGACCCCTATGGCTGTGATGATCTGCACTGTTGGATCAGTGGTTCTCCAGCTCTAAATTGCTTCACCTGTAGTCCCAAACACTGCATAACACTGCAGGGTTTTTTTTCCTTTCAGTAAAAGCTATCTTATCAGGTTATTGATACTGCAGCTAGAAGGCAGCAATTATCTTTTGATTTATTATTTGAATGGGAAGCACATCCCATGCCTCTGCCTGAGCCCCACACCTTAGTGCTTTGTTGGGAGAAGGATACAGACAATGAGCTCTCTATGAGCGAAGCCTGTGTAATGCCAGAGTGGTCAAATCCCTTGTGCAAGCACAGGAATATCAAAGGCAGGCAAGGAGCAACTGGAACCTTGGAGACGGACTCCTTTTCACAGACATTTGACTAATCTGATGATGTATCTGCAGCACTATGTGCACTGGGGCACGGAACTTGCCTCTACAAGCAGTAACCCTCTGCCTGTCAACAGGGTTTACCTGAAAGAAAGCAGCCCCATGGCTTTGTACAGCAGGGCTCCCACCAGCCTCAATTAGGTCATGAATACCTTGGGTATGAGGCTCTAATGAAAGAAAATAATGCTGGTGTAGGTGCAGGAGATTGATTTCATCTGCACATATGCCCTGATCGCCTCAAATGTGGTTGCAGGGGGAAAAGAAATGAGAAAACCAGAGCAAGGTGTCCTCAATACATAGCAGAAGCATTAGCAGTGTATGTATGATATCCAATAGACAAGACAGCCACAGAAAATTGGATGAAAGCTACAGCAAGCAGATAATTGGGGCATTCATCAAAAGGAATCTCTGAGAATGGCTCAGAGTAAACACCAAAGTGAAGTGCTGCTTTGGGCATGTGGACTCATGTTTGCAGGTTGGGATGTAAACAGGAAGTTCTGAAGGCCAGATCCCAGGCTCTCAGCACTTACTGGGAGATTTATACTGAACTCAATCAAATCTGCACCCAATCCTCAGTGGACACAAACATTTCTCTTCCTGGCTGCACAAGCCCACTCTTGGTTTTGCAGTTGGTCCCTGTGAGGAATGAAGGGCTGCATTTTCAGGTGCTCCAGAGGGATGAGCTGAAACTTAGTGGTTCTTCTCCCTCCATCCATGGCTGACTCACAGAATGCCCCAGCCTGATCCCTTTTCCCCCCTTTTCCTATGATTCTGCTCATTATTTGTACCAACACACAAGTCCTGATTTATCAGGATGTTGCCCATCACACAATTACTTTTTAGATTCTCCATATCTCAAACTGCTTCTCCAAAGGAATTGATTCAGAGCCAGGGATTATTTACTGGCAACCACGAGTGTGTCAAACCCTCCAGATGTTTATTATTACTACTACTTTCCAGGGGTGTCAGCCAATACCTCTGTTTGTGGCTTGCCCTTCACCAGGACATCAGATAACGGCAGCTTATAGTCCTGGATGTGGAGTTGGTCACCCTTTCATCCCGAATTCACTCTGCTTTCTTCTAGGTTGTAAAATGGTTCAGCATTAGTGTGTGAAACTGGTCTCACCACTTTGTTGGTATTGAAATCCTTTATTTATCAGCCAAAGAGATATTACAGACTGCTAAATTGACTGATTCTGAATTTGGCCTTGTAAATTGCTGATAAATTTGTGGCAGGGTGTATTATCGGCAGATAGCACAAGGAATATTTTAAATGGCAAAAGCTTTGTCTGTCATTCAATGCTCAATATAACCTCTGTGTTGGGAAAGGTGAATTTTCCAACAGGACAGAGGTAGACAGTGTTCTTTGGAAATTTCATACTGCTTCCCCCAGCACATTTTTTCTCTCTCCTCAGTGAATAGTTTTCTGCTCTTCTTGGACCTCAGCTTTTTAACTGGAATTAGTTCCAGAAACATACCCTTCAAATAACCAGAATTAATCAGCTGGGGCCCCCTGGGCTTCCAGATAAAACTCCATGCACACAAGTCCTATTAAAATCCAACTGGTCCCGAAATCCAAAGAACAGAACTGAGTCTGTTCTTCTTCCAAGCAACATCCCAAAGAGAGAAAGAGCTGAAGGAGGTAGGATGGAACTGGGAAAAAGCAATTCCTCCAGCAGCAGCAGCTGCCTGCTGCAGAGGATGTGTGCCAGGTGCTGGGTGGAGATAAAGCAGGGGATGAATGGAGAGTCTCCTGGGGATTTCTACCAGCTGCCTGAGATTCAGAACTGAGCTAACCTGTGCCATGGGTGGGGCAGGGCATCAGGAAACCATAATCACCTCCCAGCTGTTCCTTCCTTCCTCCACCCATGCTCATTGCTGCAGAAGCCAAGCACGGAGGAGGGTTTTGGCAGGACAGCAGCAATGTGCCAATGGCAGAACATGTGTTTAGCTCATAGAATTCTTCTCTGGATGCAAGGATCAACATGCCCATGCTCCTCGCCTAAGTCCTCATAAAGGAGAAAGCTGGCTTGTATAAAAAAGGCTAACAGAGGTAAGAAGTGGCTCACTTGCAATATTTTTGTGGATGAAAGTCACTTCTGTTTTGTTTTTGCTGTGGGAAAATTCCTGCTGCAATAATCACTTTCATTTTTATGGATCCCTCATGCTTGACAAATTGACAGACTATTTATCTAAGCATCCCTTCTCCCACCAAGGAAATGGAACAGTCTCCTGGTGTCTGTTCTGGGGCAGTGCTCCAAAACTTCTGCTCAGTTTGGAACAGCGAATGGATGGATTTCCAAAGGTGCCTGAAGCACACCAAAGTACCAGCTTAGGCTCTTACAGGCATCCAAAGTCAGGCAGAGTTCCTACTGATTTCCAGAAGAGTTCAGAGAGGATTAAAATTCCTGCTGAAGGCCAAGTAGCTAACCGCCCTAGAAGTTCGACCTGAGAAAAAATTCCCTTGAGACAGGCAGTGATCATCACTATGCTAGAACCTGACTTGGCATGCCACTATCAATATTCAGCATCTTCAAAACTGTGCCAGAAAATCTATTTTTCCTCCCAAGAGAATAAATTCTTTCAACTCACCAAATGGATACAATTTATTCAACCCAAGAAGTCCCAGTTAAATTGAATCATGAAAAAGGATTAAAAGGACACAGAATTACTTTATTAGTATTCTGGCACAAGGTTCCAGTTCTCTGAAACATTCCACTATATTCTTTGATGCATCACTTTTAAGCTTTTAGACTTTTTAAATGCTACCCAAAATGGTATGGCAGTAAAATTAATAGTTTCAACCCTCAATTTGCAAAACATGCTCATCTTCACAATGTTCTGACAGTTTGCACTCAACTTTAAATATCAGAAGTTGATTCTGAGTTGAAAGCTGTTCATGTTAGAGACCATGACTCATGTGGGACTGAAGGTCAGATATGTATTCAAACCAATGAAAGGGGATTATTGCCAAAATGCTTTATCTATGGACCACCAGCCACTGAAATTTCTCCCTTCTCTTGCCCAGAACAATCAAAGTCTGTAACTTCCTGGCTTGATTTCAAAACTATTTTGCCTATAAACCTCTGAAAATAGTTGCTGATTGGGGATATAAGGTTAAAAACTGACAGAGATGTAAGGAGTATTAACTCTATGCTTCATAGACCTTACTGAAATGAGTTCTTTTAAGCTGTGCTAGTGCTTCTGACCTTGAAAGCCCCAAAAACTCAAGCCTCAAAATCTCTCAGTGAACACACATTTAACGTTTTCTCATTCCCCTTCTGTATTATACCTGTTTAGATATAAAAAATTTCCCTAAAACTGAGATCCTTTGGTTAAAATGGTGCTTGCTAGGTTAAGGAAATTGAGGTATAAGAACTACAGCACTCTCAATAAAAGTAGAGAAGATTTTTTTCTTTTGGTTTTTTTTTTTTTTTTTTTAAACAAGACATAATAAAACTGCTAGTTATGAAGAAACTGGAATACATTTTTCCCAATGCACATCTTGCCGGAAAGAATCACAAAGATGAGTAGCACAACATTCCATCAGGAATTCTCTACAGACTCTCTCACAGGCTGGCCCGTGCAGTTCTCATTGCCAAAGTGATGTCAGGTATGGGATAAGAAATCCAGAAAGCTCTAATCTCTCCAAGTTTGAACATGAAACACTGAAACAGCTCTGAAATATTCACCATAAGACACTTTCCCCAATAAAAAGCAGAGATGAACACTTCAGTTTCCAAAAGAGAAAGAGGGAACAAATCACACCCTTCAAGTCTGTAATGGAAAGAGAATTGCAGTACATAACTTTCCCCTCTCCTACACCAGTGACTAACAACAGACCCAAGACACCTCTCCCCTCCTGAGATGGGAGGGAAACAGCTCAGGAAAAGTCTCATGTTCATTAATTGGAGGAGGGGAAGATTTCAGCCAAACCAAAATGAAACTAAGTAAAGTTTTCCAATAGCCAAAATGAAGTTAGTGTGTTCCATCAGTAAAGAAGAAACACGGTGTTGGAGAATAAGAGACTGGGTTTTCCAGAGCTCTCTCCACAGGGAAGGCTGAAGAAAGCTGGATTTCTGGCAAAAGAGCAGCTAAGCAGGAGGAAAAAAACACTAAAACCCTGAGGTGGACTGCTCTGCTGGGTTTCCCATGCTGTCTTAATGCTAAATTAGTGTTATTCTGTGATCCTAAACTGCACAGCCCTGATTACGCAGCCTGCTTGGGGAAAGGGAATCCTTTGTAAACCTGGAGTCCCAGTGCAGTTGGCTTCACAAAAAAATTAATTTGGTGGGCTTTTTAAGCCCTTAAGATGGAGACACACACAAGTAACTCTAAAAATGATAGCACAGAATTCAAAAATGTAAAGTTCTGAGAGATTAACTTCATAAGCTGAATTCAGCCCCATCTCTAACTAAAAAGAATATGCAATATGAGAATAATCAGCACATAAATATCTCTAGCAAAGAAACCTTAAAATAAATTGAATTAATGCAGCGATAACCATACTCATCCTCATAATGTCTGCATAATAAAGGAAAAGGGGAAAAGGAAAGAAAAAAGAGAAGGCACTGAGGTACCACAGATGCAAGACCTAGACAAAACATGTATCATGTATCATGTAACATGTATGGCATTTTCAAGGTTGCTTGCTAGATGAAAAGCTATTCTATGTATGCAGCTCTGCCACTTGGGAGTAATGTGATCGTTTTTACTGAACAGCAATAAAACTCGATGGCTTCCCCCACCCCTTTGTATCCTGTAGCCATCACTTCCTGCTAGTCCTTCAAATTCTCCAGTTCAGTGTAAAAAACAGCTCCTTCTACTTCAGAGTTAACAAATACAGGCTAAGCCTTTCTATTAGCCTTGCATTTCATCTGACATTCTCAAATACCATTTTAAAATAACCTTTAACCTATACTTTAGCTGTTTACTGAGCAGTAAGGTAGGCACATGAAATCCTCTGCAACACCTTGTATTTTGCCAAACAAAATCCAGCTCAGCTGTAGGATTATGAAGCAGCAGGATGTCTCTCACCATGCCTAGCAACAGGGAGTGAGCCAGGAACCTTAAACCATGAATCACTGCAGCCTGAGTTAAATCTAAGTCCTGTACTTGGGATTTTTATTAGACATTGCCTGCTTCACTGGCCTCTCCAAGAATTAGATGTGTCCTCTCTACAGTGAATTCAGCTTTGAGTTTTCAAGCTGCATAAGGTAACACTTATCTCCTGGATAGCATTTGTAAGGTCTCAGAGCTTTTTATGAAAAAAGTTTAGGATCAACACCTCCACACAAGTGAAATGAGTGACACTGATGAAATTGCTTACCTGAGAAATAACCCAGGCCAAACGGTTGACAAAATTCAGGTATTCTGACAAAGATACAGACAGCTCAAAGATGTCTGAATGATAACTGCTTTCTAATATGCTGTAATTAATGGACTCTTCAGGTTTATCCTAAATTGATTAATTAAAAATATGACAGCATACACTGAATTGAGTAAAATGAACCTGTGATTTCACTAAGGCACATAAAAAATATATATATATATTTCAAGGGCATAATTCACTCAATTGCCCATTACTCCTAAGAAGAGTCCAAGCACTAAATGCAGACTCCAGTGTGACTGTCATCATTGTCACAGGAATTGCTGCTGCTCACATCAGTGCTGCAGATCAACACAAGTGTGAGGCAGCTGGGGACATACGTCCCCTCTGTGTGTGCTGCACCCACTCTTGGGTCACTGACAGAGCTCCAGCTTTGTGCATTTGACTTGATGCTAACTCCGACAGCTGCCAATTTTAATGTATTTTTTCTTTTGCTGTGCTGTGCACACCCACTGATGAGCTGCACGTATTCCTGCTTTCTTTTGTAAGAAATCAGAGCAAAACTCAGCATGAACAAATTTGATTTAAACAAGTTCCAGGGGTATCTATACTTTGCACTGGGAGGCTATTTTAAAATTGCATTAAGTAAGAATTTTAATGGAAAAAAGACAGAGAAAGGGAGGTGGGACTGATAACTCTTCCATCCCTATCTTATCTAATTTTGGCCATCATGGCAAGTTCTCTCCTCCTTGAGGCTGTTTTATATTGCCAGGCTGTCCCAGCAAACAATGGCACCAAAGTCCAATTTCTCCCTGTAGCACATCCTGGTTCTATTTCATGAAGTCAGTAATTTTCATCAATGGCACATTATCATGGCCAAAGATGGAAAGAAGAGCACCAGATGTGAATGCACCCAGGTGACAAGAGGTGACAAGAGTGAGCAAGACATTTGGATTCTCTTTGGAAATATCTTTGGATATTTCCGTGTTTTGCCACTCAGAATCCTCAATGTGAGCATGGCCCATGCTAACCCAAATGTGCAGCTAAGGCTGACGTGTGTAAGTGTTGTGAAAGTGTTTCAAGGTTTATTTAGTTAAACATTTTTCGTTTATGTATTTTCTATTGGAACTAGAATTGCTTCAGCTAAAAAAAAAAAAAAAAAAGAAAGTGTACTTCTTGTTCTGCCAAATGTTTGGCAGAAACCTCATTTTCGTGCACTGTAGGAGCAGCAGGTAAGTGGATTCAGTTTCAGTGATTCCCTCATTCACTTGTTCATGGTGTACAAAGTAAAAAGTGTAATGTTAGTGCCTGTTGGATAATGTTAGTGCCTGTTGGAAGGCAAAGGATCTGTGTGCTATTTCAGCCCTGTAGCACACATCTGAGGGACTGGGGCTGCAGTATAAAAGAGAGGCACACACAGGCTTCACTGGCAAAGCATGCATTTCAAATAAAGCCTCAGCACTCAGGAACAGACAGTTTCCACTCTCATTCTGAGTAATGTCTGCCTTCTATTCAGCACAATGGCCCACAATGAGAGCAACAAAGCCATGCCAGATGAAAAACATCACACCTCGAGATCCCTGCTCGCTGGAGAAAATCCTTTAATTGCTTACTGAGATATTTCCCTCAAACTATGCAGGGAAAAAAAGAAGGGATGCCTCATGTTAGAAAGGGGGAAGGGCAAAAAATTAAAACTATTTGTGTCCGGATTGTTTCCTTTTAGTCTCAGCCTGATCAAAATCTGATTTCCATGGGTTTTGCTGCTGAGCTTGTATGGGGTTTCCCCAGATGGGTCCTGTAAAGATCTGTTCATGCTCATACCAAAAAAGTACTTGGCACCAGTTCTGCTGAAGTAGGGCTGAAGGTCTTGCTGGCAAGCTCCAGCCAGGAGAAAAGCTTGTCCACATGAAGGACCTGGAAGCTGGGCTGCAGTGACATGTGATTCCAGCTCATGTGTTGGAAGTGCCCATGGACATTGGTGAGGAGAGGTAACTCATGAGCATACAAACATATTGATTAGCAAGGACACTGAACTGACCAGATTTTTTTAATGGCATATTATTAATCATTATATATCTTTATTAGAGAACTGATTCAGTTGCCTGACTTGTCTTTCCTTTGGGTTTACATTATCTTGCTTTAAAGGCGTTCTCTTTTTTTGTGTGTGTTTATGTACGTCACAAATAATGAGTCATCCTGAACTGCTTACTCAGATCAATACTCATTTTTCTTATCAGAGTAACTATTACTCATTTTTCTATTTCATTTTATAGCAGAGAATAATTATTTAGAAAGTATTAATAAAATAGGAAATTTTAGCCTATTAAAACCATACGTCAGAATCAAAGTGTATAGGTTGCAAATAATTCATTCATTGAAAAGAAATCTTCTGGGCTATCTCATGCAAATACTCATGCATGAAATTCCCATTCATATGAATTCTGTTGATGAATGATCTAAAGAGTGGAAGAATTTTAACACTATACATTAATCAAGAAGTTTCATCAACACCATTAGCTAACAGCATATACTATAAAAACTTAACCTGGTCCTAAACAATAGAAGATAAAACACAAAATTAAAACCCAGTATGTATTACAAGAGAGTAATAACCTGCTTAGAGATTCTCCACTCACTTCTTGACCAGAAAATTTGATGCATTTCTGATGCTGACATTTCAGCTCAAGCTGAAGTTAAGCCCCATCCTAAACCATCAGAAGTTTGATCTCTGCCTTGTGCTCATAGTTCAGATGAGAGTAGCCCAAAATCTCCCCAGTGCCATTCAAACTCGTGAACCTTTGAATAATGTCACCTTTGAGTGCAAGATACAGCCCATTGCTCTGAGCTGGAGGCTTTCATTAATCCCACATCCTAAGCAGACATGCTGCTGCCAAGGAAAACCAACAAAATACCTGTGGTACTCAGCTCTGCAAAGCCTTCCCCGAGTTTCCAGCATCACACATTCTCACACTCAACCATCCCTATCACCATTTGGGAAACTCAATTTACCGATGGCTCTGGTGAGGAGAGGTAGGGGTTTCTTTGGTGCAGCATTTGGGCATGAGTTTGCCCTTACAGAACAACACCTCTATAAGTCACTGATAACTAAAAACCTGTCTGAAGAACCTAAAATGAAGCCTCTACTTCCATTTTATTATGACGACTTAATGCTAATCCAAAATACCCTCAGAACTAGGCTCAAGATGTGGTACAATTCATTCACCTTCTTTGATCCAGAAGAGAATAACAGATTGAAGCAAGCATATTTGGAGAAAGACCTTTCTGATGAGATTTTCAGCCTGGTTTCTTACTGAAAGAGGATTAGATAATTGATTATGAGTTGATTACTGACCTTCATCCAACTTTGAAGCAAACTAAAATGATGTTTCAGTTACATTTTCCCCAATTCAGTGTTTTTATGTATAGTAAAATAACATGTCATGGCTTCTGCTTTGCGTATTTTGAAACTTTTGAAACAGAGGAAGTCAGAAATGTTGAAACCTCATCAGAAATTCTGTTCAGCATGAATCCTTACCCAGCAGAACTGCTGTGCTAATGATGATGTGTCCGAGCACATTTATGTGGTCCTCAGGAAGAAATGCACCTCACCCAAAGCCTGACAGCAAGAAAATACACTTTGTCTTCAGGGAGCTTCAGATTAGGACTCAAATGATTATTGACCCAGGAGAAAAATAGTGAACTATTTAATACCACTTCTCTGGGCACTCAAATTATCATATTAAAATCCATTTTATCATTGGCAAAGTCAATCAGGTTATAAACGCAAACAGATGTTTTAATGTGTCTCTGGCATTTGGCTTCAGGCAGAGTAAATTGAACACTTTCAGTTTCATACAGTTTAGTTTCTGTGAGGTTAAAGTAAACCAAATTATTTCTTCCAGAGCATTTTTACTCGCTGACACCATGCTGATGTTTACTTTGTCACAGGCGATAAAAGCCTGGCTGGCCTGACGACACCAAACCTGGGGCGTTTTGTAAAACAAGCAAAAGAGGGAGGAGGGAGGAGATACACTTCAAACTTACAGAGCTTTTTAAGATTTGCCCACCCATAAGCTAAGACACATGATTTTGTTATCCTTGGAGCCCAGCTGTCCAAAGCACAGTCAGTGTGTCCTGTGGCATTGGGCTGCTTCCACTGGGCACGATAACAGTGTTGTGCTAAGTCATTTCCAAATGCACTTTGATATACTATACACATGAGCTAATGCACACATGTATTTATGCACTGCATGCTCTGGAATGAAAAGGACAGGAGGGGCAGTGTGGGAAAAACAGGCTGAAGAGGGGGGGAAAAAGAAAAAAAAAAAAAGGAAAAATGTAATGGGTACTCTACGATTCCCATAACTCAAGGGAGCATATTGTTCAGCTGAGGCACAGGCCAGTGCCTCGCAGACCCTATCACTGGTTGACAGAATTAGACTCTGATTCATGCTCTGCAGCTCATGTAACGCCAGCCAGGGACCAGAGCCTTCCATGGGAACGTTTCAGCCAGTCCCCTCCTTATCAGCTCCAGAACAGCTGCCAGACTCTAAGGTCACTTGATAGAGAATTTAATTCTTAAGATTGCACATTATTTTCTAAATTCTTTCTTGTCCATGTGCTGTGATTTGAGACTGCATTCAATACAGCCCAGCATAGGGCAAGCCTTTCCCATCCACACCCCTCCTTCCTGTCTGCAAACTTCCTTCCTATAGATTTACCCAGACATCTTTGAGCTAAATTAACACCCTGTACACTTCTTTGACCAAGCACTAGCAGATAGGAAACCTGATTTTGACCTCTCACTGACTACCAGGCAGAGAGATTTTATAACACCCTGTAGGTATAACAGATTTAATTTATTCATCTGCTTTTACCAAGAAATAAAGGGATATTAATTTTCACCCAGCAGCTAACCACTGCAGTAGATCTTTAAAATAATGATTTGACACCCTATCAGTTAATTGTCAGGCAGAATTCACTAATGGCTGCAAAATGGTTTCAAATCCTTGACATATTATGCAATTTTTGAACAAATATTACCCTGGTTTATAATCCTCTACTCTTTCATATTCATATATTTTTAAATTACTCTTTACTACAGTCAAGAGCACTGCAGAATAAAAGCATGAAAACAAGAAACCAGTGATTGAAACTTTTGGCAAGTCAGAGTGGAATTGAGTTACAGTGGAAAAATGCAATATTAGAGTTCAACATGACCAGGTCTTCTGGTTTGCCTAGGACAGTTCCAGGTTCCACAATTGTTTCCTGGAGGGTGTAGGCTGTGCATGTAGTAAAACGAGCTCTGTGTGTGAGAGGGAACCAGAATCCTCTCCCTTCCTTGACAAATTGGCCTCCTTGGTGTGAAGTTACCAATGGAAAAGGGACTCCCTCTCCAGAAGGAACAGTGTGGGTATTGCCATTTTTCTGGTTTCCAGACTGCCTAGTTATGGGCAGTCCAACAGACGAAGTCAAGCAGACAGATCAAATTAATTTATTCAAAATCTTTAATTCTGAAACCAAAATAACAACTCTGCTCCAAATCACTGCAACTGAAACCAAGCCCTAAATAAATAGACAATTACAGGTACCCAGACTGGACGAGGGATTTGTCTAGCATGATCACACCACGACCAACACAAGTGCTTCCGAGAAAGGTGCAAGATATTCCAGAGGAGACAAACAGTGAAAAAATGCTGAGAGGGAGATGCATTCTGCCCTATGCTGTCACAAAAACTATTTGGCTTCTACCCTGACTATATAAATAATGATTTTCTTTCATTCCTGATCTTTAAATTGTGAACAATCTCATTAGCCTTAGAAATGGAATCCTACCAAATTTCAGACCTCATAAGTATGAGGGAGACAAGAGCTACAAATTGATTAAGCACCTATTTTGATTAGCAAAATAATGTCTTTTTTTCTGCTTTCCACAACTGTTGCCTCCCTCCCACCTCCTCATGCAACCTGACCCTTGCCTTACATATTGATGTTAATAGCTCTTCCCTCTCTTGTCATTTCAACAAGAATAATGGAAGACAACCAACAGGCAATCAAGGGTAACAGGGAGAAAAATTATCAAGGTCAACATTTTTTAAAAAAATTAATTTTGTGCAATTTTATCCTACTCTTATTGATAACAAATTCCAGACCCTGGTTATAAAGAGTGTCCTGGAAATGTAACGTAAACTTGGGAGGAAAGACCTGTGTGCCCACATTTCAGTCAAAAGATCTCAAATAATTGCTTGGATGGAAACACCCTTTCTGAGGGAATAATGGGATGGAAGCAGGTTGATGCTGATATGCACAGACTTCCCCTCTGTGTATCAGATATGTGTCAGCTTATGGCCATAGTTCCAAAGAACAGCAAGTGATGATACTGCTGTCCAATCTTCTCCCTAGGGAGAGGAAAGGATTTTGACGACTCAAAAATTTGCTGTGGAAACATGATCTACCTGTCGATGTCCTGGCTGGCCTTCAGCATTTTCCCAGGATGTAGGCTGTTCTTGTTACCTCCCAGCCCCAGATGGACTCATTTTTAGCGAGGAGTTTTTGCCTGGTTTTCATTTGGTTTCTGTCAGTGAAGCTTAAGGAATAGCTTGGGTTCTCAATACCAAAGCCCACTCTCATTTTATTACAGAAGATTTATGAATGTTAAGTCCAAAATCTGTTTTAAACACGGACTATTGCACTTAGGAAGAATGACTCACACTGCATCTTGCAATGCTTTCCATTCCCCTAAGAAAGTTGTGCATTTTAATTGCTTGCTTACTGCTATTTCTGTAGCAACAACAGCTTGTGCCCTTAAATCCATTTTAACAGTTTTGATGTTATTAGCAGCAGCAGAGCTAAATGTGCTGAGGAAAGGCTGTGTCACATCAGAAACTGTTTCTGAAGTCGGATCCCTCAGGACACCACTCCTTGAGGTTTTTTTCTTTACAGTTAGCAAGACATGGAAAAAGTTTTTTTATTATTCTTACTAATTTTCCTTTTTTTTTTTTTTTTAATTTGACTCCACTTAGTTACTTGAACCTTAGAGGCAAGTACAGTAATTTCACAATTACAAGCCGCACTGACTATAAGCCGCATCTCCAGCTGTCGGCAACATTTCGTTCTTTGTCCATAAGTTAGCCACAACTGATTATAAACCACTCTGTCATTCACAGCGAGGACCCACATGCAACAAAGTTGCCAAGTAGTAACAGAATCGCAGTATCGCGGAGTTTACTGGCTCGGCTCAGGAGGTGCGGGCATGGGGTTGCTGATGGGGCCGGGTGGCCCAGCTCGACGGGGCTGCTCGGGGCCGGCCGCAGCTGCACTGGGTTCGCTCGCCCTGGCCCAGCACTGCCCCGTGGTGGCAGGCAGGGATGGATCCCGCCAGCACCCACGGCGGTGGCGGGAGGGGAAGGAGCCCCCCTGCTCCCGTGGCGGCAGGCGGGGGCGGAGCCTGCCTGCTCCTGCGGTGGTAGGTGGGGGTGGGAGCCCCCCACTTCCCCTACGGGACGCGGGGATGGCAGCACAGAGCTCCCCGCCTCCCTCCCCCCAACGCGCTGCCGGCACGGAGCCCCCAGCCTCTGCCCCAAGCCGTGGGGTTGGTAGCATGGAGCCCCCCACCTCTGCCCCGGGCTGCGGGGATGGCAGCACAGAGCCCCCCGCCTCTCTCCTACCCCACGCTGCCGGCACAGAGCCTGCCTGCACCCGCTGCGCAACAGAGTAACCAATTTGTAACAATCGCGAAATGCCGGGTTTTACTGGCAGGTGTTCGGCTTGGCACCCTGGCTGGCACTTCCGGGGTTGGAAATTTCAGAAAATTTTTCACATATTAGCTGCTCCTGAGTGTAAGCCGCATTTCTGGGGTGGGAGCAAAATTTTAGTCAAAATGGTGCGGCTTATAATTGTGAAATTACTGTAATTAAGTAGAAGTTAACCAGCTCTGAAAGATTTCCTTTTGCAGCAAGATAGACAAATAAGACCACAATTCAGAAAAATAGCTTTTTTTCTAACTTTCAGGTGGTTACCACAGACCTGATTCCCATTTTTATTTCACATCACTGTTAAATAAAGGGAAAATAAAAGAAACATAATTACAATTGCGTTCACATTAAGGAGCCTGATTCCACTCTTCTGTGGATGGAATTGTGTAATGATCCCTCCAGTGAGAGTAGGGGTATAAGGACTGTGCAGGAGTTGGTGTGAGGAGATTTCACAAGACTATTACTACAGCTGCTGTGACAATATTGTAAAAACTCTGAAAGCATCAAAGGACAGTCACAGAAGGGGATGTGGGAATGAATGCTGAAGGAAGTGTAAACCTGAAGAGCTGAAGCTAAACTGGGAGAGAATTTATCCCAAAACACATGCACATTTTTTGGAAGATTTATCATTTTACACATTCTCTTTTATTCTAGTAATCTACTGGTCTAGGCCATCTACAAAGCTGAAGATTACTCTGAGTCATAGATGGACACTGCGAGCCAGGATCTGATCTTGGAGGACACTATAGGTTCACTCGGTTGCAGAATAACCAAGCTTAATGTTTGCATTAGTCCAGATAAAACAGTGACCTATCAAACCTGATTCACTGGAAAAATTGGCTTTGTTGGACTCGTTCTGTTTCCTTTTCCTCTACATCTGCAGTACCAGCATAACCTGCTATTCTTGTAGCTTACCAGTGAGGGCTTTGCCTGCACAGAATGGGTCAGTTTGGAAGGAATCACAGGGTGGGTCATCTGGTCCCAGCTCCATGCTTAAGCTGGATCATGCACATGGCACAGAATTGTGTCCAGATGGTTCAGGAATATCTATCTCCAGTGAGGGAGACTCCACACCCTCTCCTGGTGATCCATTCCCATGCTCAAGCTCTGCACAGTGAAGAAGTTCTTCCTCATGTTCAGGGGGAATTTCCTGTGCCTCAGTTTCTGCCGTTAGCCTCTTGTCCTATTGGTCCAGGGAGCAGAGCCTGGATCCATGCTCTGACACCTCCCTTCAGACACTGACAGGCATTGATGAGAGCCCCTCTCAGCTGTTTCTTTCAGCTCATCCTCTCAACTCTTTCAATCATACAGCCACAGTCACCCTGATGAGGATCTTTTGGTAACTGCAATACTCAAAAGCCACAGATTCCACGTTTCTGCCTAACACAAACTGCAGACTCATCCTGTGATGCACAGGGTCATGCTGGTATAGATCTCTGAAACCCGTGCTTGTTCCCAGGACTTGGTGCTATAAGAATGCTGAGAGTTTTTCTTTCCACAAATAGATGTTTCAGGCATATTTGCTTAAACCCTTGAGGTTGACAATCAGCAGTACTTCTTTCCAGCCCAGCAACTGCTTGGGAACTGCCAAGTATCACAAGCAGAGAGTCCGTGAACCATCTCCCAAAGATTATACGTGCTGCTACAAGAACTGGGGATTGAATGTCCCACAGTAAGCTGCCTGCTGCTGATCTTTCCCAATTAACAGTTGTGTAATGTGGGGGGAATTAGGTTCTAAATATCTTGGCACAACTCTGTTTGGGAAAACCCTATTGCTTGGCTCTTATAGAGCTGTAAAAGGTTTCCTGGCAATTAGAGGAAGAAGAGTATAAAAAAGTAATAGGGTTAGCTGTAAAAAAGGCTTGTATCACATGTATTTACAATTATGGAGATATTTGGGGACTGTCACTTTTCCTCCCCAAGAAAAGACAGTGTGTTCCATTTGAAAGGGTAGATCTCTAAAAGAATTCCTCTATTTTGGATTATCCTGAGGGCTTTAGCCTTGAAAGAACTTCTTCCCAGAGGAAGCGTGACAGAGAGGGGATTTCTATGATCTTGTCATGTCCCTCAACCAGCTCTTCAGGCCAACAAACAAATATGGCAATCTGCCACTGTGGGTGAAGTCAAGGAACACATGGCTGTTTTATATATATTTTTTTTTAATGTTGTCAGATGACATGACACAAAAATTCATGAGAAAATATCTTACAATTCCCAGGAGGCCTAAGTGGGGGAAGCCTCTTCATTATTAAAAAGACATCTAGACTCCAAAATCTGCCCTAGGATATGAGGGAGCTCTCCTAGAAAAGAGGGGAAAAAATAGTCAACAACTTCCTAGGAAAAGCATTACATTTCATGTTAAAATATTTAAAATGGGGAGAGGAGGAAACGAGTCTTATCCCTTTCTCTCTTTCTTAACACAATGTGTAATTACACAATATATACTTAAGCAACTTATATTTAGCCTCTGGACTCCACCAGAAATTATTACAGTGACAAGCTTAATAAGATTCATAGCTGTCCCCAAAGAAGGGACCATGTCCTCCAGGGCAGAAGAGGAACAGTTTGTTTAGCAGAGGCAAAGATGGAAAGTTCCTGCAAGACTCACTCAGTGTCACCCTGCACAGTGACCAGTCCAAAAAAGTCTTTCCCAATTACTGCACACCAATATAATCACTGGTAAGTTGCTGTCTTCTGGTGTCTCTTTTAGAAGTTCTGATTGCAGAAATGTCCTAAGGAAAGACCAGTCCCTGCTTTTGTCTAAGATGGGTAAGGATGGGAAAACCTGGAAGAGAATCCAAAGCCATAATCTGGATTAGATTGCTCTGTCAAAGACCAGCAGGAAGTTATCCCATGGGGGCTCACAGAGAATTCTCAGGAATGCCAAATTGTCCTCTATGTTGACTGCAGAAGGTTAGAAGCTGGGTACATTTGGCCATAAAACTCCAGATAAAGTGCTTGAAGAGTAATTTTTGAGTCATGTTACTGGAAGCAGCGTCTACCACATAAAAACTGAAACAGAAGTTTGAGCGTTCCTCCATCCAAAAGCCTTATTGCATCTTTTACGGATCAGGAGACATTGTACAAAATCTAGCATTGCCCAAGTTCCTTCTGAAATGTGTGCATCCTCCAAGGGAGAAAACTGGGTGGTTTTAGGGGATGTTATTAGGAAGCAATCTATATTTAGTCATCTCTGCAGCTGAATTTTGTAGGAAACATGGAGTTCTATCATTGTTAGAATTTGGGATTAGAATATACCTCTTGCTCTGAGCTTCTACCAACATTAATTTCCAATTCACTCTTTATCAATTAAACACATTTTAAATGATAGACCTATTATTCAAGAAGGGCTTAAACGTGTGAAAAAAATCTGGACATCTATGCAACTGCATTTCAAGCCAGAGAATCACAGAAATCCCTCAAGGCTGTATAAAATTTAAGACTTATTCTTTGAATACAGCTAAATATAACAGCCTCACTTCAGGACAAAGCTGCTGGTGAATTTTAAGAGATTGGGAATTCATCTAGATATCTATGAGCCATAGAATCTGAATGTCTTGATAATCACTGATCACACCTGAGAGTATTGCCACTGGACAGGAGAAAGTATACATACATCTGAGTCCTGGTTATGTTACTTAAAAAGGGGTTGAATCTCTTTCAATTTTTAATCATATGTCAGCTCTCAGTACCTCAAGCTAGGACCGTTTCTAGCTTGACAAAGAAGGTGCTGATTGCTCCCAGTCAGCCTTGACTCTAATTTCAAGTTGGTTATGACACAGATTTCTATCAATATTTTGAAGTTTGGAGCTTTCTGGTTTTAAAGCTCCTTTTTCTGTCCTGCTTTTTGTCACCATCCTATTATGTAGCACAAAATACACCTAACAATGATTTATTAAATTTGATGTTAGATTCACATGAAAAGCTCCCAGTTCATACTTTTTTATAAAAACAAATGCAAGAAATCCCTTTTAGAGGAACTGCATTGGTAGATTTCAAGACTAGAGTGGATTTTCCTTTAAATAAGTATTTCCTAGTTCTTCAGCTCCACTAGGTGAAATGCTATGGCCTGTAGGTCTGGCACCATAACCATAATGGTCCTTTCTGACCTCAGAATCTATCCAAATGTTTGACTTACAGTGCATCAGCATGAAAAGAAGCCTATTTTTTTCCACATCATTTTTATAGCTTTACTCAGGCATTTGTGAGCAGAATGTAAAGCAGGTCCGTCACATTATGGATTTTGAAATGACTGCATTCACATGTAAGAAACAGGTGGAGAATTACATTGCCAAGACCTCACCCGCTTTGTAGGGGACTAATGGGAACAACAGTATAAAAACTCTTGTTTTAATTGAAGAATTAAAGGTTTTTTGTGATGTATTTTGTAATTAAGTGATGGAAAGCTGGATTTTTTGGTCATTGCTGCAGTAATGAAATCTTGCCACAGAAGCCATCCTGAAGTGCTTTCTAGCCACAAAGGATGTGAAAACATAGAGAAAATATCTACCAGGTAAGGGAGATTATACTTTTTGTTGACAGTGCATCAGGCAAACACAATTGTAGGTATTTGGTTAATTCAGAATGTATTTAATTTGCCTATTAGAGAAACTTGTCCTGTCTCATTATGTCCCAAGGTCCCCCTGCACAGACGCTGTTTCCATCCGCCTCTCCTTTATCAGACACCATCCTCTAGCTACGGACCATCTCTGTGTGATGTGGTGCTGAGTGCCACTGAGCCAAACCACATCCCAATGGTGAGGAGGAAGAAAATCATAAAAGCCAACATTTTTTGCTAACAGTTAATGCTGCCTCATTGTGGCTATAGCTCTTCGCCTAAGTTATGACACCCTGCTTTCCTCACCAAATTTTCTTGTACACAGGCCTCCCTCAGCACAGAGCTTGCAGATTTGGGAACATTTAAAGTTCTCTGTATAATTGTACAGGACACCATGCTGCTCTGAGAGACATCCCAAATGCACTTAAAAACACCCAAAAATGATCCTGTAGTTTGCCTTAGACCCTGAAATGGATCTTCCTTTTCCTTTCACATTGGAAAGACCTCACAGTTGGCATTTCCTTTGGATGCTTTACCTTTTATTTTGCATGACCCATGCCAAGGCTTGTGCTCTGTCAATGGTGTTTTTTCCTCTAGGTTTCCAAAATGGAAAACGTGCCAGAGCTAAGTCCAACAGAACATCAGGATTCACTTCAGTGCTGCTGCGACATTCAGCTGAATTCTACCAACTGAAGCACTGAAAGGAGTTTGCTGAAGAGAACTTTCTCCAAAAGCAGAAAAATCCAAGGACCTAAACCTGTGCCTACTGAGGATGTTTTGTTACCATCACACAGAGAATTTGGACTGCACTAACAGGCCTGACTTAAGGTTCAGTCAAAAAAATAGCTTCCAAATTAGTGCCAAGTTATCCATCATCCTGACACCCCTATACAAACCATGCAAACCGTTAAGGAAGTTGGTGGAAATAAAATCTGGAAATGGGTTGAACAACTTAGAATATGAAATCCAGAGCAACACAGTATGACAAAAAGAGTGACAGGTAGCAAGCTAAAGGCTTCACTATTTTCTTTACATCAGATGTAATCACCATCAGCTTCTTCCTAGTAGCCATCAAATGTGCTCAAAACATAACCTTCAGTATCCAGAGGGAACATGAACTAGGTTGACTATGAAAACAAAAAAGGGCATTAAGCACTCAGACTTGAAGAAAAGGATGCATCCTTTAGAATGTTCTAAGTAGAACAATCCAAATATTTCAGTATGAGTGCCAAAAGAATCTGAACAAAAATCACACCCATATAAGTATTCAAGCTCCCATGTTTAGATCTCTGTCCAAAAAACAAAAAAGAATCAAATATTCTCTATTATTTTTCTGTCTGGCTTTAGAGAGACTTTCTGGAAATGTCAAAGCAATCTATTTTACACTTGAGATAAGAAAAAACAATTAGAAAACATGCAGAACAATGTTTCAGGCCCTGTTTGGACTGCTTCACTATAATGGAAACACTGTCACAGGTTTGACCCAAATTTGCCACAAGGTAAGGCATGGCTGAGACAGAAACTCAAATAAATAAACAAGTCAGCTTAATATAGAATCCTTGCAATAAAAGAAGTTGATGTGTCATGCAAGCACCACACTGCTTTATGTTGGTCTCCTTGTTACCTGCACAAGAATGTCAAACACCAGGAAGAAAATGCGTTTGGCGTTCATGGACTGATCCCTTCACAGCTGCCAAGATAGGATTAAAAATGCATAAGCCAACTCATACACTGATTCTTAGTTCCATACATCCACCCTCTTGCTCAAACCTGAAGTTTGAACCTTCCTTTTAAGGCAGGAATTGTGCTGGGCTGCCACAAGGATGATGATGGCCACAAATGGCAAATGATTAGAGCAGCGATAATGAAAATATTTGCTATCAGCATGGAACAATTTGACACAGAGTCTCAGCATTTAGAAAGCCACATCCTACTATTTGCATCCTTGGGCTCTTTGGCTGAGATGCAGGATTTGATGGGTGGGGCAGAATCTGTCAAATGCCATATTTACCACCATGGGCAATTCTACAGTGAGAAATAGGGACCCAGAGCACTACACAGTAAGAGTAGACAGAATAACTTAGAGGCTGAGAAGGGTTCAAAAAACTTCCTACAAATAATGGACACAGAAACCTTCTTCTGCAAAGAAGTTAAGCAGAAGATAGGTAAGAGGTGAAATTCCAAACAGGGCATTTAAGTATTTAAGCTGCCAGTTCCACCTAGAAGTCTCCTCTGAGAGTTAAAGAAAAAATCCCTGAAAGAAGATATGCAAAAGTGTTTGAAAATATTTAGCTACACCCCAAACTTGCATAAAGTGAAGACAGGCAGCCTTAAGAGTCCAGTTTTCCTGATACGAAAGAGAAAAGCTGCTAAGTATTTCAAGTGTATCTTGGACCTCATTTAACTTGCAAAGAAAAAAGGTTAATCCTCACAACTTCCTAGTAGGGAACATGATAAAGGAAATAAGTGGTGAATTTAGCAAGCTGGAGTTTCTGTATCCTTCGCTCTAGACATCAAACAACTTAACCACGTTGCGTCAAGTAAAAGAAACAGGAAGGGAGAGATCACACAGCTTGAGTTCCTTGGCTCCAGTAAGGCCAAGGCACTGCTGCTGAGGGGGATGGAAATCCTATATTCTTCCTCTGGGGCAGGAAGTACCCGTAAACATCTCAGAAATATTCTGCTTTAGCATACTGTAAACAAGAATGCATCATATCCACTGCTCCAGACCATGTAGGGAAAAGAATTGGACAACCTTGGATTCAACCTAGAAGAGAAGGCTGGGGAGCTGAGTCACAGCTTGAAAAAACAAGATTAAAAAGAACTTTTGGGACTGGACAGGAACTGAGGTTTTAAGTGGGGCAATTCCTAAGGAAGGAAGGACACCTACTACCTATTCCAATAATATTTTGCATTTATGTAACTGCAGTGGCTGTCATCCAAGGACCTGAAAATATTAAGGGCTTCCAGTTAACCAGATTTCAAATTACAGGGAGATCATAAAGCATTAGTCTTCATTTTTGCCACATGTCAAAACAGCTAACCAAGAACCAGTTTTACACTTCCAGGCAACTGAAGACCCCCAGTCAGTACAAAAAGTCTTTTTCAAACAAAAATCAGCTGCTGTGCAGCAGAGCACATCAAAGTGATATTCCCAGACATGCCTTTCCAAATGGATATTATGTGTATGGACTGTCCATTTGGACTTTCTATGACACCATTTCTCATGTGTTTCACATAAAACACATATGGCTACCCCGAAGACCATGTTCAGAGATTTATGTCTCAGCTCCATTTATTGAGGTCCATTTGTTGCCTCTTTTCTGAAGCAAGATCCTGGAAAGCAGACAGCAAATAAAATCACAATTCCCTGTTTCTCAGTCCAGCTACTGTTCTAAGAGCGGATGTCATTTATTATAGAATTAAATCTGAATTTTATTTTAGATAGACTATTCAATCAAAGGACCTGAGCTGTCTTGGTGTTGGCCACCATTTGTATGAGAGAAACTCAATGAATCTAAAGCCTGGCACTGACTTCAACGAAGTGGGTAACAGGAGAATTGGAATAATTCAGGGTAAACTTCCAAAATTCTAGTCCTCTGGCAGAACTTTGTGCCCTTTGTGCAGAACAGTTGGTGTAATACCTGTGCCCAGAATGGCTTTGGGAAGCTCATTCAATCCTCTTCAATTTCCACTTGTGTGAGACAAGAATTATTCCTCGTCTGAGAAGTAGGATGTGATTTGATTGATTGAACATCCCTCTTGTGAAGATCCAGTGGCATTTTAGTTTCTGCACCTTTATTTGTTCTAAAGCAGACACCCATATAGGCACATCACTGCTCTTTGTGCACTTGCTAGAAAAAACTGCCCACATCATAACACGTTTCTAACTTGTAAAGGCTGGACTATAAACTGAGATTATTTCCAATTCTACAGACCAGCATGCAAAGTATAAAGCTCAAAGATTTTGACAACATGGAATAAGGAGATTGAGTAGTATGGATTGCAGGAAAGCAGGAAGAGGAGTTTGGTGGCAGTGATATTTTGGGAGTGATCCGGCTAACTGTGAGACAAAAATTATTGATGCAGTACAAAGTGATGATCACAGCAAACTGGAGCATAACGGTTATAGGACAATCCCCAGGCATCATTTGAATTAATATAATTCTTTCCTAAATCTGTTAATGTATAATGGAACTGACAATTAATATAAATATTCAAATGACAATGTCCATCTCTCTGGAAACCCCTCTGTGCACAGAGATATCACTGTTCAGTAACAAGTTTTAGGTCAGACTTGAGCAGAATAACCGTCTTTTGTACAAAGAGTGATATTCTGGAGAAAAAGAGAGAGGAAAGAACCCGTGTTGATGCTAGCAGACCAAGAGAGCCATTTCCTTTATTGAATGGTGTTCTGTGGAAGGAGGAAATACAGTGCTATTATTACTCTAATAATTAAATATCTCTGTGCTTCTGTGGAAAAGCATAATGTAATGCATCCCAAAAGACAAGTGCCTGAAAACCATTAATGGAAATCCTCAGGAAACCTAAAGCCAGAGCAATACACTTGAAATGTTATACCAAAAATTCTCATGGGGCCTCCAAACATGTCACCTGTAGGTTCAGTAGAGATGTGAGAAACTTTGGTTTTTCATTCCAAGAGTTGTTTACAAGTATTTGAAGAGGGCTCAGATAGGAAATCTGAATTAATTGAAGATAACTTTTCTACAAAACACTCCAAAGTCCCAGGACCTGAAGGCATGTAGAAACACCCACTTCAATTACTCATGGGGTGCAGTGGGCTGACCTTGTGTAAGGTTTTTCCCCTCCCAGTGACTGAGGGAAGTCTGGTCTTCCTTTATGACTGCAGTGGAGGGGCTGTGGAAAGCCAATGGAGCACCACCAGCATCTGAGTGCTTAACATGCATCAGTGCCATGGAGCAGAGACCAGAGGGACACCAGGACACAGATCACAGTCCCTCCCACCCCCAACTGTGCCAACAGCACTGATTCTGGATGTCCATGAGAAGATGGGGAAAACTCAAGCAAAATCCTTATCTAAATGCACTGAATTGAAGAGCAGATTTTGGCAATTTAGCCTGTTTCAACTCTTGCTCCCATTCCATAACCCACATGACACCAAGTGTATGATGGGACAATGAACTGCAGTCCTTAGGAAGAAAAAAACAAGCCCACATTTAATCAGAGACACATGACATGTTAATGGATAACTGCAGATTAATTGAAACCATTGCTGCAACAAACCAGGAACTTAGAACACAATATCACAGAAATGGTTTAGAGCTACTTGTGCTGATTAGGCTTCAAAGATCTTAAGCAATTCTACATGTATTGAATATTCTGTTCTTTGGATAAATTGCTTGATGGGCACTTTAGAAAAGTTAGATGAGCTCAGCAGACAGAAAATTGGCCTGGAGACCATGCCAATATAGATCTGCCACTGTTTGGAATATAAAGGAATAAAACCTCTGTTTGTAATCTGCTGCATGAGAAGCAAAAAATATCTCTAAATAAGAAAACGGATTAAAAACACCAAGTTTTTAATGTTGTTATATGTCTCTGATGTAGTATGTCTGCATCAAATGATCCATAAAATTTAATGTGGTGGAGAATCCTTCCCAAAGAATTAGCTGCACAACCAGATGAAGCCTAGTATGAGGAGGAAAGGAAAACAAACCACTATCAAAGTTGGGTATTTCATTACATATTTTGCTGGCTATAGATTAAAATAATGGTATGAAAGAAGAATGGTGTTCATGTTTGCAGTCATATGTTCTTTATAACTCAGCTATGTCAGAAAAATCCTCTACCATGTCTATTATGTCAGACAAATCATCACAGCTCTGTGCCTGCCCAATGGATGTGCCTCAATATGGTGCCTCAAAATTCCCTGCCAAGTATCTGGGTGCCTACACCCAGAGCTACAGGGAAACATTTCAAGAGCTCTCTTTTCACATCCCCATGGCTGATGTGGATCATCAGGGAAGCAGCAGTGTGGTCCATGTGCATCCCTGCAAAGAGTACCCTGCACGCCTCTCTTGGTATTGTGTTTGCTGAGCACTCACACATGGCTTGAGGGGAAAGCTTGAAAGCTTGAAGACATCTAACCCTAAAATATTAAACCTGAGATCCCCCTGCAAACCAATTTCACTAAAAGTACTGAGAAACAACCTTGGGAAACCCATTTAAAGTCCATAAATCCCACTATGCTCTGTAAAGAAGATGCAATCTTTCAGGAAGCACTGAATATGCCATCAAAATGTTAGATTTTCAACAGAATTTATGATAATTCTTATTCTGAATGTATTTTAGGTAAAGTTGTCAGAAAGAAGCACAGGGCATTCCTGGATATAATTTTATGAGTGAACCACTCCTCTCCTCTCCTCTCATGGTAAGTGTTAATAAAACTTAGTTGAAAAGGCCTGAAACAGAAGATTGAGGAAGATACTCAGGCCCTACCTGTCCACCATTGAGGAAAAAGGGATGAAAAATCAAAAAAAGGGTGGGAGACAAATTTGTCTCTCCGCCAATGCATTTTGGCAACTCCATAAAATTGGGATGCTCATACAGCTGCTCTTTAATTACTCTTCTTGCCATCCAGCCCAAACTGGAGTGTCTGGGGGTTAGCAGCATTTGCAATTATTACTAAGCTGATTAGAAAAACTAAACTTTCATGTGACAGAAAATTGGGGTTTCAAACTGATTTTTTTTTCTTTCTTTTGTGTGCGTTGCAGAAAGAGTGTGATTGTCTCCCAAAGAAATCACTAATCTTTTGTTTAAAAGTGTTTGTTGTTGTTGTGTTTCTCTTTTTTACTTCAACCTTCTACAGGTTTTGGCACTTCTCACCTGAAAATGCATTTGCTTCCTGCAAACTGAAGAAACAGCCATGGGTTTTGACGTTCCAATTAAAATTGTCCTTGAATTACCTCCTAATGCAGATATGAAAATATTTCCTGAGCAGTTCAGCAATAATTCAGGGGTCTTTTAACACTGCAACTGGAAACCACTGTCACAAAAATCAAATTACGGTTCAAAGCCAAGCTACACTGAAGAAACTTGGGCTGCAGTCTGGAAGTAGCACTTACAAACTAGATTTATACATGAAATTGCGCACTCTGGATACAAATAAAGTCCAAAGAAAGGCTTTTCAGGGACATGGTCTGTGCCAGCCACAGGTAGTTCAGCTGCATCAGTCATCTGGTGCCTCTGAAAGAGCACTTAATATCCATAGAGGACATTTCCAGAGGGTGCAGAGCATTTCTTACTATAAGTAAATTCATTGAAGCCATTGAGATTGCTCAAGTGAATAATGACTGTAGGGACTACAATCCATGGGACTGCCAGGAGGCAATGGCAAAAACTGAACAGAAGGCTCCAACCTCCTCTACCAAAAAATTGAACCTCCTGACTTGATGGTAATTTCTGGAGTCTTTGTAAAATTAGTTTATCGCTACCAAGAAAACACATGAACAGGAAAATTAATATGAACTGACTCACTTTAGACTCATGGAATGTTTTGGGTCAGAAAGCACCTTAAAGCTCATCTTATTCCATCCCACCTGCCCTGAGCAGGGATGCCTCCCACTAGACCATGCTGCTAAATGCCCCATCCAACCTGGCCTTGAGCACTTCCAAGGATAAACTCCATATTAAAATCCCATATTAGTTCATACTAATTGAATTGGATTTGTTGTAGAAAAGTTATGGATAGTGTCAGCTTTACACCATTACAGGCAAAGCATGTCTCCTGCATGTTTTTTATTCCAAAACCCTTTACAGTGAGCTAAGATGTTGGATCTACAGCTCAATTTTTTCCCTTGTGTTAAGTCCAAGAAGACATTGATATTCCTATGTATTCATTTGTTCCCATGGGATACTGATATCTGATCTCTTTGGATATTCCAATTTGCAGTCCAAAACCACAAAAATAGTTTGGCAGCTGAAATTAATGACTGTTTCTGATTTGGCAAGGTGCTCTGAAACATGCTCACCTTCAAGTGCATGAGTCCCTCATTAATGCAATCATTCATTTCATGAAATGAAACAACTGCTACCCTGGCACTTACATGCTTTTGCGTAATACTTTGAAACACACATTCAGTAAATAAGTAATTGGACTTTTTTCGGTAAGTTGTGCAAAGTTGGCCTGAAGAACTGCCTGTTCCCTTTGTAAAAGGTTTGTGGAGTCATTTCCACTAATTCGTAAATTTTTACCAATATGAAGTGACACACATAGCTTTGTTAAATCTAAAAATATATTATTTGTTTTCATGCAACCTGCAAGACAATAACAGTTAACAACTCCTGCAGAAAACTAATCAGACATAGTTCAACCTAAATCCCAGAGCCTAGAGCAACTCCAGTCTTGATATCATCTGGAAGTGAAGGAAGCCACACAATTCTTTCTGTAAGGCACTCCCTCATTACCTCCATAAAAACAGTTTACAGTGTTGTAACCAAAGCTGCTAAACACGAGTTTGATGACATGGAGATGTAATGGACTTGCACTGAAATCAAAATCTTGTCCCTCCATGCCATTTGTTTTCTCGATGAGGAAAAAGCTACTGGGGGAAGCAATGATTGTGAGGGTGTGCACAAAAATTCAGCAAAGTGTGATGGAGTGTTTGTTTTAATTTAGAAGACTGATTTTGAGCAAAAGAGAATGGGTGATGTCAGTGTATGCTCTGTATGTGTAGTATTCAAATAATGCAGAAATCTGACTTGCAAGGAAGGCTAACATCTCTGAAATCCTTCACTACTGTATTCATATGTGTCTCCAGGAAATTCTGTAGTCAGTCCAAATCCCAAGTGTTAAGAAGGAAAAGTTTCTAAGAAGTAAAAAGACCGGGGGAAAATCTCACATTTAATTTATACACTGCACACTGTTTGGTAAATAGCAGCTATTGTTTAGAATAGAATGCAGTCACCATTCATTATATTTTGACTCTACATTCTTCATTGGGAATTCAGGAAGTGGTTCAGACTAAAATATTCCCTTATGTTATTTGACCTGTAAAAACTTGCAGACAGGCCAGATTCTGCAGTCCTTAAACAGACAACACTCCCATTGACTGTGGGATTGGACCTTAAAGTTGACTGGGCTGTAGCCCTGTGCAGCTCAGCTCAGTCACTTGGGGCACGGGTTGGTGGCACTGAAAATGAGACCATTGGATTTGGTTGGAGCTGTTTTCCATCTGTGTAGAGAAACAGTGGGAATTCCCTGCCACAGCCTGGGCAGTGCCTTAGAAACAGAACTAAACTTCATACAGAACTAAGCAAACACCTCATTGAATTATTATTATTATTATTATTATTATTATTATTATTATTGTTATTATTATTGTTGTTATTATTGTTGTTATTATTGTTATTATTATTATTTCAATTATTGTTCATTCCTGCTGCTTCTTCTGACAGAAAGATATTATTGAGCTGAAGTTAATCCATAGTTTTTCAATGGATTCCTTGACAGAGTTCGCTCAGAACAAGATTCTCAGAGTCAGGTTCACTCCTCTTTATTTAAAGCAGAAGTAGGTATCCAAACACTCTTGGAGTCTGGGTTTCAGCATCTTGTATTTTGAAGTACTAATGCATTTGAAAATCAAGGTAAAGTCCCAGAATGAAGGAGACAATTCTGCATATATTTTCATTTGGCTGTCAAGATTCCATTTTGAATACTTGTTAAATTTAGGATCATAGAATGGTTTGGCTGGAAGGGACCTAAGGATCTGGCTACAATCCCTCTGCCATGGGCAGGGACACCTTCCACTAGACTAAGCAATGGTTGCTCTCTGCCTGACCCAGCCTGGCCCTGAGCACTTCCAGGGATGGGGCAGCCTCAGACTATCTGGACAATGTGTACCAGTGTTTCATTTCCCTCAGAGTCAAGCTTTTCATCCTAACATCTTCTCTAAACTTACTCTCAGGTTATCCCATGTCCCAGGGCTTCCCTCTTGTACCGTCACTCCAGTTCCTGAATGAAAAGTCTTTCCTCAGCTTCCTTACAGGACCCTTCAGATACTGGAAGGCAACTATGAACTCTCCACACAACCTTCTCTTCTCCAAAAGAAGAAGGGAACTAAGTGGTAATCTCACCACAAGTCTTGAGGGAGTTGGGCAGAAGTATTTCCCTGGGATCATATTCCAGCTGTCATCACCCCATAGCTTATCCTGCTCTGAAAACATGTGGACACACAGAAAGGATTAAAACTAAGTAGGATCATGCCATAACCTGTAAGGAAGCAATTCCTGTTGGTCACTCCTTCACACTCACCTCTGTTACCAATGTTCTTGGTTAATAGTGATGTTGAACTTCTCAGACTACTACAAGACAGCCACCAAATGATTTCCTCATTTGGCATCCTGATCCTGCAGGCTTTTCCTCCTGAACATCCCTCACATCAAAACATGGCTCAGTGGTGCTACACTGAAAACAAACTGCACAGCACGCAATGTGTGCTGTGAACAGAATTAAAGCTCATTTTGTGTGTGCAAGAGTGGAGATCATTTATCATTATGGATTTCATTGTTAGGGAAGGGACTGGTGTTCCTAGAACACTTTGGAAAACACCCCTTTGAAGGTATGAACAAACAATTGAGTGTTTTGTTCAAATCAGTGGTTGATATTTTTAGGCTGCTGCATTTGATGTTTAGTATTTATCTTTAGAATTTAATCTATCAGATAGGAAATGCTTAGTTTGGCAGAAGCAGGAGTGGTAGCTCACTGGTAGCTCACATTTCCACAGGCTTTGAGACATTCTTCTTTTTCAGACTCCATATTTTTTTGATAGCAAGTTAATGCTTAAAGATTGCTACAACATTCTTCTGCACAATGGAACCAGGTGAGTCTTTGTGCAGAGTTTTTTCCTTGGCATCTGCTCTCACTTGTGTCAGGAACACTCTTTGTTCCATGAGCATGTTTGCCCTATAGCACCCTGTGACTCACAGCATATTCCCTCCTAAAACTAAAAAGGAGAACGGAGTTCTTTTCCATGGTATCAGCAGCAAGCTTTGCAAGAGATAGGTTCTATTTCCCCTCTCACACCCTTTTTTTTTTTTTTTTTTTTTTTAATATATTGAGATTTGAATGATCTTGTGGAATTCTGTAAATATTTTATTACATATTTTATAGGTGGAGTATTTTATATCTCGCAGTCTTTTTTGGAAGTGCAGCCATTGAGTTCAGTTTCTCCTGCCCCATGGTTGAGCTGTAAGTGCTTCCATCTGTCTAAACCTATGTGGAGTTCACTAATTGTTGACCCCTTAGGTAGGACTTGCTGTTTCTATAGCTTTATTGTTAATCATTAGAATCAGGAAAAATAAACCTCTTTTGACATTACCAATAATGGGTTCCAAGAATGAAGAGAAAAATTCCTCCTGCTTTAATTGCTCTTAGCATTTTTAGAACACATTCCTTCAGCAATTTAGGAGAAAAGGCTTATGGATAGGACTGGTTCACAGAAATGTATATCTAAAGAATTCACAGGAAAATTGGATTAAACTACCAGTACTGCAAACAATTCTGAGAAAGATTATTTTTTCCCCAAAATAGTGCTGAAAAACTTTTCTGCAAACACTCTTTGCCAGCAAGTTTCATTCACATTTATCTGCATAGATTTCTCCTGGTCACATACTCAGAGAACAAGCCATATCCTTTCAGTAACAAACTGTATTTTCTATCATCCTCCAATAACACCTTCCTAGGTTTTTTGAAAAATCATGTAAAACCCATCTCTCTCTGGTTGAAGTCTCATAGAAGAGACAAGAGATTTGGTGTAAGGGCTTATAGACTGTGTCACAACTATGAAAATCTTCACAGAATTTATAAAACAAAGAATATTTTCTTTTTAAAAAAATGTAGAGTACGCGTGACTTGTTATTTTTCAAGATGTTTTTATAATCTGTTTTTATTGCTGCATTGCTATATGTTGGTTTTTTCTTTCCTCCCAAGATAAAGAGCACACAATTCTCTCTATTTTTTGACATTCATCACACGCTACATCAAAATACATCTATGCTCCAGAAAAAACTATGGACAACTAGGGATAAATATTTCCTTTTTAAAAATTAATTTTTCAAAATGTTTACTTTGAGAATTCTCACTTTTCATCTCATTATTTAAGCCAATAATTATGATGAAAATAATGTTTTTCAGTAACTTAAATTTAAAATACTTGTTCTTCTTTTAATTTTTAGCCTGAGTGATAATTCATATTTTGAAAACAAGTTTGCAGAGCAAACAGCCCAAGAAAACAAAACTTACCATATAGAGAGATTTGGGGGGGCTGTGAATGTGGGGTATGTTGTTTACTTTGTTTCTTTTTCAGGTTTTAGGGTTTTTAAAACTGAAAGGAATGTTTCAGCAAGTAAAAAGAAATGATACTCACTCATTATCAGAATGTGCAAGATTCCTAACCAAGGACCAAGATAACCATTGTTCAATGACTGATTATCTTCCAGGAAAAGTCATTAATACCAATTATGAAATAAGGCTGTAAACCAAACAAACTTATTTATGTTTCTTTGCAGAAAGCTGAAACATCCATCACCCCTCAGTTAGAGTCTGCCCCATCCCTGGAAGTGTTCCAGGCCAGGTTGGATGGGGCTCTGAGCAACCTGGGATAGTGGAAAATGTCCCTGCCCATGGCAAGGGGGTTAGAACTGCATGATCCTTAAGGCCCCCTCCAATCCAAGCCATTTTATGCTTTTATTATTTTCACCATGAATAAAAAAGATAAAACATGGTGCAGATGTGTCCCACCAGTGTGTCCCTTTCCCTTGTGAATGGTACAGAGGTCACATGGTAGAAACCAAACACCAGACACAAGGTGCAGACCTCAAAGGCGGAAAAAAACAAAAAACCTTCAAAGTATCAGCAAAGGATGAACTTGAAAGTGCAAGATGTGACAATTTTCCCCATTTTTTCCACATGGTGACAGTGAAAGAGGAGTTGTACTCCAGGGCAGAACCCGACTGGAGCAAGCATTGGCTTCTACCATTGTAATGGGGATTTAACTAATCCAGAGAAGGATCTGGAGAGTTTTGCTGAGCTTAAGAACTTGTCTAGGAAGACTTTAAAGAAAACCTTCGCAGACAACATAGAGTTGGTTTCACCTCAATTGGCATTTTGCTCTCTCATCAGGTTTAGGCTTTGCACAGCAGCTGCACAGAAATCTAAGATATGCAAGAATATATTAATTTTATCTTTATTAAGTACAGTAATTTCACTACTAGAAGGTGCACTCTTTTGACTAAAAATTTGGTCCCAACCCGGAAGTGCGTCTTATAGTCTGATGTGCCTTATATATTGACAAAGTTCGGAAATTTGCCAACCCGGAAGTGCGAGCAGCGAGAGCCACGGCGGGAGCCGGCAGAGCCCTACCGGCAGAGTCTGGCAGGGTCGCAGCTGGCATAGGCCAGCGGGAGTGCAGGCAGGGCCGTGGTGCCGGGCCAGCAGGGCCGCAGCTGGCATGGTCAGAGGGGGCCAGCAGGGCTGCGGCCAGTAGCTGCACGAGGGAACTGGTGGTAGATCCTCGCTGCAAAAAAAAGTGTACCTTGTAGTCTAGTCTGCCTTATATGTGGACAAAGTTCGGAATTTTGCCGACTCCCGGAGGTGCGCCTTATAATCCGGTGCACCTTATAGTCATGAAGTTACTGTAATGTATAGGTGTGATCTGGCCCTCATAGAAGGAATTGGTAGCAAAATTCACCTTGATCTATGTTTGCATTTCCCAGCTATCCCTCTGCACATGATCAAATCAGAAGCATTCAACCACTGTGTATGTGGTTATGGTGTGAATAAGAGAATCAGCCTGGCTTTGGCATGTAGGTAGAATATTATGTATGAAGTGTGCACTCACAGACATACTCAAAGCTCAAAATAACAGAGAAAAACCTTGTTCCTTCTTACAAAATCCCTGCCACTCCTCTGTTCTGTAATTTTACCTAGGATTTTCATTACAATTGTAAATTTTTT
This sequence comes from Catharus ustulatus, assembly GCF_009819885.2. Taxonomy (NCBI): domain Eukaryota; kingdom Metazoa; phylum Chordata; class Aves; order Passeriformes; family Turdidae; genus Catharus; species Catharus ustulatus. Next base: position 7,472,670 of record NC_046223.1, read on the forward strand.
GTTTCTAAGAGTCAGAGGAAGGTTCAGTGGAACTTCAACTAGGTGTTTGATGTCCAACTCTTGGAGGTAATTTTAAATTTTCCATCTCTTCTGAGAATCTTTTTTTCACTTAAAATATATCACCAGACTCATTAGAGACCTGGGAAGAGAATTAAAGGGCAGCGACAGGTATGGCTGAGTATGTAAGTGAAAATTAATTTCTTCATGTGAATTTCAATCATCATGTTTGCAAATGGATTCATTTTTAAGGAAAAAAAATCTTTCTCATGAGAGAAAAATTCTGCTTCTATGAGATAGTTACAGTTTTGGCCTTTCTCTTTTATGGAATTCCCCTTAAAGGCTGCTTATTACACCGTGAAGAGCAGCAGCTGGTGAGTCTCTTATTTGATTAACAATTCAAGCAAAATTTACATAAAAACTCAGGACACAGGAATATGATTTCCAGAAGATGGATGAAGCCCTGCTGTGTCTGTAGTGTGACTGATTTCAGCCAAAGTCCTTGCTCTGATGTGTCTGTACAGGGCCAACATTCCCAAATTGATTAAATGGATATTACCACTCAATTCTAACTGTCTGCAGACAAAGTAGAGATTCATTTGCATATTTGAATTGCCTTAGTGTTTTTGTTTGGTATTTTTCAGGGGTTATGCTCCCTGTGCTTGCTACAGAAATTTATAAATTATGTTTGCAAGAGGATAGAGAAGCAAAATGCAAAGTCAAGAGGACAATAAATATGGGGGGGTTAATATTTTATGTGTGGCCTTCCAGCACAATGCAGCCAACTTGTAAATAAGACATTTTTTGTTGCAAGGTGTATGAAAAGATTTCAGTGTTTTCTTTACAGCAGTCTGAAGATCTGATTTACACCATAGGGAAGAGAATTTTGAAGACACTTACATAAAAATTCAAATAAATGAAAAAAGAAAGAAAAGCCAAAGCCTTTAGTTTTCACCTGCAAGTTATTGGTTATTGGTTCCAGACCTGAGTAAGGTGAATAAACTCCCTCAGTTTTGCTCTGTTTCCCTGCTCAGCTCATCCTGCTGGGAAGTTGTGTGGTCCTGTTTCCCCTACAGCAGTGTCTTGCTCAGAGGAAGGTGAAAAATGCCATCCTGGCTGCTCCCACAGGCACATCAAACAGGTTCAATTCAAATCACTGGAGCTTTAGGATCAACTTCAGGTGCCTTGGACACAATGTGCCCCATTCCTATCTGGAACATCATCTTCAACATATTTACATCCCTTTTCCCCCCCTTTTACTGCACTTCATAGATTTCTGCTAAGTTTTCTATGTTATGTCCTTGGGTTTATCACAGACCCTGGCAACATCACCATCTCTATCTTTCCTCTGTACTTACAACTGGACTCACTTTGCCAGGGCCTGTTGAACACAAAGAGTCCCTTCAAAAAGGTTTTGTGTGAGGGCTGTTGTCACTGCACCACCAACTCAAGGCTTGATCTGATCCCTCTGAATTGTACTGACAGGATTGGGCCCCAGATGAGATAGTGTCTCTGACTCGAGTCAGACTGTGCTGTTAAAATTCCCACTACTAAAATGCAGCCTTTCTATTTCTTTGTATACAGTCCTCAGGACTTCTCAATACCAGCAGGCAAGAAAATTCCAATGATGCCGGAGGGATCTTTACTTGTCTGAAGCAGAAAAGAATCCATGGGAATTCTCAGAAGCTTTTTATCTCTTGCTCCCTGCAATTATTTTCTATGCTAGAAGCATAATTGAGGAAGAAAAAAGCAGATGACATCAGCTGCTGAGTAGAAAAATATCAAGAAGAAATGACACACATTGTGGAACAGAAAGATACTTCAGTGCAGCAGGCACTAGCCTGGGATCAGAGATCAGCACTTGCTTCCAAAGTTGCTTCTTAGAGAAGTCTTAGAGAAATCATATCTCCCTTGTAATTTTTCATGACCCCCATAGGAAGTCTCCAGGATAAAACTCAAGGCTCACTCAGGTGCTCACAGAGGACGGCAGTGAAGGCTCTGTAAATACCCACAGAGTTACCAAGCAAAAACCATGTGACAGAATGATGTAGGAAAACATAGGCAGCCAGGAATAATTCCTCCTTTAGGAATAAAAGAAAGGACAGATTGCTTTGCCTGGAGATGTAGGGGCCACCTGCACTCTCCTCAGAAAGCCACTGCTCTAGGAGAGTGCACTTCAATTATCAGGCTGTCACAAAACCCTCTCATTTTCCTTTATTCTGAAGGGATGCATTAAAAACAAACACAACCCCCCTTTAAGTGCACTAGGAAAAAATAGGTCGAGTGGTACCATGTGTACCTACAGTGGGGATTTCCCCACTCTCAGTTAAAGCCATCTGAAAACCTTAATTTAAGCAGGAAACCAAAAAGTAAATTATTTTCTTCCTTCCTTCCCCTCTGCCCCCCAAAATCTGAATAAAGCAAACTACTTCCTATCAGAAACCTGGAATGGTAAACTGCAGCCAAGGTGTTCAGGGCCAAGGTCCGGCTGGCAGGGTCTGAGGACGCACCAGACCCTTCTGCCAGGCTCTTTTCCATCAGCACTGTGAATTCACCACCATCAACCTCCAGGTCTGATTTAATGAAAAGTTTGGTTGTGCTCTGGCTGGGTGGAGTTGAGTGCCTTTGTATTAGACAGGGTAATTCCTTAATGTGCAGGCACCACACTGGGATGATCTGCTGCAGCTCAGTGATGTAGGCACTGATGAAAAATTAGGAGTTTTGGTACATAAACAACCCAAAAACTGGTTTGTGACCCAGAGTTTTCTACTCTTAATTTATAGATGTTCTTTCTTTGTTTCTTACATGAGACTAAGAAAGCTGGGCTCCCAAGAGTGCATTTTACACTACTTCCTTCAGCTTACAGAAACTTCCCATAAAATATTTTTGATTAAATAAACCATCTTACTCTATACATTAAAATTCCTCCACCTACAGTAAACGAGACTGTGACAATTAACACAAACCACAGAGACCCTAATAAACCGTAATAGAAAGGATTTAGAATTTCTTATTTCAACAATTTAGAAAAGCCAATGATACCTTTTCTAGTGGGCACCCTAGGAGAAACTTTAAAAGGGCCACAAAATGCCCTTTAATTGGATATTAAATCTGATTATTCAAAAATTCCTAAAACAAAAAGAAAGAACTGAGCTCAGAATATGCACATAAACTCTTTAGATAAGCAAATGCCAACAGGATGGAATTTCTGTCTGGATCCAAAACAAGGAGCAAACTAAGAGTGCAGTAGCTCTGATGGGGACCTCATTGGAAAGACTTCCAAAATTTTTATATATAACTAGCAGAAAAACCTGGGCAATTATTGCTACCAGTACCTTGGACACTGAGCCTGCAGTCCATGGAGACACAGAGCTGTGCCTGCCCCAGGCATGAGGTAAAAGAGAAGACTTCCAACAATGTTCCTGGTAAGACACTAAGAAAAATGAACACAGGGCTGTGCGTTCACAAACCACTTACTTAGCATAGTCTTCACATTTATTTTCAAGATAACTGCTCTGCAAGGTCAAGATTTAGCTCTTTGAGTTCTATGCTTGATTAGGAAGTCATAATTTTAAAATTCCAAAGATAAAAGGTAGGATTTTGCTGAGGAGGAGGGAAAGGTAGATATAAACACCATGGCTCCAAAATTCCCAGGCATAAATCGTGTGATTTAAATCTCCTGAATCTGTGAGTGAAGCCACACTTATGTTTACAGCTGTTGCCCAGAGTGGAGAAACCATTTGGCCCTGGTTTGAACAGCATCTTGTGTCTTTAGTCTTGCCTAAAATTTATTATTCATGGACCGTGGTTTTTTTCCTTTAAGAGCACTTGGCTAGAAAGCTCTGCATTTCATTCATCAATCTCACCCGAATTAGCAAAGAAAACACTTAGCATTAAAACAATGCCAGTGTGTTTGCATACAGAATGACGAGAAAGAAACCCTCCAAATGAATAAATGCATGTGTCAGTTAAGCTGCTAGGGTTAATGTGATATTCCTTCATCTTCCTTGCTTAAAAATCAAAAGAAAATGTTATATGATTCACTAAGAAAGTCTGGAGGGAAACTGCAACACATCCTATGACTTTGTGTTTTCTTCCCCACCCTTTTTGGGCCGTAGAGAACAGCTGCTCATTGTCTAAAATAGCAACTCCCATTTCAGTCTTTTTTCACGTCAAAAGGAAGGCATCTTATCTGTCCACTTTTCTGAGCCTAGGGAGGTGTAAACACTCATTTCCTAGTGGGAGCCTTCACACATTTCAGCTCTGTGATCCCTGGCATCCAAAGGCCAGAACAAAAGACACACGTGATTTTCTCTCTCACCTCCTTTATCAAATTTTGTCCTGCCTGCACCTCATCTTTCCCTCTCCACTCACCGACCTCCACTTACTCCTTCTCCCAGGCTACTGAACCAGAGGGTGGGGATGGCTTTGGTTTTGTGATACCTTATCATTGGGCTGATACCCATGAATCACAAAAACCCTTCTTAGTGTCAAGGTAACTTGGTAGCTTTCTCATGGTACCAGCATTTCACATCAGCTCTTGGTCCAGTGCTGCACAAGCCCTTTCCAATCTTGTTCATTCTAATTCCAGGGCAGAGTTCTTCCAGGACATTTTGTGGTTTCCACCCTTGAAGCTGCAGAATCTCCACAGTACACTGCTCCAGCTCCTCTACCTCATTGAAAAGTGCTATTCAAAATACAACTTCATCTTTTATTTATGGGTGTATGTATTTCAAAATGAGATTTCTTTATTTTTTAAATCTGTCAAAATTTAAATCCAAATGGCCCTCTTGGTTTGAAGCCAAGACCTTTTCCTGATAAAGTGAGCAAGGAAACTTCTGTGAAAGTGGAAATGTCTAAAAAGAATTTAGCAGTGGGCCTTGGTGATAACAGAGGGTTGATGGACAGTGACAGCACCAACCTCCCAAAGGAAAAAAATTGAACCTTGCATTTTCACCACTACAGAAATAATTTTTTTCTTCTTTTTTGAGAGAGAACTTCCTTGAAAAATAAAAAGTGGAAGAGTATAGATCAGATTTTTTGTTCAGTTTTAATTTAAACCCAAATTCCCATTTGTTGAAACAAGCAAGCATTTTGCATTTATAGCACTGCTACTCGAAAGAGGAGAAAATACTGAAAATATCCCTGGGATTAAAATACATGGACATGTGCTTTATTCTCCAACTGTTGCAAAGCACATGCTAAAATATTCATAAATGTAATTATGGACCGAATCCTGGAAAAAGCTTTAATGTCCCACATAACTTCTCCCACTGAGTGTGTGGATGCCATTCCCAGCAGCCCTCATCATTACAAGCCAGGTTCCAGCCCTCTTTCCCACACTGGGTGAGGTGTTGATTTAAACAGGAATCCTTGGAGTCTCTGGTGCTGCTTGACTGATGCAGACCTGCTACCACATTGGCTCACTGGGAAAGGTAAGATCTTCCCAAATTTCCAAACTGTGCCTGCTGGATCAGACTCTGCCACCCTCAGTCCAGCTTTAATATCCTCATTGTAATGCCAACATACTTCCACTGAGCAGTAAGATGTGATTTTCATCACAGGAATCTGAATAACAACCTCAGGTCAGTCTGAACTTCTGCCACTCCAGAGCTTGGAAAAACCATACAGGCACCACCAAAAATCCAACTTTTACACTGGCAACTGATGACAACGTTTTATTTCTTGACCAAAATGCTAGTATAGACTAAATACACCCAAACACTTACATTTCTGGGTTTAGACTGAATTACAGGCAGCTCAAGATATTTAATGATTGAAGTAGATTAAAACTGCAAGGCTTTAATTATTCAGTGCAGTCATCCCTGTGGTAACTTTCAAAATAGATAATAGTGCACTTTTCACACAGTTCCCTTGAATGAAATCTTGCTCTTTGCAGATGCTGAGGTTTTTCATAAGTTTTCTTTTGATTTTAATTCCTTTTTTTTGCCATGGAATTCTGAGTTTCTTCTATGTGATAGATGTGTCCTTCACTAAAGTTCTGATAGGTCTGTACTGGATGCAGGTCACAGCAAAGAGTCACAAATGAAATTTGCACCAAATCTTGGAAAGCATGATGCCAAAAATCCTTACGGATCACCTTTCAATACAGTACACTCTGCAAGGGTTTGGTTTTTTTCCTTCTGCTAAGCTGCATCCTCTATATTGCATGCGAATGTGCATTTATGTAAATTTTCTAATCTAACAAGCTTCCCATTATGAGGTTTTCCATTAAAAGACCTTTCCTCTTTTATAAAAATTAAGAATTTCCTTTCATTGCCTGAAATGATTCCATGACTTTTCCTAATCCTAGATTTTACTTCAGCCAACCTTCTTCAAGGCAAATTTACAAGAGTTTTAATTAATATGAAATTAACTTAAAAACTACTGAGGGGATATTTCCCCCAATGTTGCTTTTATTCAGTACATATGTAACAATTCCTTCTTCCCTCTGGATTTATTTTTTCCTACACATATTCAGCAGGATTTTGCATGAGAGAACAAAGAAAAAAGCTATGAAGTATAAATTCATCCCTGTATTTTTAATTCTGAAAATCATACACGAAGCAGGTTGTGGGACAGCATCCCACTCCAGGCATCTCTCATTTGCCCAGTTAACCCCTTCCTCAGCAAATCTCTGCAGGTTTCTGTGACATGGTGATAGTATAAGAATCATATTTTCCCATAGATGGATAGTTCTGAAACAGTTTCTCCAGTATGTCAGGCACTGTGGCTGTTCTCTGGCATCAGGCATGCATATCCTCTTGGCTTCTTTTTTTCTCTTAAACAAAATTATTTTGCCTACCACTAGAGAAATCTCCCTTTCTTGAAATTCAGCATTTTACCCTTTTCCCCCTTTTCCCTTTCCTCATTCATACTAGAAATGTGTTAATAAATTACAGCACTTCTCTGTTCTTGTAGAAATCTCCTTCTCACAATTCTAGTTGTGAACAATTCTAGTTGTGACTGTAACAGAATGAGTAAAATGTCTTTCACTTTCCAAACAGCAGTCCAGGAGTGTGATGGGCATAGAAACAAATCACTGTTAATCTCTAGTCATTGTTAATATCAATATTTTTTTAATATTTTAATATTATTTTAATATTTAATCTCATTATTTAGAATGCAACAGCCAAGTTCGAAACAGAGGAGACTTTTTCTTTCTTACCTCAAAAGTATGTGGAGAATCCTTTAATAGTGAGTCCAGAAGGAATCCCAAATTCTCATGAAAAGTTCAAGCCCCAAACAAATCTATAGATCATCTAGAACATATAGAAAGAAACCTTGCTCCATGGAAAAGACTGAACCTGAAGAGGTTTCAAATGGGGTAGAATTTCTCCCAGAATTAGGTTTTGTGTAGGTTATTGTCAAGCAATAATAATTATAATCACCATCATAATTTGCACTGCGGAATGAGTCCAAGTGTGAAGGGGAAAAGGCCATTTTACTAACAAAACCTTACACCAATTAACTTGGGTAAAAGCAATAATTATGAGAACCCAGTGCTAAAATGGATACAGAAAGAGGGGTAAATAATAATTCACATTAAAAAACTGTTACATGGCTTAATAAAGCTGTCAATCACATAAATAGCTTTTCCTATCAAATGTGTATTCAAACATCTCCTTGGGTAAAATTTACATCACTACATTGAAAATAAATATTAAAAGCAACAAATTTCTAACCCAATGCATAGTCTTGTTTTTCATTTTGCTTTACAGTTGGTGGGAAATTAGGAACATGAATGCTCATTTACAGAGGAATTCTAGTGAGCATATGCAGTGCCTACCCCTCTTTGCATGTTTTTTGTGAAAACACAGTATTTTCATTTTTAACATTGTTGGACATGTCAGCCATGATTTATCAAGTGTCAGAAAATTTAATTTGTGACGGTAACTGCAACTATCACCACGTTTCCTGCAGTCAGTTCTTCTTTCAGAGCATGCATGAAGAACTCCTGATGAAGGTCAAAGACTGTTCACTATTCACATCAATTGTTTCAAAGTAGCAATGATCTCAGCAAAGAGCATTATGGAGGATTATTCATTCCCTTCAAGAAAATAATATTTAGGGAGGTATTAAGAACTGGAGCCTAAAAAGTGAGAATGGATATAACTGCCATTAGCAAAACTATTACTTCAGGGAAAAAACTAAATACATACAAGGAAGTATTGACCATTTTCCTTGACTGACCTCTAAGTTCAAGGGAAAATGAAGTAAAAATGGAAAGAGTAATGGACTCAACACTTAGAGTTTGGACATTTTGATAAATTCCTTAGGAACAGGCAATTCAGCTAGGAGAAGATGAACATAGGGATGAATATAGGGATTTTAGGACTGGTGAAGGTGTTTATAGAATCCCTCCCAACTGTGGGATTGTTCACTAGGTGTGAGAAGGGAGAAAAGAGGAAATTCCCATTCCCTAAAAAAAAGCATCTATGAAAACCAAATGAGTAAGAAACTTGCTGACTCACTACCAAAGGGCATTGTGGAATGAATCATCCCTACTCCTTCCCCAGAGGTCAGAAAGAATTAGTTTGCTGTAATGTTTTTGGAGTATTTGAAATACCTAGAAACGAAATTGGTTGAAAAACACAGACCTTGACTGGGAAAATCTGGAAATAGTTTTTAACAGGAACCAAAACAAGTTTTTATGAACAGCTCTGAATCTACTGGTGTGTTTTTTCTATGAAGCTGTTATTTGAAAATATCTTTATCTACATCTGTGGGGAAACACAGGATTTGCACATTAGCAGCAAGAAGTCCATCTTCACCATCTCCACTGAATCCTGTTGACTTCACCTATTCAGGGCTACGAGACAGGTACCCTGCCACACTGAATTTCCTTTGTGTCCAAAAGTTTTCTAAAAAAAATTCAGTAGAGCAGTAAGTACAAGAGCACTTCAAGAAAGAAGGGGAAAAAAGAAACCAAGGACGTTTTGCAACACTAGTCAGAAAAAAAATGCTTCAAACTCCAGATATGCCTTCTTGCCTCAAATTGTGTTTCTAATTTACCAGAACACGTGTGCTTTCAAGTACAGGTGTGTGTGCAGCTTAATTGACTTCACATACTTAGAGTTCAGTTCAGATATTTTGCTAGATCAATTCATACAATAAAAATTGCAGAACTAATACCACGTGTTATTTAATGCCTATTAAAACATGCTCGTGTATTTAAATGTATCTCATAATCTAAATCCACAGAATTTCTCAAACAACAAATGTCACTAAGGTGAACAGTGAGTAGTGTGTGTTTGCAATGTGCTGAAGGATGGAAAACCTCATTTATTTATCTTCCTACCACTTCCTGCCACTGGTCAACCCAGTTTTTTCTCATATGCCAACATCACAAGTAAGAACTGCTCCCATTTGATAGAGTATGGCAAAAGGGCAATTGGACTTTAACATCAAGGGCTAAACCTTCTCCTGTCACAGAGCAGAAACTTATTCTGCCAGTGGGTGTGAATTTATTTATAACATGGAATTTGGAACTTATTTTCATCACCACTGGATTTAGTACTCCTAAAATAAAACTGTGATAACAATGAAATCTTCTATACAGTGTGTGGGAATGTTTTCTAGTATTTGTATGTCAAGTAATGTTAATGTTTAGTACATATGTTTTCCTATTTTTACAATCATTTTACATATCAGAGTGACATTTATGAGGCCAAATTAACACAAGTTGAGGCCTTATGGGATTCAGTTCCTAGAAGGCACAAACTTCAGCCACACATAGGGTCTCCAAAGTACAAACAATACCCAGAGAAACAAAGGAAAAACATTGGGAGGTTTGAACAATAGACATTCAAGTTCATAGCACATTAAGGTTCCTGTGACACATGGATGTGACGTGATTTGTGTTTACATCATGGCTCTCCCTTTGAAATAAGACTCTGAGGTCTGGTCCAAATCCCAGAGAACTCCATGGGAAGATTCCCACTACCTCACTGAGCTTTGCAGCAGCTCTGCAGAAAATCCATATTGTTTTCCACAAATACAGAGTTTGCATAAACTTGGAATGACTACACATTTGACAAGTCCTACCAGAAATTATATAAAATTCTGGTTGCATTCTGCCTCAATTTAAAAACGTGTTGAGCAGCTGAATTTGAGAGGAGGGGATGAAGTGGATCTAAGAAGTATTAAGAGTAAGAAGGAAAACCCTAATTTTAGCTGAGCCAGTGATTCACCACAGAACACTGTGCAGGTCTTTATCTTCCTGTACCTCCATTTTTCCACCTGTAAAATGGTCACACACACACACACACAAACACACACACACCACCACTAAAGCCCAATGCTGCCTCTGATCAGCAGTTCTCAAACAAATACTGTGCCAAACAAAATAAAATAAAATATGCTGTCATAAAAAGGAAAACAAATGCTGGAAAGTAAGTCCTTAATTTTCCATCAGTTATTTCTGTCTCTTCTCCTTTTAATTCCTTTGACTTGTACATAAGTGTATGCACAGACAGACACATTACAAAGTAAGTTATTTAGGAAATAAAGAGATCAAATCTCCTTTTCCCAGACACTTATAAAATTGCATTGCTGCAGGGTTTTCTGCATGTTCTTCTTTAAACAAGATATTTTCCTGAGACAATCCTAGTCAGGTTCCAGATCCTCTTCCCAGACCCAATTGCAACAGCTGGCAGAGACAGACATGTGACCAGAGTAAAAGTTAAGAACCTCATAGTAAAGAAAGGTATGTTTTGAGAAAATGCAAAATGATTTAGTGACAGTTCATAGTATTTCCTTTAGGCTGAAACCTCTTTTTACTTCACAAAAGCTTCAAGCAGCCTTAAGCCTTACAAAAATAAATAAAACCAAACAATACGTAAGATGTCTCTTTGCACCTCTCAGATTAAGTGACCTGAGCCTCCCTACAGGCCAATTGCACATTACTGCTGGGGAATTGATTTATAAGGGACCCTCCACAGGTATCTGACAGCTGTATAAACTATGGAGATAAAGCAACAATGCATCAGCACAGACTGAAAATCATTTAAGCAGCAGAAGCTTTTAAAATAAATACCCAAAAGTTGAATTTACAATAGAATCATTCAGCTAGTTACAAAGCAGAAGTGTTCTTATTTGCTTTAGAATACCTTTGCTGCAAGAAACTAAGCCTTGCTATTCCCTTTATCCCTACTTCTTCTAGGAGTTTCAGGTCCAAAAAACAGTGTTATCAGACAGTCTGGAATTTTGCATAAATAAGTCACTAAATGAGATAAAATGCAGCAACTGAATGTTAGAACAGAGAGTAATTTTTAACATGAATCTTGCTCTCGCTGCATAAATTTGCATTATGTAAAGCTGCAGTGATCCAAAGATCACTGGACTCAGCAGAGGGGCTCTCACTAAATCTCTCATTAGACTCTGAGGGAGCACAAAACCACAAAAGGTTACATAAGTTTTGTCTGGCAGACCGAGAAGGGAATTATTTCTAAGCTGATGGTGTTCTTTCTCCCACTGACATTTACCTCTTTACCTTCTGCAGTTACTGTGGCACTTTTATCGTCCTCACAAGCCAAACTGGAGAACTGAAAACACAGACATGTTATTTTTCTATGCTGATATATGTCCAGCTCCTATTTCTACTTTCACACACAGTGGTCTCTAGAAACTGCAACACTGTTATTTGATTTTAAAGTGCTCTAAATCAGTTTCAGAAAACACTGAGGTGCTCTTCAAAGCAGTACATTTATATAGAAAATGTGCATGGTCTTATGATGTATCTCTATATATCATGAAAGTAGAGATCATGTATGGCTGTATAATTTTTTTTTTGTTGGAACCCAGAAACCTGGGATTTTTGAGCTTTCTGTGCTCTCTGACACTGACCTCCAGGAGAACACTGCTTTTGACCTGACACTTTAGAGAAGGCTTCCAAATTTGAGTGATGGGGTAGAGTCATGGGGTAGAGTCATGGGTGTGTAGCTGGAATAGAGGTGTGTGATTTCACATGGTGAAGGGTTTTAAATTTTAAGGTTTTAGAATATAGTAATAGATATGGGACAAGATAGAAGATTCTGGGAGTTGTCATTTTCTATCTTCTTCCTTCTTCTCCATGAATTCAGGTAGTAGTTTCTGGTTAGATAACTAGTACTGCACTGCAGTTTGGTTATAAAAATATAAATAAAATAGGTGTTGATTTTCTATTGGACTGCTTAGCTTTAAAAGACCCTGTAACTAGCTCAATTCACCTTCATTTTGCTCACATTTAGCTGGTAGCTGGAAGTGTTGCAGAACTCTCTGTACTTTAGATAAGATTTAATAAACAACCAGGCCCAAACACGAGAAAATTCATCTCCTTTGTGTTTTTAATCCTGACTCTGAGTAAAGACAGAAGAAAATGAAGACAAGTCACTAATGAAGTGGTGCAGACACTACCTTTACCAGCTTTACTCCGTGTGAGAAATTACCACCTTTACATTTTTTACTAATCTACCCCATCCCTTCATGGAATTCAGTGTCTCATCCCAGCTTGGCAGCAATAACTGCACCCTGCTCATGTGTTTCACTCAATTACATGCACACAGGTGGCTGTGTGTCTGCAGGGGAGTGACATCTTTGGGACAGACCCTGAGCAGGGACAACATCAATGTACAGCCACTGAGGATGCGCCCTAAGCTTGCCCAAGCCAATCCCGCTGATCCTCGGCCTTTTGCTCCCCTAGCAGTAAGATCCTTGTCAAGGATGCCTGGGGAAGCCAACAATTCCTTGTGCTGTTACAGAGGGGCAATATTTTCCAGTTGCCACGTCAGCAAGTTCCTGGCATTTAGATGTGAGCAAATAACATTTTACCTATATAAAACAAGGTTGATGAGGTAATGTAAAACATTACAGTGGTGCCAAATAGAGTCCCCCAGGTCAGTAACGTGCTATTTAAAGTGTTCTGAAATAACAAACAGATTCTGTCTGCAATGGATTCTAATGACTCTTAAAAATGCCCTCATCACTGAGTTCATTTTAAAGAATCAGGTAGTAATAGCAACTTCTTAAAGTCCTAGAAATACTTTTTGTATATTAGTAGATTCACAGCCAAATGTAGCAATTGATGCATGCACTTCTTTAAGATGTTTTCTCATTATACCATTGCAGAGAATAAATAAATAGATCCAACACAAGCATTGCCCAAAGAGCTCCCACCTCCAGCAATTCCAGTGCCACTGCTCAGGCGTGTCAGGACAGCAGGTATGGAGCTGGGAGTTCTTGCTCTGCATGTCCCAGCCACCTCCTGCACAGGGATCAACCTCATGGCACACAGCCAAACCTCCTGATCTGGAGCTTGCAGCATTTGATCCATCTGCCAAAGATTCTCCTTTTACTCCCCACATCCACAGCTTAACCATCCAGTCCAAGAGAGAGAATCAGGCTCTTCTGTACTCAGGAGAGAAAAACCTATGTCACCAAAAGGCTGCAAAAGTGGTCACCCCCCTCCAGTGACTGCAAAGAAAGCTGAAATATTCAATTTTAACACTAGATGCCTAATTGTGAAATTCCTACATTTAGGTTGCATTTAACTCTTCAGAGTGTGGTGCTCCAAGTCTTTAATGCTACAGCAGTATTTACATTTTCTAGCAAAAGGCAGAGTCTAATTGGAATTGTTGAAATGAAGCCCTAGAGCACCGTGTATCTCACAACTGCAGAAGTCAAGTGTCCTGAATTACTCTTCCCCTTTCAGGTTTTGGATTTTTTAGATTCATCTACACATTGTTTTGCAACTTTCCTTGAAAAATGGTGCTTTTATTTCAAGTCATTACTGCAAATAGAAATTCTCAACACCTTAGTACCTGGAGTTGGAATAAATCCAGACTCCATAGTACCAGTAATAAACCCCGAAGCCATGGACATGTTGAGGAGTCAGGGCACAGAAGTCTGCACTATCACAGTGACAGAGCTGCCTGCTTAGTCTGAGGAAAAGCTGTAGGGAGCAAAATGGATAATTTGGGGTCAAGGATAACTCTACTCTTCCTTACCCTCTAATGGAAAAGAATACACTGCAAAAAGCTGGCTTCTGCTGCTTGCTATTTCCAAAACGCCTACATAGATTATTCCATAGTATTTATTACATTTTTCAAACCTGGCAGCAGAATAAGTGAAACATTCAGAATGAAGAAAAACTTTCAATATTTTTTATCCTAGAATGGATATTATATTTACATCACCAGGTATTTTTATATTATAACAATGAAATAATGTGGTGTGTTCAGAAACAGGCAAGTAATAACTATCCAAAGTTTCCTGCTACCCCACATCACAAAAAGTTGAATAACTGCATTCCAATGAAGTTTCATTACACTGCAGAGATATTCCTTTGCTTTCTTCACAAAGTATATTGAGTATTTTTTCCAGTTTCTTAAATCTTGCTTATTTGAACTTGCAGTAAAAATTCTAATTTCTTGATGTCCCACATGTTTCATCATATCCTTGTTATCTTTCAATGCATACATACATGCATATACAGTAATTTCACGATTATAAGCCGCACCATTTTGACTAAAATTTTGATCCGAACCCAAAGTACGGCTTATAATCAGGTGCGGCTTATATATGGACAAAGAACAAAAAGTTGCTGTTTTAGTTTGGAGGACAGGTGTCTGCTGAGAAAGGCAGGAACTTCTCTTTGAAATGGAGAATGTAAACCCCCTCTCTCAAATTATTATAATTTGGAAATCAAGGGGCTTTCAGGCAAAAATATGGAAATTAGGAATAACAGTTCTTTTCTAGGGAAATCAAAATAGAAATAGAGTACTACAAAGAAACAAACTCCAAACCCTGACAAAGTCAGAGTACAACCTGACACCCCGTCAGGCAGGGTGCTGGTAGCAGCCCCATTAAATGGTGGCTGCATCCTCTTGCAGTGACAGATGTGATTCAGTTGGAGCAGTGCTCCTGTACAAGGTGCAGTTTCCCTCTGGAGGTCCAGTGGTGATGTGGAGAAATCCGGTTTTCCTCTGGAGTCCAGTGGAGAAAGTGGCTACCTTAGTGTCCCAAAACCTCTGTTTTTATCTTGGTAAGAAATGTTGGGCTCTTCCCCCTGGCTGGAGCAACTTTCAATGGGATGCAGTAATTTTATCAGTCACGCAGTGGGACTCAATGGGCCATTAGCAGACAATGACTCCCTGGAGGAAGGATGGGGTGTGAAAACATAAAGAACAATGCCCTGCCTGGTTTCAATGGATGGCCCATTAGCAGATTATCTGCCATTGAGATAAGGATCACTGTCCCCACCCTCAACAGATGGTGATAGAATAGATACCTTTTATCACACTCTGTATTGTAACATGCGGCTTATAATCAGGTGCGGCTTATATATGGACAAAAAAACAAAAAGTTGCTGAAACCCAGAAGTGCGGCTTATACTCAGTGCGGCTTATGATTGTGAAATTACTGTATATTCTCTGTGCTCCTCCAGCCAAGTATTCTCCGAGGCACTCTCAGAGTGTAAAACAAAGTTGTAACTCAAAACAAGTGGAGTATCCCTGATTTAGCAAGGCAAGAATGGGTTGTTAGTCCTCAAACTGCTGTTGCCCTTTAACCACCAAAAACACACCACAAAACATTACTTGCTGTGGAATAAGAAAGGAGAATTCCTTCTGTAAAATTTCATGAGTGTAGTGTTTCTATGTTTTATAGGGCATGGGGTGTGAAAAACAGCTCAGTTTTAGCCCTGATGACATTTTCATATAGGTGAAAGTAAAAATAGAGACAGACTTGACATCTTGACATAAAAGGGGTGAAGTATATGTTGCCAGGGTGCTATGGACAATTTTGGAGTGAAAGCACATCTGATTCCAGTTCTAGACACATAATGATGCAAAGAGAAATTCGAGCATGTTTTCTCTTTACAGCTAACAGAAACTACAGTGATTGCAGAATGATGAGGATATAAGATTTTGGCATTGGAAAAAAATGAAAGTTATCCCAAAAATATTAACACCAAAAAATCTTTCTGCATAGTTCTAGAAAATGTCAGTCTAGAGTCAATGATTCCAATGTGTTCCATCAGCTGTTTGACATCAGAATATTTCAGTTAGAGTCCCTAGTGTTAAACAAGAGAAACAAGGGAATAGAGTTGACCAGAAAAATTACAGTATAATGCAGAGGTACTATAAGGAAATCCAAAAAGTAAATTAAAGACATAAAGCAGTAGAAAACATACTTTTTACAAGCTGAAAAAAAATCTAGATATGTCAGAATTAATTTGATCTCAATTTATTTTTAAAATTGACAATGTTACAGAATTAAACAAGAATGCTTTAAGTGTTTGCCTTGATAGATTCTTGTCAAAATATCTTTCAAAACCACCATATTCTTAGTAAAAAAGTGATTTTAGTGAAGTCTTGTTTCCTGCCAGAAACTCTGGTATGTATCTTTATGGTCAGGTCTGCATTTATGTTTTAAAAAATTACCATTCTGCTACATGAATGATCTCAAGCCCTTCAGCAAAGGCTTAAAGGGAAACAGTTCTAATCAATCACCAGATTTTTCACTTGACGTTTTACACAACCCAAACCTACAGAACTTTAAAAAAAGAAAAATTAAAAATCACAACACATGAAACCCTGCACAGATCAAAAAGATTGTAAGGCAAAGGACTCAAAATTTTAAATATTAGCTCAAAACCGAAGATTTGACCACAGAGCAGCAGAAAACTTGCACACGCCATCACAGGTCATCATAGCTAATGTTACAGCCCCTCTCTCCTTCCCTGGCTTAGTGGCCACCTCAATATCTCAGGAAAAGGCAGTGTGACACTTGACTCCCACCAGCAGCTATTTTTATCTGCCTCCCTGATCCCAAGGAATTTTTTTTACCATGGAGGATGACTGTATTTTCACAGCTATAGCATTATGGTAGATTAATCTGAATCTCTTCTCCAGCTTTTAGATGACAGAGCTCCATGTCAGCAGCTGACCTCCCACTGGACAGAATTGTTTCTTTTGTTGTTTTGAGGTTGTTCTGATTTTTTGAAACCATTCTCCCTTTGCCAGAGGGATTTACTTCTTCAATGACAGTGAAAGGTTCATTTGCCCTCTATGAAAAATTACAGTAATTTCACGAGTATAAGGTGCACCAGAGTATAAGGCACACTACTGGGTGTCAGCAAATTTCCAAACTTTGTCATATATAAGGCCCACTGGCATATAAGGTGCACTTTTTTTTGCAGCGAGGATCTGCATGCAACAAAGTAATGAATTAGTAACGGAATCACGCGATCGCGGGTTTACTGGCTTGGTGCTGCTGCCACCGGGGCTGCAGGGCTCGGCTCGGGGCTGCTGCAGGCTCGCACTTACAGGTTGGCAAATTTCCGAACTTTGTCCATATATAAGGCACTCCGGGGTATGTGGCACACTTCTGGGTTCAGACCAAAATTTTAGTCAAAAGGGGTGCGCCTTATACACGTGACATTACAGTAATTATTGAATAAAATAAAGTACAGTTATCATGGAATGAGGAGACAATATCTAATACAATCCAAACTCTCATTTCAAGCTTATTTTCTGGTACACGTAGAACATCCAGATTTATATCTAGATGACTTCAAGGCTTGACCTATTCACCAGCTCACATGGGGACCTCAGGGGCCACATCAACACTCTCAAAAGGAGGTTTTTTTCCAACCTAGTTGATTTTGTGATTCCATGAACATCACTGGCAATTATTTGATGGGTTCATTTGAGCATCTAATTACAGCCCTTTCATAGAGGTAGCAAAAGCAGGCCCATAAAACACACATGAAGCCTCAGCCTACTGGGTTAAGTCTCAAGAGAGCAGATAGGAATTTTTCCAAGTGTTTCAGACCTGTCCAGGACAGTATCTGCTTGAGCAGATACCTATGACAGATATATTGAGTCTGTTAACAAAGAATCAGTACAGCACAAGAGCAGGGGAATTTTGCAATCATACATTTGCTGTCACGTCTCTGACTTGAATCATAAACCACTATTATCCCAGTATTTTTTTTCACCACCTTGGAAGAATGTAGTGCATGAGATGATAATCTTCCCTGGATTCTGCAATGTCTGCACTTTCTCAAACACAGTTAAAAATTTACATGGTATTTGCAGCAGCAGAGTAAATCCAAGAATCAGTTTTGCCTTTATACTCTACTTGGAATTTTTTTTAAATTATTATTTTGATTTTTATTTTCCATTTAAAATAAGCTAATTCATTGCTACATCAGCATTTTTAAAAGACTTTTCCATTCTATTTTGGCTTTTACCATGGCTATGGCCCTGCCCAAAATGCATGAACTGGCATTATCAAAAAAGAATGTCTCAAATTCCATCATTCATGCTCCCTTTATTTTTATTTATGGGCATGGTTATGGATCTGATGAGCTACTCCATCACACTGTTCTGTCCCAGTTTCATTTGAACTTTGAGTACATACACTATGATCTTTATAGACTAAAGAAAATTTATTATTTATGGTAACATTTGTGAGTCTGATTAAATACTCCCATATACTACTGTCCCAGTTACTTAAATTTTAAGTGCATGTAACTATGATTACATAGATTAAAGAAATTGTAAAAAAAACTTAAAATAAACAAAAATCTTTGCATTTGTACAGGAAGAAGTTTACCACTGTCTTTAGTTACATAAGGATTTCATTCCATTCCTAAGGTGCACTGCCAGCTCAAAGATAAAGATGCTCAGATTAAGCAAGAGCTATTGCAAAATAAGTATTATTTCTGCTTTGATGCATATCCTCCATTTCAACCACTGGTACACATTATTTTTCTCTTGCTGGAAGTCTGTACACAAATTCCAACTTTAGACTTGGGTCCAGGAAAGCTCATGATTGAATTTCACAGTATTTAAAGTTTGGCTTTGTCAGCTCACTATTTTGACAGCACAGATGAACTTGAACCCTAATTCTTCTTCTATTCCACTGGAAATATTCAGATTCAACATCCAAGATTAGAATTATCAGATGCATTAAAATAAAACTTCAAGGCGAGCAGAATACTAAAACAACAAATCAAAACCCAGAAATGCATCTAAAAGCTCTTAGTCTTGGCTCGTCCCTCCATCCGTCTTTCTCCTTAGCACTTTTCCTCCCAAGGTGGTACAGTACAGGAATTTTAGCTAGGGGAAGAGGATCAACCTCACCAACAGCTGGCAAACAACATCAGGGCTGTGGAAAGAGCAAGCAGAGCTGCATAAAACAGCCTGGGTAACTTCAGTCAAAACTCTAGACTACAATAATATGGTTTCAGTGTTGACATGGAGCCCTGAAATATTTACAGGGATCAAAACTAACCTCAGAGTATCAAATGGAAGACTAGGGACTTTGTGAGAAAGATGTGATATGTAGTTGCAAAGGATTGCCATAAGGTACCCTAGAAAGGATAAACTCTTTTATTAAAATATTGTTGCACACCTCACCACACTTTTGGGTTCTTCGGAAGAAAAAAAAAAAACAAAAACCAACAAGTGACAATCTTAAGTACAGTAATTTCACGACTATAAGGTGCACCCTTTTGACTAAAATTTTGGCCCGAAGCCAGAAGTGCGCTTTATAGTCCGGTGTGCCTTATATAACGTACAAAGTTGTGAAATTTGCCACCCCAGAAGTGAGAGTCACAAGGTGGGGCAGCACCGCGGGAGCGCCGAGTAGTGACGGGGGGGCGGCCGCGGGCGGCCCCAGGTGCCGAGAGCAGCAATGGCAGAGAGGCGGGGGGCGGGAGCAGCACAGGCAGGGAGATGTGGGGCGGTCCCAGGCACTAGGAGCAACGCGGGCAGGGAGGCGAGGGGTGGGAGCAGTGCTGGCAGGGAGGCGGGGGGTGGGAGCAGTGCTGGCAGAGTGGTGGGGGTGGGAGCAGCACTGTCAGGGAGGCGGGGGACAGGAGCAGAGCTGGCAGGGGGCGAGAGGGAGCAGCACTGGCAGAGGGGGGGGCGGGTGGGAGCAGCACTGGCAGGGAGGCGGGGAGTGGGAGCAGCATGGGCAGGGAGGCGGGGGCCTGCCCCAAGCGCCGGGAGCAGCATGGGCAGGATTCCGTTACTTCTTCGTTACTTTGTTGCGCGTGGCACGGATCCTCGCTGCAAAAAAAAAAGTGTGCCTTATAGTCCGGTGCACCTTATGGTCGTGAAATTACTGTACTTTTACTTTCAATAGTAAAAGACAGTTGGGAGGTTTTAACAAACAGAAATGAACTTTTCATGAAACAAGAAAAATTAAAATACTCAACAGTTTCATAGACAACTAAGAGAAAAAAAAATCCACTCTAGTTCTTGTTTCTATAAACCCTGTCACAACAGGAAACAAACATAAGAAAAGAGAGGAGAAATAGACCCCATGTTTAGAAAACAGAGGCTTCAAAGACAAAAAGAGCTGATATTGCACACTAATCCCAAGTTATAGGATACACCTTCTGTGACCTTGAAATTAGTTACCTAGTTTTAGGGAAAGTGTTGTTGAAAACCAAGCCTCCAACTGGGAAATGTGAAAATTAACAGGAATCTGAGATGCTTTGATTCTGGTTCTTTTTGACTTTCTGACAGGAAGACTCCAAGACTGCAATATTGCCAGTCAGCATCAGAAATAAAGAAGAGAGTTGGAGCAAATTCAGCTCCCATTTCCCCATCACTGGTAGAAGGTAATTCCTAAAACAACAGTTATTTTCCATGGAACTGTCCTAACAACTTTTGGACTTATTGCTTGTCCTAATTACATTTTATTATGCCTTTGTGGCTTTGTGTCATTTTTACAGCTGTATTTTAAAGCACCTTGAGATGTGCAATGTGATCTATGTATCAATTAGTAGTAGTAGTTGTGGTAATAACATCATTATTTTGATGTGGCTTGTGATTAATCTGTAAATAAAGACCTTAATCTTTAAATGTTTGATGTTCGCCTCAGGTAACAATATAGTTTCATGCTAGTTCCTGCTTAATGATAATTTTCTTTTAGGAGGGGTTAAAGTTTTCTACATAAGGGGCTGAATATTTACGAGCCCATTCATGACTCAGAATTTCCTGGAATCACAATACACTGAATTTGTTTGAAAAATATGGAACATGAGTATTATAGGAAAAGAAAACAGTTCTAGTGAGAGGGAGACCCTTGAAGGTGTCCACGAAGAAGCAGTGAGAAGTTATTCAAAACATTATTTGTGTTTTGTTAGCACTGCCATCATTTTCTCTCATGTTTTGACTGCATGTCAGATTTCCTTAAGTGCTAAAATATTTCTCTTCTGCTATGCACTTGCTGTTCTCTTAGTGCTGGGCAGATTACAGGGTGATTGATGATGAATAGAAGTTGTTTTGCTTCTCTTGGAATACTCTACCTTAAAGGATTCTGTTCACTTTTGCCTCCCTCATGAACAATTAATGTGGTCTCTTAACATCTATTTTACAAACTTATAAAAAATTAATCATTAGGAGGTAGTAAATAACTCAGTGCTTCCATGCAGAACTATAATTGAATTCCAGTATAGCTCAGAAGGACATAGTACCGTTCTGTTAAGACCCTTCAATATCCCACTTGAATTCAATGAAATGCTACCTGCATCTTCCACAGACTTCTGACAAACCCCAAATCCAGCAAAGTGAGCATTGAATGAGCCCAGATTAAACCCCTATTCCCCATTTCAGGCTACCAGCAAAACATCCTCTCATGCAAAGCACTGTACTCACAGCAATGCTGCTGCATGCAGACAAAGATGGCAACTCACTCTGAAGATCTGCTGTTGTCACAAGGGTTTGTGATGTCACCCAGCCCCTTCTGGTCAATGTGGCTTTGTATTCTCTCTGCTCTCAAGCTTTTGATGAATGCATCATCTCTAGACCTGAAGCTGCAATTAACCCTCCCTTTTCTCCAGGCTGAGAAGAGAAAGTTGTTTGCAAACCTCAAAGCTCCTTGCAGTACCTCATGGGTCCTACCAGGGAGATGGAGAGGGACCCTTCATCAGGATCAGGAGCGGGTTCAAAATGACACAGAGTAGATTTAGATTGGCTATTAGTGAAACTGCACCCTAGGCCTCGCCTGCTCCCCAAATACCCTGCAGAGCTGGCCTGGGATGCTGTTTCATGTAGAACAGAAGACATTAGAGGCTCTTTCTCTCAGGGTTGGTATTCTGCTTTATTCTTAGGCTTCCATGTGGTCAGAGCGAGAGATGGGGATAAAGAGAGAGAGTCCACGTGGGCTCAGGGTTTTTCTCTGGGTCAGGAAAGGGGAGGGGTCAGCCTTGGCTTCAGGCCAATCCCATCGCAGGGGTCAGTCCATTGGTCTTGTAGGGGTTACAGGGTTAAAGGGACATACCATTCCTAAAGCATTAGGGTATTGGGTTACAACATCTTAGGAAGAAATTCTTCCCTGTGAGGGTGGTGAAGCACTGGCACAGGTTGTCCAGAGAAGCTGTGGATGCCCCATCTCTGGAAGTGTTTAAGGCCAGACTGGATGGAGCTCTGAGCAAGCTGGTCTAGTGGGAGGTATCCCTGCCCATGGCAGTGGGAGTTCAAATGAGATGGTCTGCAGGGAAACTTTCAAACCATTCTGTGATTCTGTAGGTTGAAAATTGTGCAGAAAGTGATTTTTGACAGCTCCTTAAGTTTCAATCTATTTGCATCCTATCAGTTGAACTAATGTTTCTCCCACACCTGCACAGGGATGACTCCTGGAACCCAAGGATGTGCCAAAATACACAGAATCAACTTTCCTCCCACCACACTGTCATTCACCCTGGAGGCTACAAACACTGCCCAAAATCAGACCCAACCTTCAAAATGAAGGAGCTGAGCTTGTGCTGAAGTTCTTCCACACCAAGTCCAAGGTGAAACCTGTCCAGGCCATGCAGGACCTGGTTGAACCTCCAGGCATGGATTTGGGGGGAGCAGCATTGGGCAGAGAGTTTTGTTTTGGCTGTTTAGGGCTTTTTAACAAGTCATACTAATACTGCTTTCTTGGTAAATGTTTTCCAGTGATCCTGGCTGCTTCCCAGATTCCAGTGAGGATGTCTCTGAAGTCAGCTGTAGTCTCTGAAGTGTGCTGCAAGTATTTTATTGTAGAATTTTAAATGCCCACTAAGTGAATGCAGTTGCCTTACTTGTGAAAGGTGGTGCCAGAAGTATTCTTACATTTCAGATTCTTTTCCCTGGATAATGGTGGAAAATTCTGTTTTAAATCCATCCAACACAGCAGTTAGACAGAGGAATGTCCGGGTTTTTGTTTTGTGCTCCTTTTTAATTCCAGCTATTGCTTTCCTCTGCTTTCACCTTCCCCTTTTTAAACCATGTATCAAAAATTACATGATTATGACATGCACAAAAACCCAGAGGTTTTAGACATATTGATAGCAATGTTTATCAGAAGAACTAAATACAGACACAGTTAGCATATTATGAATGCTTAAAATAAACATTGTCTAGCAGGTAATTTGGTCTATTACTTCTACAACAGCACCAAAAAGTGATAGAAATAATTCTCTGGTTGCAAAGCTTCCGGTGATTAATTTCCATATCATAAAAATATGAAAATTGAATTTGTAGAACCTGAAAAAAAACATCTTGGGGAGGTTGAAATCAAAACAATATAAAGAAGTTCCTTTCTTCAAGAAAAAGGAATAAGAATCCTGTGGACAAACTTGCGCAGCATTATTCTAATGCCAATGTATGATGGATGTCAGTTTGAAAGGGGCTTCAGCCTGATTGCTACAGCTCAGGAACAGCCCTTGCTCTTTATTCCTCTTTATGCCTCACTCTTCCAGATCCTCACCTTCTTTCTGGCTCTGTGTGAAGTTGGTTCATCCAGTCATGCCTTCTCCAATATTGTCTGGTTTTTAAGTGCCTGGTATATGAAAGGCAGGAGGGGCAATCGGAGCATTTTACATAGTAAGTTCACTCAGCATGCTGTTAATAATACTGAGAACTCTTAGCACAGGTCCAAAATCATTTAGGCTGTCTTCCATTTGAAGCCACAAGACAATAAGAGGAGGCTCCAAGAGAGGTGTGGATAACCCACAAGAGGTCTGAAGAGCAACATGCATTTTTACTGGAAGTCTGCTAACTAACCAAAACCTT
Source organism: Catharus ustulatus (assembly GCF_009819885.2). Classification (NCBI taxonomy): domain Eukaryota; kingdom Metazoa; phylum Chordata; class Aves; order Passeriformes; family Turdidae; genus Catharus; species Catharus ustulatus. Next base: position 7,496,705 of record NC_046223.1, read on the forward strand.
TGGAACGCCATGACACCAATCTGGCAAAGTGATCTCTCTCTCTCTGCTTTTATTGAAAACATCTTAGACAGCATAATAAAAAATTGCACTTAATTTCCATAATTTTAAACTTGTCTTTCTGCTGGCCTGAAGTCTGTCAGAATAGTGAAGACTAGGAAATGCAACTGAGCTTGATAGATTTCATTTGACCAAAACACAAGAGTGAGAATAAGAAAATTGGGGAAAAAAATTTATCAAGAAGTGTGGGATGGGATTTTCTCCTCCAGTGATGTGTTTATAGCCCCTAAATAAGGATCTCATCCAAAATCAACTGAAATCAATAGGGAGACTTATTGACTTCAGTATGTATTGGCTCAGACCCTAAAAGCAGAGCTTCCAAGCTACAGAAAGAATTTGGGGACATGTTGTACCAGAAATTATCACCAAGAATGTGAAATAACAACCCAGTCATATTTAGGGTGGCTTGCTGGTGACTGGAGCAGATAAAACAAAAAGTTCTTCAGTGCAGGGATTGTGGGGCAAAGCTTGGTTCCCATTGTAAGGTCCAGACAATCAAAGTTCTCATTTTGGTGGAGTTTTTTCTCTTGGGCTTTCAGCAGAGCCAAGGTCAGACACGTCTCCAGAAGTTTCAGAAGTTTAGTGTCATGTGAAGTATGAAGCATCTCAAGGTCACTGCCTGTACTAAGCATGGGTGGTCCTTTCCTGTTAATCACAAACTTTTGTTCAACTCATCAGCAAGAGCTAATGAGACCTTCAGAAAACCTGCCGGAAATCTGTTAACCTGGCAAGCATTCAGTTTTGAAATGTATTATCTATTTGGCAGTTGAAATATCCACTACCCAAAAATTTAAGGTGCTTCAGAACAACACGAAACTCAAAACCAGGGAGAAATTCAAGTAGAGAAAGTGAGTTGGGGATTAGATCTTCAATATCAGCTGAGGATCTGCTCTGCTTGCATCCAAGCAGCTGAAAGCTGACAAGGATCAACAAGCCCATAAGGGAGCTGATTCAAAACCTGCCTGGGTGAGCTTGTCCCCAAAGGATCTTTCTTACCATGAAAGGTGATTGGTGTGAGGAGATGCACAGCTAAAACTCCTATCAATTTGAGTAATGAGGATATGAGCAGATGAGTGGGGAAGGGGTAGAAAAAAAATGGATCTGCTTTGCTGGCAGACTTGCAAGTCAGTTTGTGGTTATCTCATGCCCCAAGAATCTCTGATTTATTTGAGTATTAGGACATGGTTCTAGCCCAGGTTACTAACTGCCTGATAACAGTTGAGGTGAGAGCCTCTAGCAGTTCTGACACACCAAAATTTACTAGAATCACCTCAGAGATATGAAAACCATTGACTTTTAAAATATTTTCATACTTGTCTTATGTCTCCCAAACACAGAATGTGATTACACAAATACCTGCTCTAGGTACTCCTACTTGGAGAACACTTTATTTTCATCTGAGACCTTCAGAGGGCTGAGGTCCTCTCCTACAATGACAGGCTGAGAGAGCTGGAGAAAGAAAGGCTCTGGGGAGACATTAGAGCACCTTCCAGCACCTAAAAGGGCATGAAGAGATATGGAAATGGACTTTTTACAAGCACATGGAGTGATAGGACAGGGGGAATGGTTTCAGACTGACACAACAATGGGGTTTGTGTTAGGAAAAAATTCTTTGCTGTGAAGATGGTGAAACACTGGAACAGTTTTCCTAGAGAAGCTGTGGATGTCCCATCCCTGGAAACAAGGGTTGGGTGGAGCTCTGAGCAACCTGATCTAGCTGAAGACATCCTTGTGATCAAAAACCAAGATGAAATTGCCTCATAAGCTCATAGGACTCTGAAACCAAACTCCTTTAGAGGTCTCATCTTCCTTCAGGTGAATCCTAATTAAATTCTCCTACAATTCAAGAGACACTTCAGCAAACTGCCATCTTTCAGGTTCCTAAAGAGCTTTCTAAACCAGAAGTGTCAGCACTGCTCCTCTCACCTGATACCATTGGTAGGTCTGTTGCTTGGCAGCCAGGAGGTTCTGACAGCCCAATCAGTGCTACAAATCCTGGCAAACACAATATTGTGCTAGTAATTACCAGAATATATTTCCAGAATATAGCTGGAAGCAAAGGAGACTGGAAAGCCTACAGTCCTTGTGGCTGGATCACAAGGCATGAAAGGTTTTTGTGTGGATTGTCTCAGTGAGGCTCATGCCAAAGGGAGCCTTTGGATTTTCAAATATTTTTGGTGGGTGGGGGAGAAGATAAATGTAATGTCATCTAAGGTAATGCAGAAATATCAGTAAGGACCAAGGCTTTTTTTCAGTTGAATGTTGTAATATTATCAAGTCAGAAGTTGTCTTTCCTAACAATTAAATGGAGGCTGAGCAACAGAAACACTTTTTAAAAAGAAGATGAGAATTACCAAAAGTAATCTTGACAGAACAATTATCAATAATTTCTCAAAGGGTATGTGCAATATTTTACCCATTGTTTAACAAAATCCAGTTGGGACAGACTGGAGGTTCTTTCTTAGAGCAGCAGATAATAACCAAAGCATTAAATGTTGACAGTCGATATCAACATCAGAAAGCAAATCACTGGGATTACTGATACCAGCACTAGGAATTAGTGTATGGCAGGCAACTGCTGTTGTCTAAAACTCTGTTTAACACACAAATTAGTCCAAATCTCATAGCAAGAAACTGAAGATCAGTCAGACATTCTGCATTTCAGCTGCAAGGACTTCAAGGCTTCAAATTCAGATTAATGTACTTGTAGTGTAGGCAAGTAGTGAAATCTGCAATTATTTTCCAGACCCCAGGAAAACAAGTTAAGCAGAGCTTTCAATGGAAAATAAACATCACCCTCAACATCACTGACGATAAAGAAGTACCTAATATGGTGATCAGCATTTATATTACACTTTCATCTTGTATTTCCTCCTATCCCCAAATGTCAGAGTGCTCCATGAAAAAAGGGGTAAGCATCCCTCTCTGGTCACATCTGCAGAGGCTGAACTGGCACCTGGATGCTGAGTTCCTGCTTTCTGCCCTGCAGAACACAAATGTTCCCTTGCCCTCCTTCCAGACATCCCCTGCCACAAAGAAGGGGCTGAAAAAACAAACCCAATCTAGTCGACTGATAAAGAACATAAATGCATTCGTGTCTAAATACAGAATGGCAATCATGCCTGAAGAGTTTAAGTAGAAAATATTGCTGAGTTCATGGGAAAGGAGAAAAACAAAAGGTGGCCAGATGCCTTGGACAACCTGAAGAACAACTGTCCCAAGACATGAAGACAGATTGAACAAAAATTGTACAGCAACAAGAAGCAAATAGGTCACCTCTTGATTTCTAGAGGATCAGCCTTCACTCCTTCCAAAATTCTGGAGTAGTAATCACAAAAGCCAATTAAGAATGATATGAGGTATAACTTCTGCACTTTGATAATATCTTAGAAAAATTTCATAGTCCAGGGAGAATTTTCCCATAGAATAATCAGTTAAAGACCATCACTGTTTTAGAAAAATTAAGTGGCTTTGAAGAAATCACAGCTATATTAGGAATGTAAACATATCAGACATTCCTCTAAGGACCATCAAACTATCAAATAAATAAGGAGCAAAATTAATTGAAAAGAACTGATACTGTTGAAAAGTGGAAGCTTTCCCTAAGAAAGAAGCTTGGGGAGGTAAAAACATGACCACTATAAAAACTCTGATGTTAAAAGTTCAGGCTAACCAGTTTTTTTTTCTAGGAATGGAGCTATACAACATCTGAATTCCCAGCTACCAAAAATCCTGTAAACCTTTACTTTCTAATATATTAAAGATCTCTTAAAAAAATATCAAAGTATAAATATGGATGAACTTGGAATTATCCTTTGCTTAGGTTTTCCATGTGAGTTTCTCATATGAGCTTTCTGAGGAAAATAACCAAGGAGACTGTCACTCTTTTCACACACAAAATAAAAAGTTATACAAGTTATAATGAAGAACTGTTCCTCAAAATGAAAAAAAAAAAAAGAGTAACTGCAACACACCTAAGGATCACCATAAAATGGTAAGGAGAAATTTATTTCACTGATTTTGTACTGTATCTCTTGAACTAAGCCACATATAAATTAATTATAAATAGAATTGAGTTGAAAGAGAGGCAGGAAAAAATAACTACAGGAGATGGACAAAAAGATAAATTCAGTGGAAAACAAAATGTGTATGGTGGCCACATATGATTAGGCACACTCTCAGCCTACCTTTGTAGAAACTTTTCTAACCCTAACTGAATACACAGGAAAAGTACACTTTTGTTTTGGAGTTGAATCACTTTTAGGGTCAAGGAAAAGAAAATTAAGCCAACCTTGGGTTGGAATTACAGGAAAAATAAAGTCTCTGATCTCAAATTGGTCTTTAGCGTTCTGATAAACAATTCAAGTCACGCTGCAGAAAACCTCAAGATCCACAGGATTTGCTCATCCTTTGCATGGGACCAGTGGCCCAGGATAAATTTAGTAGCAGGCTACCCTCAGCTGCCACATCATGTCTGTGGGGTAGGATGGTCTCAGGACCTTTGAATCCAAATATTGCTGGAGCAGAGCCCAGATCAGCTACATTCCAGGTGGATCAGAGCTTCTTTACAGCAACCTTGGCACCTGCAATAATCTTCTGCGGGTCGGCACTGTCTCCCTTTGTCCATCACACCACAGAAGAGATAAACGAACAGAGGAAGACAATGCAAGTGTCCCTATTCTGTATTTTGACAAAGCCTTCAAAACCTGACCTGGCAAGCACTGCTAAAATGAGCCAGCCATTATCTGGGGAGCTCTCACAGTTCAGGTACAGAACTAAACAGCTTGGATAATATCCTAGGGAGCAAATTATTAATACATTATCACAGCTTGATCAATAAAATCAACAAATCAGATGCTCAGGAACAGGAGGCATCAACCTGCAGCTTTTCCACTCTCACACCTGCTGAAGACTTGCTACACTACAATGAAAGTTTTCACCTGGCACAGCAGGATTTGCTATTGCCCTCCACAGGTTTAATGGAATTCATCTATGTTCAACAAAACTTTCTGAAATTCTTCTTTCCTCACAATTCTTCCAAGCGATTCTGCTCCTTCTGCCTGACAAGAAATATTTGTCTCATTTGTTCCATGTAATGATGGGAATTAGATAATATCTGTACCCAGACATACAGGTTCAGAGAATGCTTTTTGGTTTGAGGAGGGTGGAAGTGAAGAAGTTTTTATTTGAAGAGTTTCTATTTCTAGAAAAAGCTCTGCCTGCCATCAAGATAGATTCCTAGTGCTCAGTTATTTCTTCTTCCCTATGAATATTTGGCTTTATCTGAATTATTGACTGAATTTTCAGACTGCTTACTCAAGTTCAAAGAAAGACTCTCTGTTAATGGCTATTTGTGCATTCCCCTCTGGGACAAAGGGATTGGTGTGTTTATTGCAACACTCCAGGGCAGAAGGATTTTGTGCAATTATTTTGCACACATGATAACAAAGATTTTTCCCAATTGCAGAAGAGACAGGTTTGGGTGCTTATGTTACAATTCCTCGCTCAAAACAGCAGTTGAGGCATAATCTTATAATGAGTAAAAGAAGCTTGCTTACACAGAATTTACTAGAATCACAAAAAAGGGACACTGCTATACAGTGCAATTTTAGCTATTGAATATTGTCAGAAAAAAAGCTGCCTGAAATATTACTGGCATTAATAAAGAAATATTCTCTTAATACTTTATTTTCTGTTTATGTGGAACAATGTAGGGAATTTAAAATGAGTCCAAAGTTTTGACTGGCATAAATTTGCATTTCTAAGTGCAAAAAAAATGTTGGTGGAAAACTATATATAACTTCAGTGAGGATATATTTTTCCTCCCTCCAGTAATTTTCCCCCATTAATATCTGTCCTGCAGCTTCGTGATGAAGAGGATGGATGTCTTAATCAGCAACCCCAGAGAATGGCAAGGGTTTTCTGCACAATTTCCCTCCAGCTATTTAATTTAAAGCATGCAAAGAACAGAATTGCAGTAATTAGGGATGGAAAGGACTTACAGGTCAGGAAGACCCCAAGCCTGGGCAGAGATTTTCCCAGCAGAGCATTTCCTGGGATTCTGCAGAGAATGTTCTAGTTATCCCAACTTGTAAGAACAGTGGAACCCACACTGAGGAAGCTCCTGTGCAGCCGGAGAGGTCCATGGAGCTCAGAATCCTCAACACAAGGGGAAGTGATCAGCGATGTCACATCTCAGACACAGGGAGCTGTCACCTGCAGACAGGGACATTCAATGGAATGACATCACAAAGGTGAAGCAAAGGAGCTGCAGGGAGCTGCTCCCCTGTGGTCTTTGCAAAAAAATCAAAGCAGAATCAAAGCAGGTTTCAGCTCTAGAGGGGAAGGTGCCCTCATGAGATCCATCTTCCACATGGACTGTAGAGTTACAGGAGCCTCAAACAGATGCTGAGCAAGATTTTCCAGACAGAAATTTGAATAAGCTCCTTGCTGAACTCTGTCCCAAGGCATACAATCAGTATTTTATGAGCACAGTGAATGCCAAATTCTGTTGCATCCCCCAATTGTTTTCTGTAGTAGCAAAAGATCCCCAACACAAATAACAAAGATTTTATAAAGCTTTCATAAAGCTTTCTGAGGAGAGAAAAATTCCTGCTGTTCCCAAGGTGCTATATTCTGACAGGTTAAATGGCGGAGGGAACATATTCAATAAATGGAAAATAGAATTTGTGGGATAGTGTTACTCCACAAACACTGCTGGTAAAGCTGTAGAAAGACAAAACAGAAAATGTATCTCCATATCTTCTCTCTACTACCTCCTGCACAGGCCTAGGCCAGCAGCACAGAGCTCCAATTCTTCCAAACACCAGACTCTAAGCTGCACAAAACTGCTTTAAAACCATTCAGCATCTTGAGTAGTGGAAAGGGGAAAGCCTGTTGGCCTGGCTGCTACACTCAGATGTTTTTTACCCAAGATTGCAATCTTTTGCTAATCCTTTTTGCCTCTAGTACATAAACTGATGTGTTGAAGATCTTGGGAGGTGATGAAGAGGGTTGTACATAAAATCCTCCTGACAGTATCACTCATGAAGATGTTTTCCAGAGGTTCATTGCCCTGGAGAAAACCAGTCCCAAAGGAAGTTTTGCCTCATTGCAAAATAAGCTCCCTACTCTGGAAACGTCGTAACCTTGTTCATATCAGAGTCCCCTGCTCAGACGGTGGGTGGTGCTGAGAGGAAAATGTTAGCCCTGATTTTGACACCCTGTCTGCCCAATAGAGATAGGGAGAGCATTGGTTTAAAGTCAGCGAGTGAAGGGAAAAAATTAAAAGAGGAATCTTTTCCTTGCGGGAGAAAACTCAACTCATCACCATATTGACCGACTTGCAGGCGAAAACAAGAGTAACACTAGATTTGAGTTTTGGATATGGACAGAGTTGTTACAAAATCTCTATAAAAAATGGTCTTACAAAACATGATGACTAAGAATCACATTGCTGAGGTGCTATTTCTTCCAGTTCACAGTGAAATAAATAATTGCTGTTTCCCTGTAAAAACTATCCGTGACAGCTTTTGAGCCCAGGCAGCTCAGCCAGGCACTGCCTTCAGGAGGGAACCTCCAAATGCTTTCCCTTCTTGCTCAATCTCTATGCACTAATAAAAAAAAAAATAATTTTTTTTTTTTAAAAATCAAATCCATAGCTAGAAAACAAAAATTTTGCAGTGACATGCATTCAAAGATGAATTGAGAAAACCAAAGAAGTCATGATGGCCTCACTTCCAGATTCTTATTTAGCATAAATTAAACCTGGCTCTGGACTGAACACTCTTCCCCTTAGCACAGGGTCCTGAATGCATTTCCCATAAACACTGGGAAAGTGCTTTTAGTGAGCATGTTTACTTTAAAGCTTTGATCATGTCTACACTCATATTGGCTTTTCTCTTCACTTCAAATCCTCCTCATCATGTTGATCACATACTCCTCTGGCTTGCTTGTTCATGGTAAGCACAAAACAAACACTTTCAAGAGATCTTTCTATATGAATGTTCTACAGTTGCAGCAGCATAATCCTCAAATGACTCAGTTTATTACAAAAGCCTGGGATATCCTAGGCATTCCCAGAATACTGATTTGGTATGAAAAGAAAACCAGCAGGACACATTTGCTCTACTCCAGTTTGTTTTGCCAGCAGACATGGCCCACTGCTATACTTCATATCTGGGCCCCATGTCTAGAAAACCAAGTTTTGAAGACTAAAACTTTTCTATCACCTTATTTTTTTCTGCAGACACACATATTCCAAAGTTATATTAAATCCCTAAATAAGCAAAGAAGCACATTTCCCACAGAAGTGAATCATTGCCGATTGCCTTGTCTCTTTCTTTTTTTAAAAAAAAACTTTATCTTATGGGTAGAGACAGTATGTGTGCATTTGCCTTGGCCCATGAAAAGACCATAATGAAGCAGAAAACATTTTTCATTGTTCCTGACTGTGCAAATTCAGGGGAGGGAGTTGCAGAGGTTTTTTAGTTCGGGGGAGGGAGTTGCATTGTGAAGCAGGGTGGTTATTTTCTTGGTTAAGATATATGTGCTAGAAATCCCTCAAGAGCATTTACAGCCAAGTGATAGCAGTAGCCTTTTCTTCCTGGAAGAGTTTTCATTGAATCCCACTGCAATTAAAGGTTCAGTTCTAAACAAAGACTGAAGGCTTAGGTTATGTGAGGAAGTACTACAAAGAAATACAGTAATTTCACAACCATAAGGCACACCGGAGTATAAGGCGCACACCCCAGGAGTTGGCAAATTTTGCAACTTTGTAGATCATATAAGGCGCACCGGACTATAAGGCGTACCTTTTTTATTTGCTGTGAAGGTCTGTGCTGCGCGCAACAAAGTAATGAATTAGTAACGGAATCCCCCATCGTGGAGTTTACTGGTATGTGCTCAAATTGGAAACATTTTAACAGATTGGTGTAGCCTTTAAACGCAGCCCCAAGCGCCCTCCCCGTGGGCGGGGCCCAGCACTCCCACCCGCCCCCGGCTGGCAAGGCAGGGCTCGTGGCTACCACTGTTCAGGGCGGCCACGGCTCACACCTTGGGGTTGCTGCGGTTCAGGGTGGCTCAGGACCATCAGCGGCTCAGGGTGGCGCAGCGCTGCCCGCTCCCTCTCTCCCTGTGCGGCTGCCGCTGGCCGGGGGCTGCCCGCTCCCTCTCTCCCTGTGTGGCTGCTACTGGCTGGGGGCTGGGTGGTGCCTCTCAGCCCGCGCAGCCGCCTGGGGCTGGGGGCTGGCAGTGGGGGCTAGGTGGTCCCGCTCAGCCCATGCAGCCGGCGCTGGCCAGGGGCTGGCTGCTCCTGCTCCCCACTCGTGGCTGCACTCACAGCTCACCCTTTTTTTTTTTGCAGCAAGGAGCTGAGCCGCATGCAACAAAGTAACTAATTACTGGCAGTTTGCATTGTTCACAGACTGGCGTAGCCTTTAAACACAGCCCCAGGTGCCCTCCCTGTGCCGGAGCCGGGGCCAGGGGCAGCTCCCTCCCTCCCCTTGCGGCTCCTGTTGGCCGCGGCCGCCCGCCCCTGCTCACGACTCGGCGCTCCCGCGGCACCGCCCCCCCATTGCGGCTCACACTTCCGGGTTTGTGAATTTTGCAACTTTGTACATCAGATAAGGCACACTGGACTATAAGGCGCACTTCCGGGTTCAGGGGAAAATTTTAGTCAAAAGGATGCGCCTTATAGTCGTGAAATTACTGTAGTTTGTTCCTCACCTCAGAAGTGCTTCTACACACCCCAGCCTCCCATGACTGTGGTTTGTCTCCACTATTGACTTGGACTCCTGGAGCTCTGGGGACATATTTAGCCCTCCAAGGCCCACAGAGAAAGCAAGAACCTTCCAGTGTGACAGGGTCACACACAACAGCAAGATGCTTGTGAATGGGTGAGGGAAGATGAAAGTGAACACTTACATTTAAAGAACAATCTCTGATACACTGGCTTGTTGCCAGCAAAAATAACCCATTACAATCAAAAAACCCATTACAATCAAAACCCAGTTAAGTCAAACAGTCCATGCTTAATTAAGCCCACTCTAAGAGTTTTCTGTTCAAAGCAGCTGATATTTTCAGCAGGTGAGACTGAAGCTTGCCAGCTCAGAGTATCAAATCTAAACCTTTAAACGTGGGTGTCCACGCTCTATGTATTGCTGACATGGAAAAGGGAATGTTGTGCCCAGAACAGGAATATTCAGAATACAAAGATTCAATTGAAAACATCAATAGCTGTGCCTACGCCACCAAATACAGTGGCCTGGGCCTGTTCTTCAGCCTTCAGGCCAAATGAATGCACAGAACAATTCACATCCATGTAAGCTGAATCCTTTTATCCTCTGTAGAAGGGAATCTCATTCACATTACCCACTGGGACCAGACCTTGGCAACTCTCTATTCCCAAAACATGGCCAGAAGTCACTTGGGTGACTGATTTTTGCTGAATATTAAAAGTGTGCTGGCACTTTTGCTCATTAATTAAAAACCATGAGCAACCAACAGTATCCTGGACTGAGATTCGCATCCCAGCCTTTCATCAATTTATTGGGATGGTATGTAGCACATCCATCCCAAGGTCATTAGCCAAAGCAAATAGGTTTTTTTTAACTTAAAAGAAGGGTTTTGCCTTAGAGGTTCATTACAGCAAGCCCAAAGCCAGCAAGATTCCTTCCAATAATTCAAACAAGCCTCACACCCAGCTCCCAACACCTGCACAATGGGTGATATGCTACCTCATAGCAGACTCTGTAGCCTAAATGTAATCCCAGACCATGAATATATCCTGATTTTCCTGGTGCAAAAGCTCAGAAAGCCTAATTCTGAACCTTGTTTGGAGCGCATGGAAGAGAAAGGGGAAGGAGGCTGACTGAAAGCTATGAATATCAGCTCGTTTTAGCCATCAAAGCCACAAAAATGTCTACAGTGCTGATCAGTCATCCAGCACAGACAGGAGAGATAAGGAGGGCAGGAAACCACACACCTAAGCACACACAGGAGCACGGAGCTACACATTTGCATCAGTTTGTCAGTGCTGCTTGTCTGTAAAAGTAAAATAAACAGCAGTGCTATTGAAAAGGTTTCTCCTTTTCAGACAAAGGTGAGCAAACCAAGCCTTCACTCGTTTGGGGAGAGGGTGTTTCATTGTGGTTTGGAGATGCAGCCAGAATTTTTTATTATTCAGAAACTTTGGTTCTGAGTGTATTTTTGTAGGGAGTCTGAGAATGAAAAATACTATTCATATTTACATCTGTTATCATGTTGAGAACAGAGGAAAAGAAAAAAAAGGGATGAGCAAACTGCTGCTGAAAGAATTAAAATAAAAAGTTGGTTCCATTTCCCACAAGACTTTCTAGGTTTGGGCAGAAAATGTTTGTGTTACCAAAAACCCTGAGGTAAAGGCAAAACAGCAATGATTTGAGCTGTGCATCTGGGTTTTTTTGTAAGGTTGATTGTGAAAGCACATAGGAAGTGTTGAAAATTAGTAATGTCAATTCTGGATTTTGATAGAAACTTTTTAGACCCATGGTGTAATTTGGGCTGGCTGGCCAGAGCTCTACCCCTCTAGAAAGAATGCATTGTAATAGTTTTGTCTGTGTGAATGATGAGTGTATGTATTCTTATAAATAAGATGTTTTGTGCAAACTTTTCACATAAATCTGGGATGGCTGAAGTACAATGGAAGGAAAAGGTCACATATTGCAAAGAATTTTTTCCCCAAATTAACCTCCATAAACATCTTAAGAGCAGAGAGAGCATCTAATAAAAGAAACTTTATGCAGATGCAGATCATGACATTCCATTCATAAAACTAGAGAGAAGAAACATGACGTAACTGCAAGACTGGGGTGGGAGCGGGGAAAGAGAGAAAAAAAATAAAAAAATTTCAGGGTATGGCAAAAGTTCTAGGACATCTTGACTAAGACCACAAAAATTTGTATTACCAAGGCTACACATCAAGGCTTTCTAAGGTCTGATTCTGAAAGCCTAACCATTTTTCAGGGCTGCAGCTTCCCATATGGAGAAGTATTCTCCATAAAGATCATTTTTATAACAGAGCAATTACCTACATTACGTGCAATGACCGACAGACAGTGATTGGCATTGCATAAGTAAACAAGCAGCAAGTCCAGGCAGACATGAGCAACCACAGATGGGAGAGAAGAAAAACCATTATTCATCTCTGAAAGAGGAGCAGTGAGGGCAGAGATTCTCCAACAGGACCAGACAGACCATGGCAGAGCCAAGAACTAAAAGCAGAAGTTCTGCAAAGCAGAGCCTCTCTCTTGGAGTCTGCCATCCATTGTCAAGGGCCAGTCCAGGATTAAATCTGATTTAAGAACATTAATCTGACATCTTGCCACATAATGGGAAGATGAGAAGATACCTCCTAATAAATTAATATTTAGTGAATATTTTGTTCATATTGGGTTAAGCATGGGTTTATCTTATCCACACACAGCAGGGAAGGTGGTAGAGATGAAAACAGAGTACAGTAAATTCACGAATACAAGCCGCACTGAGTATAAGCCGCATCTCTGAGTGTTGGCAAACATTTCGGTTTTTGTCCATAGAAAAGCCGCACCCGAATATAAGCCGCTTTGTCGTTCGCAGCGAGGACCCGCGTGCAATTAGTAACAGAACCGTGGGAGGGCGGGGTTTACTGGCTGAGCTAAGGCTGTGCAGGCTCGGCCCGCTAGGGGCCGCTGACGGGGCCAGGTGGCCCAGCCCGGTGCTGCCGCTCGGGGCCGGCCACCGCTGCCACTGGGCTCGGTCACCCCGGGTTGGCGCTGCCCCGCGGTGGCAGGCAGGGACAGAGCTTCCCCTGCTCCTACGGCAGCAGCGGCGGGCAGGGACGGAGTTTCCCCGCTCCTGCCGCGGCGGCGGCGGGCGGGGACAAAGCACCCCGTCGGCTCCCCGAGCCGCGGCAATGGCTTGCGCGGGGCTCCTGTCAGCTCCCCGAGCCGCAGCAATGGTGGCGCGGGCTTCCACTCCCCTCCCCAGACCGCAGCAATGGCGGCGCGGGCTTCCATCCCCCTCCCCGGGCCTCGGCAATGGCGGCGCGGGCTTCCCCCCACCTCCCCGGGCCGCGGTAGGGGCGGCCCGGGTCCCCCCTCTCCTCCCCGGGCCGCGGCAATGGCAGCGCCGGGCCCCCCCCGTCTCTCCCCTGGGCTGTGGCAGAGGAGGAAAGAGAGCTCTCCCGCCTCTCTCCCCGCCCCCCGTGCTGCCTACAGGGAGCCAGGCTCCACCCGCGGTGCAACAGAGTAGCGATTTGTAACAATCGCAAAATGCCGACTTTGCAGCTGCTCGGCTCAGCACTCTGGCAGGCACTTCTGAGGTTGTATTAGCCGCACCTGATTATTAGCCGCATTTCCGGTTTAGGAGCAAAATCTTAGTCAAATTGGTGCGGCTTGTATTCGTGAAATTACTGTAAGTGATATTCTCAAATTATCTATAGGGCAAAACCCTTGCCCAGTGAACCACATCAGCTCAGAGAGAAAAAAAAAATTAAAAAAGTATTCAGCAATATAGATATTAAAGGGATGTCAGAACAGCCTGGCAGTGCAAGAGCACACTCAGGAGATTGCAAACCAGATGCTACAGAATAAAACTGCTCACCAGTCACAGCTAAGAGCAGCATTCAAAAGGAGACTCAAAATACCTTACACTCCTTTTGTGAGCACCACTTGCAGGGGAGCAGCCAGGCAAGGGGAGGGCCACCAAAACCCCAGCACCTGAAAGATGCTGCCCTCTTCCCAAGCTGCTCATGTGGCACTATGAGAAGGCTGTGAGAGCTCTGAGATGGAAACCACATGCGAGCACACCCCCCTGGGAAGAGCCCCATGTGCAAGGCAGCAGGCAGACCACCAACTAACTGCATGTGTCAAGTGCTCAGGGGGTGTCTGGCTTGTTTGGGAACCACACAGGAGGGGAGGCAGAGAGGTTCCCACCCTCTGCAAAGAGCCTGGCACATGACTTGTGTGTGTTTGCTGAGAGGGAAGAATCCCACTCCAGAGAATGTGTTGGAGAAGCTGCCTGACAAAACAAAGTGGCTTCTCTTTGCTCTCTGTCCCCAGTTTATCTCATCTGATACTGAAGTAAACCTGCAATGGTATTCTGTGAATTGGAAAATTGCTAGGGGATCCCATTTTGCACCCTTCCTTGCCTAGCCGATCAAGGTAATTTTTCCTGAGGTAGAGAAATATCCCACTAACACTGACATCCTTCTGCACCAGCAGACAATCATTGCAAAGTAAAGGATGAATCAGAAGAGAGTAGCAACTCTGCTGCTGCTGGAGGTTCTCCCACCACATTCACACCAGAGAAAGGCTCAAGGTCCTTTCCTTCTTTTGCCCTTGTCCTCATTTTGCTTGGATGCTCTGTCCATGAAATACCTTCTTACAGATACCTTCCCTCCATTCAGTTACTTTCTCCCTTTCCACTCTCACAGTCACCTTCCAGCATCAATCAAATCCCATCACCCTGGGACAGAATATCATCCTCCATGTGCTACGTCTCCAGAAGAGGTGGCAGGTGTCACCAGGATTGTCCAACTCTCATCCCCAAAAAACTCCTTTAAGGTTGCTTATGAGCTTGTCAAGCTCTGTGACACACAGTAAAAGTGCCCCAAGTAGGCAGGGCCAGCTCTCAGTGAAGGCCCAATAAGGATACTCAGAAATCTGGCCTTTGGCTGTGGTTTCAAGTCTTCGGTTTTGCCACAGACTTCCACAAAACTTGGGCTAATCCTCAGATCTCACACACAGAGCTGCTTTTGGAAATCCAGCTTCTAACCCTCCCACATGTAAGGAAGAACTGCTTTTCTGCTGCACAGGGCCTTCCACTGATAAATTCCAACCCAACTCTAGAGAGAATTCAGAAGGGAGAGGGTTAATGCACCTTTTGGACAGTCTTGCAGACATTTTTGCCCTCTTATTCATGTCCACCTTGAGATCCTGCAGCCATGTCTCAAAAGAAAATTGCAATATAATTTTTAATCTAATGTCTTTTTAAACTGTTACTGTGGGGAGATGTCAGTAACAAAAATACTTTTTTCTGCTTGTTCTCTTTTGCTTTGCTGGACCAAGATATATTTTTGTTGCTTGAAAAGGGGTATATGAATCTCTCAAATTTTTGCTGCATTTACATTATGCCACCAAGTTGCAAAATATTACAGGCAATAACTAAGTAGAAATCAGAATTTTTGCTCTTTCAGAACACAGGTAAACAAGTATCCTAATAAACAGTTATCCTAATAAGCTTACAAAATATGAATTAGTTTGTTTCTCCTTCTATTGCAGAATTATTTCTGCCATGCTATGAGACTTCAACAGTACGAAATATAAATTTAAAATGCAATTTAACAAAACCTAAAAACTCTCTGTAATTATATAACAAAATTTGATCACTTTATGCAGGGTCTCTCACCCATTAAAATTTAAATTTGTGTACAAACATCCCTAGACTAAAATCCTATTGCATCTCCAATATAAGGAATTCAGTTCTCAAACTGTATTCACTTTAAGAAGGGCAGCCTGAAATAACTATGGGGGAGAAAAAAAAACATAAAAATAAATAAGTAAAAATTATTATTACTCTAAGGGCCAGAGAAGCAGAAAGACAAGAATGCAGGCAATCTCTAAAAAAAGAAAAATCAAAAATCCGACACAGCACCATATAAGCTGCCACATCACTGGTGACAGTCTGGCTTTCAACACAGCTACTTGGATTATCCCAGCTGCAAAGGTGCTTTAATGTTTTGTCACATCAAAACCTCAAATTAATGGGCAGGCCATTAATTATTCTTCTTAGTTAATCAAGAACAAGGTGAACAGGTATAAGGCAGATGACAAATGGTCCCACCAAAATACTCAGCTACAGCCTCCAGCCCTCTCTTTGGCTGGAATCATCCACTGGCTGAAGTGCAGGCAGGGAATGACATTTGGGACATAGGTTCACGGCTTTTAAAGACTGGAATGAAACAGATTGAGTTTTGACCTATTAGTTAAAGCAGTATCTGGTCTCCAGGATTAAAAATTATTGAACTAACACAGTGTACAGCACTAAAACTTTGTGGAACATGCTATGTAACAACTGTAGGAATCTTATTGTAACTTAAAGTTACAACAAAATTATGTTGGCCATGAACTCCTTGAAAGGTATAATTCTTAGAAACCAAACAAGTGTGAAATCTTCCCTGAGAGAAAAGCAGCAAACATCTGGGCAATGCAGATGAGTGGCCAAAGTATCAGCACTTAAGCCCTGTTGGTCTGGACCAGTTCAGAGCTGAGGTTAACTATCAGGTCTAATCGATCTCGTGGTCCCACTTCAGAGAGCAGAGGTGTCTCAGAGCAGAAGCAGATGTGATGTGGTACCACGATGTTGCCTGAATGGCTTTAATGAAAACTGTTCCCTTCTAGGTTTGAAATGGATAAAAGCAGAGCCAAGGTGTTAGCTGTGACCTGGTCTTGTTGGGTGCAGTTTGAAGAACATTTCTGGCTTGAAAGTGTCTCCCCTTTTCTCATCAATCTCTTAGAAAAAAATGTAAATACAGAAATTTTGTATGGTTGGGGGGGGGATGTTGTTTCATATTTAACTAAAGGTTAAAGAATTCAATATTTAGAGCAGAGAATTATGAAAGACAGAAGAGGAAAAAGAAGTGCAGGGTTAGCTTCCCTTATTTTAAAGAAGTTCATTCCTTTTAGTTTATCAAACAGTTAGTGAAAAGCTGCAGAGCTTGAGGAACTGCAAAATCTCATGGATTCCATTCTCCACTTCCCCCCCAAACTAACAATTTGCTTACACCTCCATATGCAATTCGTGATTTTCACATTTAGAAGTGACATCCCATTCAACTCCAAGCTGTCCCATAAAATTAAACATAAATTAGCGAATCAGTTTAAATAGAATTTCCCAGAAACATTAAAAGAGTTCATTTGACCTTTCCAAAAAAATAATTTCACTTTTCAAACAGCAAATTTTGCTTTTAATCTCTATGTTTTATGTTACCACAAAAAAGTTTCCATGACATACTTACAACTAGAAATGAAAAGCACTGGATGAAGGCTCATATGAACAGTTTAATATTAAAGTACTCACATCCTTCCAACTCTGACACTGTGTAAAGAAGATCTAGACTAAAAAAACAATGTACAAAGCATTTCTTCTTTAAACTGCTGTCTGTGTTTTCCTCTCAAGACTCCAGCTGAACTTTATAAACACCAATGTATAGCCACTGAATTTCACTCCAAACTGCATCAGCTTTCATCTGCCTCCAGAAGACCCACCAAAACTGTGCCTATGTATTACTATTTCAAAGAGCAAAGGATTAGTATTGGCTGATTATTGGCTGCCCAATAATGCAAGAAACTTCTGAAGAGTGGTCTTTGGAATGTCTTGTGTTTTAGGAAGATTAAATATCAAACCCTAATTTATTAATTTATGTATATATTTTTACAGGAGCCCACAAGAAGAAGCCTGACTGCCAGCCACAGTTTAATTCACTCTGATAACACAGAGACTATAAATCTTAACTAACAGCTCAACATGAGAGGCATTTGATGTGTCTGGGAACCTGCTGCATGAAAGAAATTAGCTGGTAGAAAAAGAAGCAAAATGCCTATTCCCATGGGAAGAGTCTACAGGACTGGTAATAGATCACTTGTTCATTTGGAGGACACTTGTTCCTCTAGTAAAACAGCAACTAATATTTTTGCTTTCCACTGCTCAGACAGGAAATATGGTGCTAAGGGCCAATAGACAGAGCAAGTCATCGTGCTAATTACACGGTCAGTAAACATTTGCTCTCCCATGTTTCCTAAAGGCCTGAATAATTCCTGGTTGGAATTCAACAGTGGGACTAGCCATCTTCTTCCTCTGACGCAAATGCTGAGGAGATGTATCACATTTTAGAGGATATCCAGGTTAAACATCCCTGTTTGCACAGGATGATCCCATCACCTGGAAAAGGTTGAGTGCTACCACATTTAGAGGGGAAATGAGATTTTTTAAGTATCCGAGGAACAAGGTTCTGAAACTGCCGCTCAATAGATGGCAAAATTGAAACAGCCTGATAAATGTACAAATGGGATTGTAGAGCAGGTCACTTACTGAGAATTTTTTTTTTGGTCCTGCCTTCAACCATATATGTCATGTTTCTCACATGCAAAATCATTCAAGATTAACAACCTCATTACAAAAGAGGATGTGATATGGAAAAGCCTCTACTGACCTACAGAAACACAGCAAAAGAAGTAGATTTTATTTCAAGGCACAAAGGTCTATTTGCTTGCAGTAATTTTGGGCGTTTATGACACCTGGTCACACTCTGAAGTTCTGATGAACACAATATTTTTTGTTACACATCACATTTTTGCCACAGCATCTTCACTGACTTTCTGCCCAGAAAAGATCCAGTCCAGGAGCTGACCACAAACTGAACAACATTCTAAGTATCTTGTATGGTAAACAGAGAAATCCACTTCCTGATTCTCAGTAAACTATCTTCTTTACATCCTCTCCATGGAAGAAAGCTACTTTCCATCCATACAGCATTCAAATTCTTGACTGGTACTCACCAGATTAGGATGAACAAATCATCAGATGCAGTTGTGTCAACATCAAAGGAAAAACCAACATTCAAGTGTTTTGAAAACACTTCAGAGTGAAGTCCTGTTTCTCACATGCCCTGAGTGTAGCTTCACCCCCACAAATTTTAAGTGAAACAGCTCCCTAATAGCATTCTGAGCAGTGTAATTGCAGGCAAAATTGACTTCCACCCACAGCTTCCCATGCTCTCAACACGTGCCACCAATCATTTCCATTTTGATGCGCATTTGTTTTTCATTCTAAAGGAGGGCTTTATTTTGTTGATGTTTTGTAATTTAAAGAAAGAACAACTGAAGACTCAAAGCATGGACAATATATGTTAGATCTTGCCCTGGTAAGGACTGTCAAATCCCTCCCAAGCTGCATGATGTGAGGAATTACCCAGCTCCATGTAATTTCCTCTTTCACATCTCTACTCAGCTGTACCTCAGAACTAATGTTCCCAAAGAGGGTCCAAATACCACCCCCAAATCCAGCCATATGCAGGTGGTGCCCAAAAATGAGCAGCAAACCCCTGAACTAGAGGCTGCTGTGAACAAGCCCAAGGCACTGAATCCAATGGTATTTTCCACACCAGGCTTGAACAGAGGGTGCTGTGCCTATTGCACACTGTGACAATTCCTGCCTCCTGCTATTTGAAACATTGTTTAGCCAAGGTGAAGTCTGAATGTTATGAGAGAAAATAGGACATATTTTCCTGGGGTTTTCCTTTATAAGAAATCAGCTGGATATGACAGTAATTATATTTTTAGCCATATTTGTGACCCTTGGAATTTAACAATTTTTTAAAAAAACTTTTCCCATTGCAGCAGGTTGGTTTACTGGTCTTGCAAGCAACACACGCTTGGATGATTTTACTTTCACCTCCATTCCCATTTCAATGCCTCTGTGAGGCACTGCAGTCCGCTCCTCTCCACAGCAACTGAAGAGCACCACAAATGAGTGTGCATTAATAAAGAGGCAGAAAGCACCACAGTTTCTCCATTATTCTGTCATCAGAGATATCTGCTCTAGGTTGTGCTCGGAGCATTAGCCCATGTAGCCTGATATGAGTTCACGAGGCTGGAATTCAAAACACTAACCAGCTGTGGGAACCCGGGAAGAAGGCTGTCACACTAAATGGTATCCAGATTAGAGCTGTGAGAATTTGGGAAAGCCCATCTAGCAGGCATGATGTCTCGGGGGGGAAGGGAGGGAGAGAAACAGTTCCCAAGTTGTTAGGCTCCTGAGCCTAAAGGAAACGAAGTCTCTCTCTTTAGATACTGACACTGCAAGGTTTGACTGGAAATAAATTTGTATCAGTGGATATTTTCCCAAGGGAAGAAATACAGCAAGTAATTCTCTTGAATTAAAGTACAGATAACTACCTGGAAGATGGCTTTTTCTCTACTTTGCAGTGTGGGGCTGTTTGCATATGACTCCTTAAAGGATCTCACTGTGGTGGAACTGATGGGAATCATAGTCCAAGAGATGGACCCTTTGAATCTCTTGCACATGAGGGGGTATGTGACATCTCTAACATGCAAGCGCTTGATTCAAAATCCCCAGCAGCTAAGCAGCCAAGTTGAAGAGACAACTACACAATCAGATATGAGAGGAAGACAGAGAATGAAAGAATTAATTACTTATCTACCCTGCAACTGATATTCCATATGGCTGGTGGAAAAGAGGGGCAGGAAATATTTGCTGATGCCACAGCTGATGTAACATGGAGAAATTTCTTTGCAACCAAGCATTACAAAAACTTTTTAAAGGTAATTATTTTCCAAGCCTTGTTAAGGAGTGACAGACCTGAGGACCAAGTCTGAAACTGATATTTACTGCCCCTTTATAACAGTCTTTCAAAATTCTCTAAGAAAGTAGGAAAAGTGAGAAATCTCTAGACAGGACCATCGGCATCCTGCTTGATTTCCTTGGATGCTGCCACACTAACTCAGCACTCCAAACACAGTGGCCACACTGGTAGGACAGAGTTTCAGGAGAGGATGGGGTGCTCACTGAGCTGTGGACACATCCATCAGTGAAAAGTGATGTCCTTCAGGTGCTGCCTGTTGGAGGAATCCATCACAGGGTGGAAGAGGCCTGTTAAAAGGCAGGGATGCCTCAGGAAGTGATCTTGCTCTGCATAGCCAGTTACTGACCCTGAACACAGGAGCCACACAGATGGTCAGACCCCTGTGAGACTCCAGGAACACGGCACACAACCTGATTAATGTCACACCTGTAAGGCTTGTGGGAGTGAGTAATGACACGTGTCTACTGAAATCCCCCTCTGCAGCTTCCCCTCTTGCAGTAAACACAAGTCTATTTGTCTGCTCAACTTTGCTCCAGACTCAGAGGAGGGAAAAAAAAAAGAAAATTCCACAAGTGGTTCTCTTCTGTCAACATGTTAATTGGTCTGATTATGAAAGAAAACAATCACAGGGACAACAGAAAAAAAAAAAACGAGACACAAATTCTCTACTATGTATAGCACTGAGGCAGCAAACCCGGTGAAGACAACTTTCTTCCTTTCTGTTAATTAGAGTGTTTGGCAACAGTCAGGAAAACGTTGATGCGCTTTTGTCTTTGAATATATTTTGTTTCTTCAGCAGCAACATTAATGAAAACAGTCAAGATACAACAAATTTTTGTTGTTGAAAGTTTGGTTTGCAATGAAAATGGGCACTAGTCACATTTTCCTTCACATCAGACTAAACTCCAAACTCTCATTACAAGATGCATTTTCCTCCCTGTTTTTTTATCCCTTTTCTGTAACAAAATACTAGACCAGAAGAAATCAGGGAAGAAAAAGGCTGTTAAGTCTTTTGAAAAATTCTAAGCATATCTTTCCCAGCTCAGAAGAGCTTCTCCATAGAAGTTACAGAAACCAAAGTAATACAGCCCACACATTCCCAACTCCATCGTCCTAAATAGGGAAGTCCACATACACTTGCAGGGATCAGCAAAACCTGGCTGCCATTTTTTCACTTCCAGCCCTGTTGAAATCTTTTCTTGGGCTGCTCAAATGTGCTTTTAGCTGCTTCCTAGGTGCTATAACACTGGATGCCAAATGCTTCCATATCTTGCATGTTCATAAAACAGAATCCTTCCCTCCATGGGAACACCCAGACCAACGCAGGACACCTCTCCAAGAAGCAAAGCGCTATAGATGCTGTTTTTTTCCTGAAGTTTCTTTCCCTTCTAGGTAAAAACAGCACAAGCTCCTGCAGAAACCCATCTGGCAGTCTTCACTCATGCAAAACCTTCCCCATGTCCCAGCACAGACACGGACTGCGGAAGGATGTGCAGGATTAGGCTGTAAGAGATTTAACCTGAGGCGAGCTAAAGTGACTCATGAAATGAGACACCAATTACTGAGCATGGGAGACAGATTAAGGGAGAAGTGGAAACTGTTTCTTTTCAGTAACTCGTTTAAGCTGTGTTTGATTTAAGAGGTCCTTGACAAGAAATGCACTTAAGGGTTTTAATACTTCAGCCATTCCAAGCTGCAAGTGAATAAACCCAAAGGGTAAAGCACCTTGACCCCTAAACAGCCATCAGCCAAAAACCAGTCAAGATATAATATGTCCAGCACAACATCCTTTCCCATATTTCAGCTGGAGTACTACAAAGATTCAGGCTGTCATAATAAAAAATCGCCAAGCAACTCTTCTGGCTTGCTCTGAGTCGGCTGCAATGATTAGCAGCAAAATAGGTCTTCCAGTGACATAGTCAAGAGAAGTTCACCTTTCAATCTGAAATCCTGATTTTAGACGGTTTTCAGCTGCCCATTATTTATTACAGCAGCCTGCAGAAGCTTCAGGCATGCATGAGGACCCCATTAGTTTAATATTGAATACAAGAAGTTTGTAGGAGTCTGTACAGAGCACACAGAGACTGTCTGCCAGATTTGAGAGACAGGAAGAGTCTTCCAAGCTGAACAGATAAGTGGATGGGATTCATTGACATTTGAAAGGCTTCATCCTGCCTCTGGCCTTCAGCTTCCATATATCTAGAAAGATTCACTGCGTCTACATTTCCCCAGAATGCTTCAAGTGAGGTCTAAAGAAAATTAAAATAGCAGTTACGCTGTAACAACACGAGGATTCCTCTGCCTGAATATATTCGCATACATCAAAGACAGGCCTGGCCAGTGTATAAGTCACTTGAATTTTTAGACACTATTACACAAGGGGGTTTTATTTGTACTGGTGCTTTTGATATTTATTTACTTATTAGCAAATAATTTTCATCTGTTAGACATTTGCATCCTATATGAGAAAAATCAAAAGCTTCAGACTTTTGATGACATTTATCCCCATCAGTGAACAGCAAATTACAGCGAGGAGAAAGAAAAATCCTAACACAAGGCATTCAAAGCAAACCAGCAAGGAATGCAGAAATGCATCCAGCTCCAAGCAATTATATCTTAATGAATAAACATTGTTCTCCACTGCTACCTCATGCCAAGAGATACCCACAACACAGCCAGCACAATCTTAATTCTTTCAATTTCTCTTCCTTACAGCAGGATTGTCGTTTTTGTTACAGCCTTAGCTTTACAACTCATATTGGCTGTGTGTACCCAACAGTGATGGGAGATGGAAGAGTTTCACCCCAGAAGCAAAATTCTGCAAAGTGGGAAGGAGAAAAATCTCATATACAAAATGTGCAAGTGTGAGACACTCACTGTTCAGTTTTTAACATTCATCAAGCCATGCATTTCTGAAAGGTCCTATGTGTGAGGAGGGACAAATTCAGTCTATTGAGATGTTATGAGAGGGGTAAGAGGAGAGTAAGGGTGAGAGAGGCAATTGAAGTTTCCATTTAATATAAAGGTACACATTTCTTTACTTTAATTAGCTCCAAAATTATGTTAATGGAAATTCGAATATTGACATTTATCTCCAGTGTGATACCCAAAAATGAGAAATGTTCAATTGGCAATGACCACAACTTCTCTTTTCCAAACTCACCTAAAAATAAATCAATAGAATCACTAATCCTGTCTTGCACATACCTTTGTTGTTTGTCAATTCAATAGATGTGTTACTAGAAGGCTATGGGAGCAGCTTCAAGCTTGTCTCTGGAGTTACCCCGGTGACTCTGGCAGGTGGAATGCATTAGCTAAGCCTTCACCTGTGTTAGGAAGGGAAACAGGAATTATTTCAAGCAAACAAATGTGACTTTCTCCTGTAAGAGCATCATAAACTCCAGAGTTCCCTCCACTTTCCAGTGCAAACACAAGTTTTTATTGTGCTAAACCAAGCCTTTATTTTATCAGTTACACCATGGAAGCTGCTCCATAAGATGAGTAAGAAATATTCTTTTCTTTTCCAATTAAGGATTGGTAAGCATCACTTGGTTGCAATATGTAGGTAGATATACAGTAGTTTCACGAATACAAGCCGCACGGAGTATAAGCCGCACTTCTGGTGCGTTGACAATGTTGCTGTCTTTGTCAATAGATAAGCCGCACCCGAATATTAGCCGCACTTTCGTTCGTAGCGAGAATCCGTGCACAGCTTTCACAAATTGGCCAATTAGTAACAGGATCGCGGCATAGCGGGGTTTACTGGCTCGGGGCGGGGCCAGGCAGGCTCGGCCCGCTCATGGTTGCCGACAGGGGTGGATGGCCCGGCTCGGCACTGCGGCTTGGCTGGGCCGGCCAGGCGGTGCTGCTGCTGCCGCCGCCGCCGCCAGGCTCCCTGGCTCCCCGCTCCCGTCTGCACCACCGCTGCCATGTTTGCTCGCCCTGGCCGGCACTGCTGGCCGCCGCACCGCCGGGCTCCCCCACGCTGCTAGCCCCGATTCTCCTGGGCTCCCGTGCACTGTCAACCCTGCTTCTACGGGGCTTCTCCCCGCCGCCGGGCAGCCCCGCACCGCCGGGCTTCCCTATCCTCCCCCATGCAGTTTGGCTCCCGTGCACTGCCAGCCCTGCTTCTACGGGGCTTTTCCCCGCCGCCGGGCAGCCCCGCACCGCCGGGCTTCCTGCTTCTGCTGTCCTCTCCTATGCAGTTTGGCTCCTGTGCACTGCCAGCCCTGCTTCTACCAGGCTTCTCCCCGCCGCCGGGCAGCCCCGCACCGCCAGGCTTCCTGCTTCTGCTATCCTCCCCCATGCAGTTTGGCTCCCGTGCACTACCAGCCCCGCTTCTGCCGGGCTCCCCCGCCATGCTGGCTCAGGCTCTGCCGCCCGCCCCCCACACTGCTGGCCCTGCCTCTGCCAGGCTTTCCCACCTCTGCCGGGGCCGGCCGGGCTCCAGCTTGGCTTGGGGCTGCCGCGGGCTCTCACTTCCATGTTGGCAGCTTTTAGAATATTGTTCATATATTAGCCACCCCAGAATATTGGCCGCACTTCCGGGTTTCCACCAAAATTTTTATCAAATTGCTGCGGCTTGTATTCGTGAAATTACTGTAATTAGGGATACATACATTCAGTCTCAGAACTGAACACTACAGGACCAGAGTGTGGAAAGGAGCAAGCACTTTACTCTGAAAAAGTTTTGCAGTGGAAAAAACACTAGTCTCTAACTCAGGATTTCCTTCATGCTCTGCCCAAGCAGCAGCAGCAGCTCCACGCACCACTCCTCAGTGAGGTCAAGAGCACAGCTACAAGCTTGCCCATAAGTAAAATAAGTAAAAACAGCAGTTTGAAGGATGTTTAAATCCTTGGCATAGCTCACGTAAGCATACACGGTAGCACAGCAAAAGCTTGCACTGGTGTGAATCTGAGTTTTGTGCCTACATAAGTGACAGCAATGGTTGTGTACTCCAAACTGTCTTCTCTCAGATCCCGTCACCTCTTTATCCAAATGCTCCATCATTCACATGCTGAACAACAAAGATTCATTAGGTGGAAGGTTGAAAGAAAAAACCAACCAAACAAAACAAATCCACCAAACAAACTGCAGGATAGGATTTTTTTCAGCTTGCTAACGTTCCTTAAAAATCAGAGTCAATAAAAATGATTACGTTTTTAACAAATATAAGGGGTTGTCTTTAGCACTGATCTAATAATTTGAGTGAAATATTTATAACTGCAATTTCAACAGAACCTTCTATATCTGTTTTTCACAGGTTTATGCTAAATTAACAGTATGATGAATGTTTAAGAGCAGTATTCCTAAAACTATTCATGTTGAAGAAATTAACCCATGGATTGAAAGTCTCTTTCAGTTGACAATTACTGCAATCATGGAAAGAAGAGGAGGAAGCATGAGTGCCAAGGGATGGGAAATGGAAGGCCTCATTTCTTTTGCAAAATTAACTCTTGGGGCTGAAATAAAATTCAACCTGTTGGCTTAAATTTGGATTTTTTCCTATTCAAATGCCTTTCTAATCTGTTTAACATGTTTGATGTGTCTCAAACTGGACCTTGCACCCTGGGGGGAAACACCACTGTTGACGTCTTGTTCTTTAGAGTACTACCAAGAATATTCCAGGCACCCCAGCCTCTTTCTGTTTTTAATCCAAACATGTCATTAGTATAAAGAAACACCACTAACAGATAGTGCCAAGCCCTAATAAACAATATCTAAAATATTTTTCTAGCTAGTAAGTAGTGAGGTGTCCAAAACTGAAGTCAGTAAAAGTCCTTTCACCACAGGACAGGGCAGGAATGCAGAAGAGGTGGAAGCAATGTGCACAACTGTATCTTGGAGCAGACACGTTTGCAAGGGAATATAATCTCATAGGAACATTTTTCTCTGATGAGGTATTAGAGCATTTATTTTTAAGCACATATTTAAATCCAATCAACATTTAAAAGCATTAAAGAGTATGTTGGAATTCTTTACTAAGCTGGGCTCGAGAAATAGCTCACTTCCATAAGTTATTCTGATACTGGGGTATGAGTTGTCCACACATCCCTGCTTCCAGAAGATGAGGAAAGGCAGAGAGAACTGGAATTGTTCAGCCTGGAAAAGAGAAGGCTTTGGGGTGAAGTAATTGCAACTTTCCAGGACCTGAAGGGAGCCTAGAAGAAAGATGGAGAGGGACTATTTACAAGGACAAGGGATGGCTTTAAATTGAGAGAGGGTGAGTTTAGATTGAATATTGGCAAGAAATGTTTTACTCTGCGTGTGGTGACACACAGGAAAGGGTTCTTCAGAGCATTTGTGGTTGTTCCATCCCTGGAAATGTTTAAAGCTGGGCTAGATGGACCTTGGAGAAACCAAGCATTCTAAAGCATTCTTCCTGCAGTACCAACTACTGTGGTTGTAGTCACTGCAGTAACTTTAGGGGAGCAAAAAACAAAGGGAACAACAAAATAAAAGGGAAAAATCCCAAATCAAAGAGCATAGTCTTTCTGTTTTACAGGCTGAAGAGTGGAGGGAAAGCAGGGAGGGATTTGTGCCTCAGCAGCGTGGTTGTGAGTCACGCTGCCTCCTGGGGCTGCTCCCTGGGTGGTACAGTTTGCACACCATGTCTTGCTCAGAGGATCAGCCTTAAGTCACCATGCAACTCTTTGGGAAGGAAACAAACACAGATTTTACATACTCTTGGTCATATGGCCTGTGTGATGTTATCTGACATGTAATTATCAAGGGGAAATTTTCTAAAGCTCAGACTGTTCGCTTCCAAAGGGATCCCAGTGGAAAGCATTTCTACTTCCACATTTCCCCACTGTGAATGTCTTCCTAATTTTTTTTTGCTTCACTTTTCCAGGTCCTCTTATAATTTATACCACCTACTCAGCAAGTTTCAATGCAGTCGATATTGACTGACCACAACCACAGAGCAGCTCTATGCTCACACCAATTATTTTCAACAATATATGGATTAGATTACACACACACTGCCAGAAAAAACGATCTACCTCAGATTTAAATCATTAAGAATGGCCCTCTGGAGACAATAATCTCTCCTCAATGTGAAGGCTACAGACAAATGTCAGAATTCTGTCTGGCCCAGGAATGTTTCCTCATAACAAGGCTGGTTTGTGCAATCAATGAGGCTGACAAAATCTCCGATACGCTCTCAGGGCCTGATCCAAGGCACAGGGAAGTTTATGGAAACACTCCCATTGACTAGAGCTCTGTGGGAAACCTTTTTTTATCCCTGACCCATGAGAATTTTTGAGATTTTGAAAGCTCTTTCCCATCCTGACCAAGAGAGAAAAATTGAAATCTGAAAATTTTTCAGCCTGAGTATCTACTTGCATCACTCCTACAAAAGACGAGATTTAAAATAAAAACCTGATTAAAATATTTTGTCCAAAAGTGAAGGGAAACAACTAAATTTTTAACTTAACGATCGCTTTCAAAATCAAAGATTTTACATTAAAAATTGGCATTTTCTCAACAAAAATGAGACATCAAAAACTAGTTGAACAATTCCAACATTCTCTCCTGAACTGTAGAGCAGGTCTTTCTTGCAGGAGTGAGTTCACCTGGGATATTTTGCTCTTTAAAAATAGAAATCTTCTGTACACAGGGACTCTATTCATCTTCCTAACAAGCATAATTTATATTACAGCCACTGAAAGGGGCTGGTCTCCCCTTGCACACCAACAGGTGGAAGCCATTTGATTGCAAGGAGAATAAAAATTCCTCACAGGTAATTGCAAAATGTAAACACCACATCTCTCATTTTAAATCAATTACTCTTCCTTCTGCAAGGTGATAACTGCCAAATCATCTGTCTTTAAGCAACATTTTCCAGCCCCAAAGGTCTTGAACCCCTGTGAGGCAAGCCCCACATTCATGTTACAGCCAAAGCCGCTGGATGGAGCTGTTAAAAACAGTGTCAGGAGCTCCAGCAGTGAGTCATGTTTAGTCTTTAGGAAATCTGCACTGATCTTATTTTTAAGACATTTCCAATGGGAAAGGTCTTGCAAGCAGCGAGGAAGGTTTCTCTCTGTTTACAACATTTGCACAGAGTTCTTGCTCAGCAGGGAGCAGACACAGGGACACCCTACAAGGATGGACACCCTGAGAGATGACTGAGGTACTTTGCAGAATATGAGTAAGCAACATTGAGAACACACAAACACACACCAGCATCCCCACAATGATTTCATTTCGCGTGAGGAGAAACTGTCTTGGATCCTCAATAGGATTAGCATTCAAAAAGATAAACAGAACAGGACAAGGTCCACTCAAGGTGCAGAGAAGAGAGGGAATGGAGGAAAAGATACCTAATGACCTACTGCTGTCCTAAAAAGAGACTTGCAGAAAAACTGAAATTTAAATTAAAAAATCCTGATAGCCAACGCTAAGGTGTTCTCTTGTGCATTAAGCAGCTCATGACAAGATTTGAGTCATTGCAATCCATAATTCTTAAGGACAGTAGTTTCCCAGACAAAGCATCACTGGTAATAGCAATATAGAGCTGGAGTTCATTATTTTTCCTATATATATGTGTGTGTATGTCTAGCTGGAGAAAAACACTGACAATCCAAGAGCTAGTAAAAAAACAGGTGACAGCACCTGCAAATCAATGGCTCCTCCATGGGAACCCCTGAACTGACGTTTTCCAGTCTCTGACTCCAAGGGCCATGTGAACTTGGAGCACACTTTTCCACATGACAGAGAGAGCAGAGCACCCAAGGCTCCAGCTGAGTGTCAAAAGAGGAGCAGGCCACATTCAGCAACACCCTGGAGCAGCACAGTGTGCTCATCTCCTGTGGAATGTGCCACTCCAGGAGCACCTCTGCATTTACTGGGCAGTAAATCGCAGTGCTCCTCCCATGTCGCTGGCTTGGACAACCAGCACGGTAAGTTCAGCTTCATATTTTTCATACTAACTTCAAAATAAGTGCCTGTGTCAGCTCATTGAGCAATCTACCCAGATATCTCCTCCTCATATCTTTGGTTTTCTATGAGCTGTCAGGAGATTCAGGATAGCAGTCAGTTCCCTCACTTCTAGTTAGAGCCCAGGGCCGGTTTTGCAGACACTCCTTTAACCTCCCACTTTAAACCTCTTGCTGAGTGGGCCATGTTTTCTCTCATCAGCCACCTTTCCTTAGCTGTCATCTCAGCTCCCACAGCAGGCAAATCCAGCAGCTTTCCCAGCACAGCAGCCCTCTTGCAATGCTTCCTGGACAAAGTAGCACTTGAGGTCTGTGACTCCTCCAGCCCCTTATTCTCACATCCTTGCACCCATTCATGCTTTCATATGCACCAGGCCAATTAACCACCCCGTTGCCCAATCACCATCCAAATGCAAAGTCTCATCTGTTGCCTGAAAGGTTTTCAGAGGGTGCAGCAGATGGAAAAAATGCTTAATGTGTCTCCAGTTTGTTGTGTTGGTGCTATGCATCATGCTTGCTGTTAAAATAAGAAACGGGGGGAGTCAAAACGTGCTCATCTTGCTCCTTCATGGGTTGTGGGGTCCTACAGAGCAAAGGAAATATTGTGTCTCTCCTGAGAATAAGTGCATAAAGTCAGCTTGAAGATTCCAGAGAGAAGGATAGGTCCAGCTAAAATTGTTAGACAGCAAGCAAAAAGCACAAAGAGGAGCTGGCAGACCCTTGAGAGGAGCAGAAACTTGCCTATAGGAAAGAAAGAGCTTCATTTGACAGGAAAGACATTTTAAAATAAGAGCTTCATTTGTGGAATGATGTGGAACACTCCAAGACTTCACAGGGATAGCATGGAATTAGCTACAAACTCAAGTCACCAATAACTCACAGACAGAGACTGAAAGGCATAAAAAAAATTGTAATGTAGTAGGGGAATCAGTGAGTTACACTGAATCCCTCTTGGAAGTTGTGAGCTTCCCACACCAGAGTGTTTTCTTGTCATTTTTTAGCAGAAGCACAGCCTAAAAAAATTGAGCTTTTTGGCATCTTCTGGCACATGTGTAACTAAAAAGTGTCATAGTTCTGCCTCAAGAGTAATGCACCATGAGATTACAAATTGGCTGGATAGATTATACAATAAACCAGAGTCAAAAAGCTACCAAGAGTCTGTCCTGCAAAAGACAGAGAGAAAGCAAGTTAATACATGTACCTTGTTCAGCAGATTATCAGCTGTTCAAAATATTCCTGAAAGAAGCACTTCTACTAATGGATATTCTCAGCTTTGTTCTACACAACAGACATGGTTTTATTCTCAACCTGCATATTCCCATGCACAGAAGATAACTGAATTTGAAAGACAATGGATAATAAGTCTGTACATCCCCTTTTTAATTAAACTTGGAAATTAGATGCCTCGTTCATCATTGGTATTCCTGAGATTTTTTGAGTTTATTCTGGATTTGGCAGGGCAGAGTTTGGGATTTTTTGAGGAAAGCAAAATGAAATAACTATATTGTACTATTGTGAAGAGAATTTCCACACTGCCATCAGAGTTTTATGAATATGTACATACATACAGCTGTTCATGGCACCAAGAGCATGGAAAAACTTTGCATCCAACTTTGGAAGGCTTTTTTTTTTCCTCCATAGAAGTGGGAAGTAAAACTTTCAAACTTTGAAAGGCCCTTTTATTTCTTTTTTCTGTGTCCATGTTGGGACTATAGAGAAAAGGATAAAGGGCGGCGAGGATAAAAATCAAAAAGGAGAAAGAAAAAAACATCAGGAAAGGAACAAGTTTGAAATCAGAACTCAGAAGTTCTGTCAGCTATTTTTCCAGGTATAAGAAATTCTTTCCTGATCTTCTTTAAAAACGAAAAGTACTCGCATATCTCTTAATTTTGAAAACTTCTCTAGTCTGAACTTGCACTATTAGTACTGTTATGCTTGTTGCAATGCAATCCATCATCTAAAACTCAACAACTATTAAGTTATTTACATTAAAACATCCACATATAGAAATATGTTCTATAATAAAAGACATATTTTTAGGATTGAAGTACATCTGATACATTACCACTGTGTCATTTATACTTAAGTAATGTGTATTCTTGGTTTCTATCAATTCAGAAAATGCAAGAGGACTGCAAGATTCTCCATAAAATACACCAGCTCTGTATGAAAAATAAAAAGTGTCAGTGAGAGCATTCTTCATCCCTGAGATAAAAGGGCAATTTGTTTTCTCTGCTCTTTGCTCAGACTTGCACTCCAGAGGACTGAGCAATTCAGTGAGTTTTGAGATCAGAGACACCAGAACCTCTAATGGTTTTTAAGCCTAAGCTCACCTTTTTTTTTTTTTTTGGTAGAAATGTAAGATGGTCCCATTCCTGATGATTAATGTTCAAAAAGAAAGTCAGCTAAAGAAAAAAATATTAAAGTGCAAAGTCTAAACTTTATGGACTTACAGAATAACTTTTCCTGACATGCTAGAGGAAAAAGCAAGTAAACTCAAGCCACTGAACTCTCTGGATTGCATGGGTCCGTGGCAATGATCTGAATCTCAGCTCTGGCTTCAAATGTACACCAGAATCATGATGAAATAATGTATTCAACACTGACATGCTTGAGAGGGCACTCTAAGTTAAGGCCAAACTTCACAGGTATTGAAGATAAACAGAATTAACTAAGATTTAAATATCCTGTATTTTGTGTGTAAGACTGTTCCTCCAACATCCAAGCAACAATCAGGCATAGATGTATGCACTTGCTCCTTCTCTGTTGCTGGGAATTCTGCCAACATGTAGGATAAAACTACACTTCCATATCATTCCCAGATGTGCAATCAGAAGAACATCCTAGAGCATCACCTCCACGGTTTGCCCTAGGAATCAAAGCAGTTCTTTATCCCACCCACCATTAACATATTTTCATAATTCATCAACCAGCCATAAACCGAAACCCTGCACAAACTTACCCCTGATTTATTTCATTTAGTGGGTTTTGTGACTACAAGACCTGCCTCTAATTTACCATCTTTGAAATGAACTACTCCAAAGCAGCACGTGTTTTCCCAGGCTGTCTGGGGCAATCCATTCCCTGCAGTAATTTCCACTGGGAAAAGGAAGGCAAAGGGATGCAGCTGTGAGGTGTCTGCGCGTTCCTGACCCTGGGTCAGCAGCAATAGCCCAGGAGGTGCTGGAATCCCTCAAAGCCTTCTGGAGGATTTTCACAGCCCTGCATTTCTGCAGTGGGACTTTTCTCCCCGCCCCTGGCAGCCCCATCCCGGGTAGCATCCCTGGCATGGTCTGAGAACAATACACCAATGTGATTTCAATTAGGGCAATAACAAATTCATGAAGGTTCAGCCCTCACCATCTGTCCAAAGGGAGCAAGAGCTCTGTTTGGTGTGGAGCTTGGGGGTTTTCCTCCTCTTCCCATCCTCCTTTCTTATGAACCATTCGACAAAGCCATATACATAACAGAGAGATCTAATGGAGTTTATGGCAAAAAAAAACAAAAGAGAAAATTAAGGCAATTCCATTATTAATTCCCACCACATTGGAGCATTATGTAATTTAACACTTAACGTGCACGTAATTTAGCATAATTCAACATCCAGGCACATTAAACAGAGGCAGAAAAACAAACGTGAAAGCTTATTAATAAGACTGATTCTGCCTTTCCAGAGGAGTAATGTCTGTCTGAAATCACATTTCCACTAAAACTTCAGTTTCAAAAGTTTATGTGCATTTTGCACTGGAAGACAAAAAGTGGATCAATCTATCTGAAGCAGAATAATCACACGAGAGAAATTTTATAGGTTGCCACGACTGTCTCAAAATCTTTACTTCCTGTGCACATACATATAGGCAGTAAATTAAGATTTTAAAGCCATTTAAATCTTGAGGGAGCCTGTCAGACACTTGCCTTGTGCTCCCACTTTCCAGGGCACAGGGTCAGGCATGGGTCTGCCTGGACAACCAGTGCCTTATCCTATGGACATTTCACATGTGGCAACTTCCACAATCCCCATACAACTGAATTAAATGGGGTGGTTTGTGGCCCTCACCCAGAGAAATTCATGTTCAGATCTCATTTCTGCCCCATGAAGGGAAGAAAAGTGCTGAGATAGGAAGGTACATCCAAGGTAATTCCAAATACCTGGCTCCAGGTATGTTTGGGATGCTTTGCAGAGCCTGCAGAGCCTAGAGAAACTGATGGAAAAACATGTGGGAAAGGAGGGGCAGGGTGGGGGAGAAGAAAGGAGAAGAAAGATCTTTCTTCCAACATACTGAAACAATTAATTAGAGCAGATTTAATCATTTCACTCATGTTGAAGGGAGTAAATTCATACTAAACTTGCCACACTGAAGATAATGGAACAAGTCATGGGAAGGAAGATGTTACCAAGTTAAAGAGCAATGAAGGACAAAGCAGCAAAATTCTTTGCTTTGTTTTAAGATACTCTGTAAGTTATGTCATCACACTGAGATATAGGGATGAGTAATTTATTCAGATCATGGATTTTCCACCCAGATCTTTTCTAGCTTTGTCTCATTCAATACAAAAAAAATTGTATTTCAACATCATTTTTCAAAAATATGGTGATTTTTCTATATTAAGAA
The DNA here is from genome assembly GCF_009819885.2 of Catharus ustulatus. Classification (NCBI taxonomy): domain Eukaryota; kingdom Metazoa; phylum Chordata; class Aves; order Passeriformes; family Turdidae; genus Catharus; species Catharus ustulatus. The sequence goes on from NC_046223.1 coordinate 7,530,716, forward strand.
ACAGCTTCAGTATTCTAAAAGCTAATACTTTTTGACACGTCAGCCAAAACTCAATTTCCCTTCATTGCCCAACAACTGCAGCCTGGAAGACACCTTTGCACACTGACATGGCTGTCTAGAAAGTGGGAATATATCAGGCAGAACAGCTCTTATAAATTATCTGCCATCTGCAGGAAAGTAAATGGACATCACCTTTGCTCTTTCATCCCCCAAAATGATGGCTGCACACAATCACAAACGGAGACAGATTAAGAAATGAGGAAGCAGAGAGGAGCAGAAATCAATTCTTCTGCCTACAAATAATTAAGATACAGGAGGATTAACCTCAATTTGTAGTTGCACCATTCAGTGAAAATATAAGCAACAGAAACCAATTACAAAATACTGAAAAAGTATTGAAAAGTACTCAATGGAAATGAGTATAAAGGAGCTTTAGTATGGCCTTCAAGTGAGTTATGACTGGGTGCAAACTGGTTTTGAAAAGCTATTTCTAGACCTGTATTTCTGCAATATAGTAGTTCAGGGAAAACCATTCGAGCCCAACTCCAAAATCCATCTCCTTAACATCACAGCACTGGTGACTCATCCTATCTGGATGACTATGGGACCAAGCACCATAAGAGCTACAAATCCATATTTTAAGAATATTCTTGCCTTGATTGTTCCTGGACATTGTGGAAGGATGAAACCATATCCTGTCCAACTATATTTGTCCACATAAATCACTGAAATCTTACCAAACCTCCCCAGGAAAAGGAGTTTTTAACTCAACTTAATCCTTCCTTTGTGGGAATAGGAAGCTCTCACCTCAAATATCTTTCACCAGTGCACTTATTCCTCTCTTCTCCTTGATGATTTCTGAAGGTATAGTAATTTCACGAATACAAGCCGCAGCAATTAGACAAAAATTTTGGTGGAAACCCGGAAGTGCGGCTAATATTTGTGTGTGGCTAATTTATGAATAAAAATGTGATATCTGCCCTTACCTAGTATCATACCAGTCCAGTCCCGAGCTGAAACAGTTTGAAATCCATGGTTTCCCGTTGTTCCAACGATGAACCAACCAGAGAACAGCTTATTGCCTGCCTGTGGATGGGGGCGTTACTGAGGGGCGGAGGGTGTTATCGAGGTGAGTTCCCTCGGCGAGTTACCTTGGCAGTTCAATAAAAGTGTGTGATATTTCTCTGTACTTTTTAAAGTGTTTTCAGTCTTGTGCGGCTGCGGGGCTGGCTGGGCTCGCAGGGAGAGGGCTGGGGGAGCTGCTCGGCTCGCAGGGAGAGGGATGAAGTAGGCGCTTGGCTCGCAGGGAGAGGGCTGGGGAGCTGCTTGGCTTGCAGGGAGAGGGATGAAGCGGGCGTTCAGCTCGCAGGGAGAGGGCTGGGGGAGCCGCTCGGCTTGCAGGGAGAGGGATGAAGCGGGCGCTCAGCTCGCGGGGAGAGGGCTGGGGGAGCCGCTCGGCTCGCAGGAAGAGGGATGAAGCGGGCGTTCAGCTCGCGGGGAGAGGGCTGGGGGAGCCACTCAGCTCGCAGGGAGAGGGCTGGGGAAGCCGCTCGGCTCACGGGGAGAGGGCTGGGGGAGCCACTCGGCTTGCAGGGAGAGGGATGAAGCAGGCGCTCGGCTCGCAGGGAGAGGGCTGGGGAGCCGCTCGGCTTGCAGGGAGAGGGATGAAGCGGGTGCTCAGCTTGCAGGGAGAGGGCTGGGGAAGCCGCTCGGCTCGCAGGGAGAGGGATGGGGGAGCCACTCGGCTCACAGGGAGAGGGATGAAGCGGGCGCTCGGCTCGCAGGGAGAGGGCTGGGGGAGCCGCTCGGCTCACAGGGAGAGGGATGGGGGAGCCGCTTGGCCCACAGGGAGAGGGGTAGAGTGGCCGTTCGCCCGGCAGGGAGAGGGGTAGAGCTGCCGCTCGCCCCGCAGGGAGAGGGGTGGGGGGGGCCGCTCGCCCGCGGGGCTGAGCGGGGTGGCTGTGCCAGCATGGAGATGTGGCTCCGCTCGGAGCTCAGCTGCCTGCCCACGCGGCTGAGCGGCTGTTTAAAGGCAACGCGGATCCATTGGGAATGCTCGCAAAATGACCACACTATTGTTCGTGTCTTTTTCGGCTTGTAAATAAAGGGTGCTGCCGCAGCTGTTGTCTGTGTCTTTTTTCACTTGGAAACAATGTTTCCGAGGTCAGCAGTAAGCCAGTAAGCCCCAGCGATCCCGCGATTGTGTTACTAAATGACGACTTTGTGAAAGTTCGCCGTGAACTAAAGTGTGGCTAATATTCCGGGTGCGGCTTATTTATTGACAAAGACATCAATGTTGCCAACACACCGGATATGCGGTTTATACTCCGTGCGGCTTGTATTCGTGAATTTACTGTAACTTTGAATTTTGGTAGTCTGCAGCCATAGCAATGAGAAAATCTGTACCCAGAAACCAAATTCAGAGTTTTACCTGTAAGCTTTCTAACAGAATATTTCTTTCCCTCACTCTAACCATAATGAATATTAACCAAGAGAGATTTATTTGAAAATAAGAGAAAAAAATCTAATTTTTGTACTATCTAACAAAATTTTTTCTACAAATTAACTTTGTATAGTGAAGTCAACATAAGTTTTATCACCAATTTAGAGAAAGCAGAATTTCATGTTTAGATTGTGTCTAAAGATATAGATCAGAGTTCAATGATATTTCATGTTCTGACTACTGACAACTTTTATCAGATATTTCTTATAATTCATTGCATCTAGTGGCTACAAATATCTTTTTCAATGAAAAATCCTGTTTGAATAAAGTTGAGGATGCTTCAGTCCATGGCACCACTTGAGCAACAGTTATTTATGAAAGCCTTAAAAAGGATTTGTTTACATTTTTTGTCAAATTATGAAATTTTGATGCACAAACAACCCCCTCTCCCCAATTTAAATTAGTGCGATATTTTTCAGAAGGTGCAGAAGTTTGAGCACCTCCTGGACTGCTCTTAAATATAGCATGATGAGAGATCAGACCTGATACATTGTCGGACAAGGACAATTTCATATCTTACCAAAATATTATTCGAATTTCTTATGGGCAAAGTCAGCAGACCTAAAGCACACAGTCCATAGGATTAATGTCCAATTTTACTAAAGACGCTTTTAAAGTTTCACAGATTCCTATGCAAAAAATTTAACTCTTCTGGGCTTAAGTATCGTGGCATTTGGATTGGTCTAACAAGTCACATGATGTGTCTTCCTTCTGATAAGGCCAAAAGTTAAAGTTCTTCAGCAAAACCTTTTTGCACCAGTTTTAACCAAACAGAGAACACAGGTATATGAAGGCATGAAAAAGAACTGCTTTCTTCTCAGATCTTCTTCAAAATATTCCAAGAGCTCAGATAAATTAATTTCAACACATTAATGAACTTTTAGGACAATTCGATTTTCTTTAAGGCTATTCACAGCACTGCCACCCTTCACTTAACAATACTGTTGTTTAAAAAAACATCAGATTGCCTGAAAATGTATAGAATTTGTTATGTGGGAACATGTTTCAAATGACACTCAGAGTCTGGTTTTTAAGTGTGCCTGGCACTCAGAAGCTTCTGGCATAAAATTGAACATAATTTTTTCAAAGGAAGATGAGCACTCAATACTCAGCAGTTTCTGAAAAACAAGCCAATTTGAGCCTTTCTGAAAGTCTGTCCTTGATTATGGGAACTCAGTAAGATCAGTTCTGAGAAGGGAGACTCATCACCACTGACAAAACTCTGCTGCTAGACCATATCAGGACTTGGCAAGAGCAGCCGACATTCTTCACTGTCAGCTTCAACCGGGACTAAATGAAGACAAGCCTTTCAGTCAAGGTAAATGTTGGATTTTTGATATTTAATAAAAACACCCCATTCCTATGATCCCATTAGCTAATAAAAAACAGCTCTGCTTTCGGAGTTAGAAGATAAAGAAGAGGAGTTTAAACTTTAAAGGGAATAATGCAGTAAATTATTACATTCAGGAATTACATCCTTAACTGGTGCAAATTGGCACAACTTCAACAGGGCCCTGCTGATTAACATCAGCACAGGATCTCGCCTAACCTGTTCAGGACTGACAAACATGTGCACCCTTGTGATGCTGGCCCCAGAATATCTAAAATTTGCTTTCAGCAGGGACTAATCAGAGGGAGACAATTCATAAATTATGAAGAACAACAAAGAAGTTTTTCTTCATTTTGTATGGACTCCAAAAATCTATTTTCTTTTCTTGTGCTTTGGTTATTTTTGCTCATGGAGGCTTTGGGACAGCGGCAGTGGAAACTGAAGCTGTCTGGTTAATCTGAGGTCAAATTTTGTGGAGGCAGCTGCAATCCAAGCTTCCCCACCCTGCCCTACCACTAGACTGAACTCTGACCTTCTGGGACCACCCCCTTCACTCCTGCAACAGCTTCAAGACAGCCAGTCAGCTAAAATGCCAAAGTAACTGTGTGTGAAAATACATGTGCACACTGTCAGGTCTCTGTGACTCCTTCCCTTGGAAAACGCCCAAGACCACCAAATGCATTTGGCAGTCTGGAATCTACTGATGAACCAAGGCACTCAGTGCATGCACTCCGTCCTTGGGAACGAGTTAGGTTTTTGAACTGAAGCAGTGGTTTAAGGCAAAAAGAAAACTCACATGCACACAGAGACATCACCACCCTGCAACCTCGCACATCTACAGCAAGGCTCCCAATCCATCTGAATCTGTGACATCTGCCAAAATATTAAACCCTTCCAATTCACATCTTCCACATTCACAGCAGACTGCTGGGTGGTGAGCGCTTCTGGAGTCAAGCCTGAATATGGATTTAAAATTTGAATTTCTTAGGCTGTTTAAGTGATCAGTCTGTTGTTTCCCTGATACATAGACGTGGCCTTCAGGAACTTGGTAAATCCCACCCTAGAAACCTACAGTAAATTCTGGCTTCTGAATATTTGCATCACATGTATATCTTTAACCCTTTAGCTCATGGCCAAGAACAACCTCATTGATTTCAATGCTGCAGCACTGCACAGAGAACATCAGCAGTGGTGAGCTGACACCCTGGCTAAGGCAGAGGAAGGGCAGCAGGAAGTTTTACCATCATGATTTTACAGGTGGGAGACTGAAGCACAAGGAAGCAAAGGAGGGGCAGGAAAGATGTAAGTGATATGTTCAAGGCCACCCAGAAAGGTTGTTGCAGAGTGAGTGCATGAATCCACATTTCTCACTCCACCCTGTTCCCCTCCTCTCTGCATACAGTCTCCACTCTCAGAGCTGCAGCAGAGTTTCCATGGGTCAGTGCTACTGTGGATGGTGGTCACCCAGAGGAGTCCACGTCTTCACAGGTGCAGGAGGGTCCAAATCAACTTGCAGCTCTTGAATCCATCCAGCAGAGAGAGGACCAGTGTATAAATGAGTGCACACATCCTGCTCCTTAGGCTCAAGGGGGCAGAGCTGGCAAGAGTCCTCATTAAGGACCACACCGAAAAGTCACAGGGAAGAACAGTCAGTGAGAATTTCCTGATCAACACCGGCTGCTGAAGATACAGGAGAAAAGGAGGCAGCCTAAATAAGCATTTTAGAAGACCAGTTCTGATGATTTTAGAGAAAGGAGAACAGCGTAGGCCAACATGAAGATAGTGCAGCTCAGAGAATGAAAGATTTAAGTGCAACTGGGCAGATGACTCCTTGCACTACTTATGGGCAAGTCACCCCATCCCTTCTCCTTCACTGGTTTTAAACTCTAAATGCCTTGAGGCAAGGACTGTGACCACATCTGTCTCCATTTCACACTGAGCTGTGGACACTCACCACACTTGAGTTTGACCCCTGTTCCCATTCAGACAAAATTTTATAATACAAGTCTGGAAGCTTTTTAAGCCTGTAACAGCTTTTGTAGCTAGAGGATTGGTTTAATCCCTAAACATACATTAAAGAGTCAAACACAAGAAGAGTCAGAATGGAAGGGAGAAGAGTCACTGAAATACTTGCCAACCTGTGTTTCCTAAATCCCCTCCAAACAATAAAGACATTTGTCCCTGAGTGACTGGAGAGAGCCCAAGAATCAGATGTCCCCAGCCTCACAAAGGTGGAGACGGGCACAGAGAGTGACTCCCCAGGCGCTGCTGTGGAATCACTCACTGCTGGCACAAACAGACTCGAGTGTTGGCTGTGCAGCTTCACAAGGGAGACACCTGGTGTGTTCATACAAGGAAATCCCAGCATCTGCAGCATTTAGGATTCACTATCACAAGGTTTTAAAAACCACAGGAAAGAGCTGGCTTGATTGTCTCCTGGCTAACTGGAAACATGGCCCAGGATCCCAATTTGGAGACATCCAACCAATCTTTAGGTAACATCTGTAGTGCCATTGACAGCCCACATGTTTGACAGAGCTCAGACAGGGAGGGATATCCTTTTAGAACTCACAGAGCAGTAAAGCCAAGATTAGCATAGTTTGGCTTCTAGAGAATACAGAACATGATAGCCACTTTGGTGGCATTGGTCTGCACACCACAGACTGCATTTGTGAGACCCAAACATTGCATCCATCCCAGCATTTGTGCTCAGAGCAACAGTGCAATTCTGAGGCAAATCCACCAACTGTCCCCACGGACAATAAGATGGTCTTAGGTCACAGGTTGGACTTGATGATCTCCAAGGACTCTTCCAGCATAGTAGATTCTGTGATTCTGGATCACATCCAGGCTTGCCTCAGCATGGTTTTGTGTGGCACCTTCTCTCAAAGGTTTTGGACCCCAGGCATTGGGATATATTCAATCCAGAGCACATCTCTCCAGTAGCACACACAGAGCTAGAGGGGCTCAGCACCCACTGCTCTGATCCAGTGATGCTGCACCAAATTAACCACCAGCAAAATTAACACAGCTTGGAAATTACTGAGAAATAATTTCCCTGTTGATGCGAGCATTTTAATAAGAAATAATCTGCATGAGCAAAGAGATAAAAGTGAAAAGCAAACTACAGAGCAATTCCTGTGGTCAGAGAAGAATGGCAATATGTGTAAACTGAAAATGTAAAATCTGACTCACAGCACTTAAGTCTTGTCTGAACAACTATGAAAATAGTTTTCACCAGGAGAGGGTCTTTAGGCTACAGCAGAGTTCTGTTCATAAAGCAGAACCTAGTTCTCTCTCTGAAAAACAAGTTCTAAATGGATATTTCCTCCAGAAACATACATTTCAATTGTTTTTGATTTTTTTCTTCAAAAATAGAACAATCACTGAAGTCATGAAGAGTTTGAAGTCAGAAGATGAACACTGAAACAGAATTTTTTCATTTCATCTCAATCAAATGTCAGGTTGCTTGAATTTCAGCTTTACTAACATTGTAAGTTTTTGTTCCAACTTGCTGGCAACGCAGCCTAAGAAAATGAACCTCTTACAGGAGGAAAGATTATCACCTACACTCATAGGAGAAACAGATAGTAACTATCACTGTTTCAAAACTTGTCAATAAGCACAAGATTCCACCCATCTTCCCCCTATGTAATTAACCCAAATTCTGAATAAATAAATAAATAAATAAATAATTTATAAATTATTAATAATGGTCTCAAAATTTCCCCAGCAGTAGTTTGTCAATGTCAGCTTCTTAAATAACAGTTAGTCCCACAAAAAGTAAGATAAGGAGAGATTCTGAATTTCTACTAATGCCACAGTAATGAAGAAGGCAAAGTACAATTCTCAGAAAACATTTTAAAAATCTCAGCATCAAACTCCAGGCTCACACTTCAGCCAAGGAGAAGGGATGGTTTATTGCTGCCCAGTAATCCATGATTTCACTGAGTTCTGCAAACACAGGCAGAAGAATCTCAATTTAAAAAATTCTTAGGTATAACACGTGTAGTAGAACACCATAGCACTCCTGAGGCTTCCAGTCCAAGCTTTTCACGGGTTGTAATGAATACCAAAAGTTTCTTCCATTGCCCAAATCAATAGATATTCCTTTAACCCACAGGCTGAGGAGACATTCAGAGTGATGAATCAACTCTTTTTCCTGGCAGTTTAATGGGATTATAGTAACTCCATGTTAGCCCCTAGAACATTGGAGTCCTCTTTGTGACTACTCACCAGTGAGAAGTTTGTAAAACTTACACATGTGTAATTCTAACTCTACTGAACAGAAAAATTACCTCTGTATTTTCAGGCTGAATGGAAGTTCCAACCCAGGAAAGAAACACCAAATATTAGAACACCGTCAACTTGATCTGAGTTAACACAACTGGCATGGCCTTATATTGCTTTCTCAGGATAGAGAAACAGTTTTCTCTCATGCCACATTAATCTTTGTGGAAAGCCCAGTCTAGAGGTGAACAGGAACAAAATGAGTAACAGTCAGTTGTATGAAGCGGTGTTTCCAGCCAAAATCTGCTTGCTTAGACACAGATGGCAAATACAGGCAGTGCTCAGAAACTACAGCTGTGGGCCTCAGCTTTCTCAGATCTATGTGTGTGATCATTAAAGATTTTCAAATTATCTAATAGACCAGAGTCTCCTGGAGATTTGGGTTCCCAGACTCTTGTTTTCTTTATAGAGGATCACATTAAACTTACCCAGAACAAAGTCAAAAGAAAACAGTTCTCAAGCTTTTCCATTTAAAAGTGTTAGGCACACACAAACACTCTGAGTGGGCTTAATTTCTTCCTGTGAGTGCCATTTGGTCACACTGTGCATGAGCAGGAGCAATTGGGAACAAATTCCAGGAGGAAGATTGAAGAGTTCTCACTGCACCTCTCCAGCCTGGACACCACAGGCGGGCATCACCCTCTTCCTCCTCCTTTTGCTCTGGGGGACTGCTGCAGCCTTCCTGTGTGCCATGGGGCTCAGCACATGAACATCTACCTGTACATTTGGAGAGCTCCACAGAGCCTCTGAACTCGTTCCCAGCCTGCTGCACACACACAATTATTGCTGGCCAGCTTCTGCTTAGCTCAGTGCAGGCACCAACAACTTACGGCAAAGTGTAGAATGTGCCTATGGGCAGGGCTCACAGGGCTCTCAGTAACTGCACTGAGACTGGGAAAACATTTATCTTGTGCTTCTTCAGTGGTGCAGAGGGTCTCTCTCATGGACTCTCCTAAATATCATAGATATCCCTTATTTTGCTCTAGTAACATATTTTATAAATGCAAGCTCTTCAGTGCTAAAAGCCTGACCAGCATCCAGTTCCCAAGGGTGAGGAATCCCATCACAGCTCTTTATTGCAACCAAGCTGGCAAAAACCTGGCAGTACACCAGGGTGAGACTGAACATTTCCTATTAAATCTCATCAAGCATCCTAGGAAGAAATAACTCTCTGGAACAAAAAGCTTTCCTCTTTTAGGGTGGGAAGTACCCATTCTGACAGTGTTTAATAACAAAAACTTAAATTTTTTCATTTCAGTTGTATCCTCCTGACTTCCCATTTCAAGATATTCTTTCAATAAATCTAAGTGAATGCAGGCTTTAGCTGTTAGTTGCACTAAGCAAAGCAAAACTACTTCACTACTTTATGCAATAAAGAGCTTCAGCACTCCTGAATCAGTGTTTGTACTGAAATGTGTGAGGCAAGAGTTAAAAAGTATTCATTGGGAGAAAGAAGTTTTTATTTTTAAAGTTCATATTACCCATCACATTTCCTGTAGGGATACCAGTGCTTCCATTTCTTGTTACTCATTAGATATAATGAGGGGTTTGTTTGTTTGTTTGTTTGTTTGTTTGTTTGTTTATCTCTAAGTGTATAAAATCCTCATAGAGGCTGTTGAATGTATGTTTTCAAAATGGATTGTGACCCTAACTTCCCTAAAAGACCACCACCAAAAGCTTGCTTCAAAACATGTTCTACATAAAATACTACAAATAAATGCAAATATGGGGGGAGTTTCTCTTGTTACCTGATTTGTGACCATGATTGACTCTCTTAAATTACTGGTATCCAGACAATAAGCAGAATTTTCCAGGCAGAAACAAATCTGAAAACAAACAGTACAAAAAGAAATTGTCCAGTTTCATACCTGCACAACCAATTCAAACAAAACTGAATGTTCAAACACTGATATTTGTATGTGTGAAGTCCCTGCCATATTTTAGCCTGACAACCAAATAAACTCAGAGATATTTATATATACATGACCACAAACAGAGAAGGTCAGTGTGTCCCACACAATTAAAGCCTTGGGCGAGGAGTCCCCAGGAAAAGGTGTGTTTACTTCACAGAAACAGAACAAGCAGGTGAGATTGCAAAGCAACTTCTCTTTCTGGCTATGACTGATAAAAACTCATATGCATGCAAATGCAGGGAGGACAACAACGAAACCCCAGCATTTGCCAAGCTGTATTAACCTGTTTATTCAGAAAGCTCCTCCAGATCCAGAGCAGCACCCCATCCAATGGCTTTTTACTGCAGAATTTCTGAGCCATGTAAACTACAGACACCTTATCGGAGTGGCTTGCAAAGTAAATCACTTGTATGTAAAGTTTATGCAAACAAGAAAACCAAAACAATCTATCCCATTATTTTCTTCAACCAATTATGTCAAATACAAACAAAGATATCACTTATGTGCAGAGAAAATAGCCCAATGTTGGTTTCACACAGTAGTGACCGACTCCAGTAAATTAAATGCCCAGGGCTTCAGAGGCTTCATCTGGTCCTAATTTTCAATTGGTAGTAAAATGATATGCTTTTTTCGCTTTCATGGTAGTTTGTCTTCATCTAGTTTGAGTTCCAAGACATCCTGTTTTGCAAGCTCTGATCTGCTACATTAGAAAAAAAAAGGACTTGAAAAATGTGCAATAGCCGACGCAGCGGCACCGCCAAGGCAGCTGAGCTACTGCTCCCTCAGCTAACTGAAAAATCCAGGTTCCTGAGGCCAATAAAAGTCGGGATCAGAGCTTTAGAGGTGGAGGAAAGGATTTGGCATGGTGGGAATGTGTGGTGCTCAGGCTGAGCTCCATGCTGGTCCAGGAATACTGCCACCAGCGACAGAGGGAGATGGAGTTCCACACCCACAGCACCACGTTGGACTGTAGCAGAGAAGCGTTCTGAGGATCAATTTATTACCCATAAAATCGGAAAAAAAGCACAGTTTTGCTGATCCCATCCAGACTAAATTAGAACATTTCGAAAAGTCAGTTTTTCAGACATTTCCCAAGTGCCCTATCTCTGTGCAACAGGCCAGGCACAAGGCCACTCATCCCACCTTTCCCAGGAGACCTAAACTACCTCTCCTGAACACCCCATTAATTGAATGGTCTTCATTGAAACCGATGGACACAAACCACTCACACATACATTTCATATGAAAGATTCCACTAGAGCAAACAAACACTCTTATTCTCCATCTTTCCCTCTTCCCCCTTGAAACGAGGCAGTCTAATTTCATATCCTCTGGTCAGAAAAAAATAAATAATTAAGAAAGCAGCTTGCAGTCAGACAGATTTCCCAGGGCAGGATTGCTCAGTCCCAGTGCTCTGATCACAGCTTTTCCTCCCACTGTTTCTAACTTTAAATCCTGCTGCCAAAACATCTCTCACTGTCCCTTCATATATCCCTAGTTCTCTTTCTTCACTTGCAGGATCACATATCTGCAGCTCTCTCAAGACCCTGCAGGACCTCTCTTGGCTGGCCTAAATCAGAAGGAACTTTTCTTATCCAAGTAACAGCAAGCCCAGCTACAACAGCAGAGAATTTGGCTTCTCCCCCAGCCCCTCTATCCCCATGTGAGCCCATGCTTCTCTTTCCCTCTAGGAATTCAGTACCAGGACTCAGATTTTCTTTATTCACCATAGACTCCAAACACACCAAAAATAGCTGTGAAATCAGACTCTAATGAGTTTGCAAGAGTGACGTTTTAGGTTTTGTTTGGTTCTGGGTTTTTTTATTCTGGTTACCTTTACTCTTCTTGGGTTTTTTTGGGTTTTTTTGTTGTTTTTTTGTTTGTTTGTTTGTTTTTTTACTTTGTTCTCTTCTGGCTACCTTGTCTTTACTGATCAAGATAAACCCCACAGGAAGAAGCTGGTACAACTGTCCTTTTTTGTAACTATTGCCAGGCACACAGAGATTGGAAAGAATTAAAGGACTGTAATGTCTGTCACTAAGCGTCTTCATACTGGCTCTACAGTTCTGCATGTTTTAGGGAAGTTCTCTCTCATCTAAGGATGCATATTTCCATTTATCTACCTTAGTGGGGACAACTTAATTCTTGAGAGAGCTGGGCATTTACCTCTTAAAATGCCAATGGTTGCTGCAGGTTCATTTAATCCTGTTTTGTCTCAGCTCTCACTGCTAAGACTTTGCTGCTTATTTTAATAGTAGCTGAAAAAGGAAAATAAATAAAAGCTTTAACATCAGTGTATATGAATATTGTATGTAGAAGGGAGTAGGAAAAAAATAATAACATTACTTAAATTTCCCAAAGAATTCATAACATAGAACTGTAAGAAAGTTGTCTCATCTCTTGCAATGGTATGCTTTAGTCATTTAAAAATATCTGCCTCAATTGTTTTTTACAGGGACTCCTCTGCACACTGGCAGGTGCACCTACTTAAAGGTGCTAAGTTTTGTATTTTAAAAAGGAATGGAAGAACAGCTGCTCCATTTTCTCTCTTTGCATACAATCAGATGGGTGAAAGAGACAGGGGGTGGGGAAGAATTCCACAACATAATCATTTGGTAACTTATATTATTTTCTTTCAAAGGGCATTACAATGCAATTCTCTCACTTGGGGAACTTCAAGAGAAGATAATTATTCTTGTCTGCCTTGTAATATATATTAAAAATGTTCAAATGTGGCTTTCCAGGGAATTCTGCCAAATATTTTTAGGCACCAGACCCAGCTTTACTTAATTTTATGTTGCCTTCTTAGTCTATTATAAAGTACCCTTCCATGCAGTTTGAATTTGGTAAAAAGGCTGAAGCATACTCATTTATATTAGAAACATAAAAATCCCTCTTTCCTTGAAATAGAGATCTTTAACTCCTAATGTGACAGCCATTCAGATGTACAGTAACAAAAGTGTCTCTGCAGAGCTTAACACACATCAGTGAGCTTTTACTGCCACAAAAACCAAGTAGAAACAGAAAGGGTTGTTGGGATTTTTTTAGGAGACAACACACACAGAACAGAAAGTAGCTTTAAATAATTTTGGTTTATAAGGACTTTATTAGTATTATGATAGTAGCACCTTGAGACCCCAAAAAAAGACCACATCCTGCTGCATGAAGCATTATAAAATCTTCAAGGATGCAAGTTGTAAACCTTTAGTGTTGTCATCAGCTACAAGAAAATATGGGATTATACTGTAGTTGGAGTAAAAGAAAATAAAAGCTATTTAAAGTACTATGAGATTATTGTTACCTGAAATATTAGCAATAATGTTTATTACTAGGGATAAAACAATGGCTGTGGGCAAAGCAATCTGCTCCAAGGATTTTACAGCCTAGGCAAACAAGAAAGCCAAGTACAGACATAGAGGCACAGCTCATGATGCAAGAAGAGAATATGTAGAGTTGAAGGAAGATAAGTTGAGTAAAAGAGAGGGAAGGATAAAACAGATAAACAAATAAATAGTACTGAGCTGGCAGTCTCAGGCCAAAGAGCAAATGGGAAACAGAGGCACAGGGACTTGCTCTGAACCACACAGAGCAACTCACAATGAGAGAAGCCTGACAACCAGATCCGCACTTCAGCATCCACCCAGTGAATTCCGGCATTTCACTTCATAAAAATTCAAGTCTAGCCTAATATAGCCTGAGGAGAAAGGCCAGGCAACCCTCATCCTGAACTTCTAAAGAGTCAGACATGATTTACACTGCTGATCAGGATAAAGTCCACGGTATTTCCAGCAATCTTCTGGATATGTCAGTGCCTTCCCCCCACCCTTTTACAAATCAGCATCAGAAACTGTAGATAATTAGCACAAAAGTCCATGTGAAATGTTGTAGTTGTTTAAGTGTTTATTTTGGCTTTCTAAAGTGGACTGGAATCCAGCTCTTTTGCTCAGCCCCACCTCAGTTATATTTGTCCTGTTACACACAACCAACTTGGAGCCACATTTAAATATGAAACACTTTAAAATGGTATTAATGCTATCTCTTTATCGTTATTACACACTTTAACTCCCCTCATAACTGTCCTTAAGTTAACTGGTTGACCTAACTTGTTTTAAAGAGTTTGTTTCACAGAGCAGCAACACTGTTTTACTTTTCTTAGCATCCCTGATAACCAAAGGAAGGTAGCCCAGACTGAAAATTGAAAATTGAAACAGCTGAGTGGACTCCTTCTACCTCCCTTTCTCCTGTTTTCATCTTTTATGGTGGCAGGCCAGACTGTGCCAGACAAACTGGGATTTCTTCTCCTCTTCAGTCACTTGGCTGCTCTTTCTCATAGATATTCCAACAGCAGATTAATGTAAAGCCATGCTGAGCCAAAGACATGAATCTGAAGATTTCAGCTGAGCAGGAATGCTGCTTGCTGCTGGATAGGCTTTTTTTTTTTTTTTTCTGTTAAACCAAGAGATTGCAACTGTACATGCTCTGGTGTGTGTGGGTAAAGAAGAGCTCTCTCCAGTGTCAGCTAACTCAGGTGTTTGGGAGGTCAAAATAGGAACTCAAACGGTGCCAGTGACTCCATCCACAGCACTCATACTTGAAAGCTGGAGACAGCACACAAATGAAATACCCAAACTCATAATCAGGGGAAAAGCCTTCAGGATGCTCATTTAGGCCTTGCCTCAGCTAGAGAATTGATTGGATTAGTTTGCAGCAAGCCTTGCCTCCCTCAGGACAGGATCAGCAGCCTGGAACACTGGGGCCAAAACAGACATCACTATTTGCAAGCCCAAGGACACCAGAGAGGAATTAGTGGCTCAGAACACTATGCTCCCCTTTCCACCCGCTCCAAACTCAGTGGGACCTGCTGTGTCTTGCAGAAATACCATATTCTTACTTCTGGAAGGGGTGGCAGCTCCCCATGGGTTTTTTTCCTCATGCTTAGTCTCTAATACGGGAAGGAAAACTTTGGGACTTCCCTGACCCCCTAAAAACGATGATAATCCCTTGTTCTAACACCTCTGAGTTCATCATAGACACAGATGGGGAGAAATTTCCCCTCCTCACAACAGTTACAGAGGAATAACAGAAAGGGAGAATATGGAAAATAAACAAAGATGGGCAAAGTAGATAAACACAGCAGACGAGCATGCTCCTCTTAATGCAGTTTCTATCCTAGAATGCCTGAGAATTAAGCACTCAGGAGGCACCTGTTGCATCTTTTTACAACAAGACCCAAACATCCCCTTTACAGCAAGCAAAAGCCATGGTAATTGTTGAGCATTTCTAAAAGGTTGTTTACCTGGAATCACCTTGCAGTCTGCTCTAGCACAGCCAAGCAGCAACAATGTGTGTTGAGTCTGTAGATCTGCTGCTGATGGCCACAAGACCACTCTGAAGAGCATACAGATCCCTCTAAGGAGTCAGGGACACTCCCCAGAGGGTCAGTCCAAACCCAGCACATTTCCTACCAGCATCCCAAGCTTTGGAGAAGGCATTGAAGACCAATTACAGACCAAGCTGATCCCAGCCTACCGGGTCTACCATAGGCTGCCTCTTCGCTGCTCAGCCAGCACAGAACCTACAGCTTCAGTGTAAACCACACAAGGAAAAATAAATGAACAAACAACTCACAAAACCACAAAATAACTGATCCTCAGCAATTCCAGACACACCACACACAGGCTTTCAGCTTCTCTCCCCCACAGGTCAGTGAAACTACAAAGCATGTCCCATCTATTCCAGCCATGCAAACTGTACCCTCATACAGACTCATCTTAAAAATCTTAGTTGTGCAAGAAACTACTAGGCTGAAGACTACTAAATGAGACTAAATTCTGATTTTCTTCAGGAAAATCTATCATTAAAGTAAAACAACATTGGTAGACAACTGATGGAAGAGATCATGTGAGGGGTTTTTTGACTAGAAACATTAGGACCCACCAGCAGCTAAACATGATTGTCTGCATGATTGACAGAAAGACACAAATTGTTTGTGCCATCAGGAAGGGAGAAAAGAATTTCCAAGTTCATACAGCTCAAACTATGAAATGTGAGTGCTTGGGTAGGTCCATAATCAGCCCACAAAAACACATGAAAGAACAAAATCTATAAATTCATTTCTCTGCAGTTGTGCAGGGGGTCTGCAAGATGGATCAAAGGTTGACAGTGGTTTGCTCTCCAAAATGTTTGGAATCCAGGGCTAATTCAAGCAGTACAGCTTATGCTCTTCATCTATCAGTAGCTTATGTTTCTAAAAAAAAAAATCCAAAAAATTTAAATGCCAAATTGAAAACTTCTCAAAAGATATTCTTAAAGAGCTAAAGGAGAATTGGATACCAATGTTTTGCAGTTAAAAGTGCTGGTACTTTATAAAGAGAAGCCTTTTGTTAGAGACAGGAAGTTTAGTTTATTGCCTGGTGTATACAGTTCACCCAGCACATTATTTTGGGCTATTCTCATTCCTCACACAGTTAAGTGGAAATTCTAAGAACTTTTCATTACTTTTCTTTGTTTGATGAACAGCAAAGGTTTGCAGTTTGTTGATCACTGTATTGTTTCGCTACTTTTGACACACAATTTCACTTCACATAGATGTCTGGGAGGAGAAAATATTTGTCCTTTATAAAAATCAATTGTTTCTGCCCCATTTACTTTAAGCCCATCTCTCACCCTCATCTTGCATTACTTCATAGAGAGAATCCCTGAATACAAAACTAGGAATAAAAAGTTGCCTTTTTATTTTTTTTTTTTTTTTTTAATCTGAGCAAAACTTCAGGCTCAGAAACTACTGAGAGGCAAATTATGAAAACTTTTCTCCTTCTTGCAGTTTCCACAGATATATTCCAGTACACAATTTGTAGCAGAGGAATAAAACCACAGTTATAGTACAGCACTTGTATTTAATAGTAAGGTAGATCTTCTGAAGAGCATTAATTTTCACCCAGATACTGCATGCTATATACTGTTATGATTCTCTTTGCAGAACGTGGTTCTGTACAGCTGAAATTATAAAGCAGAGCTAGAATATGTGCTTGTCCGTTTGCTCTCCCCCTTTTCATCAATTCACAAGGTTATCCCTAAATGTTTTTATACCACTTTGGCCTAAAAGGAAAAAAAAAGGACTCCTCATAAAAGGCTTGGTTTCTAAAAAATGCAAAGCATTTACATTTATTTGAAACAGTTTTAGTTCCTCATTAATCTGAAGATGAAGTATTATTGATTTACAATGAGCAATTCATCCGATATCCATCAGCAACGTATAAAAACAGAGCCTGAGAATTAAAAAATGGGTGATTCCTGTTTGGCAGCAGTTTCCTGTGTCCTGCCAATGGCACAACCTGTTCAACTGGATGGAAAACAGCCCTGCTGTTCATATGTGTGTTCTGCATGCTTGAATGTATATGTCCCACAGATCATAGGCTAACCTACATTTATTTTTATATTACAGGATCAGCAAGTATATATTAGATCAAGGCTTTGGGGACTTTACATATTGCTTAACCTCAGTCACCCAGGCTCTTAGTCACTGCAGCGAGGAGCATGGTAAAAATAGATAAATTGCACAGATAGATTGACACAGAGACATACACACATCGGTGCACATAGACATACATATCCCTAGGGCCTGATGGAACAACTCCAGTGCAGCGCAGTGAGCTTTGGATCAGGCCCAGCACGAGTATATGATACAAATAACTGCCTCTGATCTTTGAAACCAGTTTTAAAAAGCTTATGCAGGGGGTGAGCCTCCATTCCAGGACCCTGGTTTTCCACCAGTGGAACTCTATTGGCTTTAGTGCAGTGGAGAATTATGCTCACATTGTGTTTTTAAGTAGCTTATTAGCCTGCATATTACACCCTGTTTAGTGAGTTGGCAGCTGTGCAAAGGACTAAGGACCTAATTCACTGAAGCTGGTATGACTCTTCCCACTGGCTGTGGGTCAGGACCCTAAATCATTCTGAAAATTCCGGGGAGAGGTATTATAAAGCACTGCAGTAAAGGTAAAAGGGTGTTAATGAAAGTCTCTTGAGGAGGTCATGGCCTTTATTAGATCAGAAGAAATTTTCACAAGCAAAAGGAGTTTAAAAAAAAAGTCAGAGTGGGCAAAATGTCCCTGCACATGACTTTTTCTTCCTTGTTACCATTTAAAAAATACTAACAAAACCCATCCCCATCTCAGGATGAAGAAAAATTTATTTCAGTCTAATAGATTTGTTTATATCTCGTAACATGATGTGAGTGCATGGGGTGGGAATGGAAGGTAGAGACAAACATGTCTTTGCCGCCCCCAGCTCCACTGCTTCATGTTTGGTCCTCGGGGTGAATTTCCTGCCAGTGTTGCTTGATCTTAACTCTTCCCTCTTGCTCCTTTCAAGGCTGCCTAGCTCTCAGGAGTGCCAGAGTCACATCTCTCAGCCTTTAGGGCTGCACCTGCTTTTCCCCTCTCTGATGCCATTGGCCTTGCATGTCTCCCCTGGCAGCCTCTTGTCACACCCAGCCCTCTGCCTGCCCCAGCTTCCCACACACACACACTTAATGAGCAGGTACAGCAATTACTTTCATAACATTTTTTCCCACAATGACATTTCTTAGTTTGCTCAGGCAAGATGTAGTGCTATTGTGCCAGTTCTTCGAGCCTTGTCTCAGCCCAGGTTCCCTCAACACTGTTAGTAATTCCTATGGAGACAGGCAGGGAGAGCTGGGGTGGTTCAGCCTGGGGAAGGGAAGGCTGTAGGGACACCCTGGAGCACCTTCCAGCACTAAAGGAGGACTTAAGAAAAAGAGGGGGAGCATTTACATTTGCAGATACTGATAGGAAAAGGAGGGACAATATTAAACTGAAAGTGCAGAGATTTAGATTTGATGTTAGGAAGAAATACTTCCCTGTAAGTGCGCTGAGGCCCTGGCAAAGGTTGCCCAGAGAACCTGTAAATGCCACATCCCTGGAAGTTTCAAAGCCAGACTGGATGTGGCTTTGAGCAACCTGGGAGAGTAGAAGGTGTCTCAGTACATGGCAGGGAGGTTGGAACAAGATGATCTTCAGGGTCCCCTCCATCCCAAACCATTCCATGATTCTGTGACTATTAGCAAATCCCAGTGCTTTGTCCAAGGAACAACTCCTGGAGCCTCAGCTACAAAGGCTTGGGAACTGACAAAGTTTGGGTACAAACCCCTGCTCCTGCACCATCTTCCACCACCTCTTTGTCTCCCAGCTTTTGCAGAATGGGAATTAACAACAGAACTTTACCCTACAGAACAAATATGGGAGCAAATGCATCAAAGATATGTGACAACCAATGCTCAGGTCTACACGAGCCCCAAAACACAGCTGAAATACAAAAGAGTGTGATAACAATTCCCTGAAATTACACCAGTCCTTGGCCAGGACTTTGAAATAAGTCCTTCAAAAGAAGATGGACCAGGTTCCATCCATCTAATGTGTCAGGATCAATATGGAGGCCAGGGAGAAGTTATGGATTTCAGTCAGGATCTACCCAGACCCTCTGAGCCATGAAATACTTTTGTTATTTAAGAGATGAC
This sequence comes from Catharus ustulatus, assembly GCF_009819885.2. NCBI lineage: Eukaryota > Metazoa > Chordata > Aves > Passeriformes > Turdidae > Catharus > Catharus ustulatus. Next base: position 7,550,290 of record NC_046223.1, read on the forward strand.
TTTGCCATGGACCTGAAGATTCAGTGCTGCAGCTCCTACTCTTTTCTCCTGTCAGGGATAGGGGCTCTCAGTTTCTGGGAGGTGACAGGCCGCCACCAGAGGCACACCTTGCCTGGATATTTCCTGAGCTAACAGCTGCTAGTGAGCAGCACAAACAGCTCTTGGCATAATGTAACCTAAAGCAGGGGGCAAGCAACATCCAGCTTGCATCTCTGTTCCCACTGCTCTCCATACCTGAAAGGCTGCCTCAAGTGATTACACTTGGTAAAATTTTACTCCTGAGAGCTGGATAATTTTCACTGAAAATCCCCTTTTTTTTCTCAGGTACATCTAATTTTCCATTTTGCCTACTACATATCTTTTAATGACCTTACTTTTTATTTTTCAAAATGATTGAGTACAAAGTTACTCAGTGACTCAGAATAATTTGCAAATGTTTAAAATTTTGACTGCATGAGTTTGAACAGAGTTTAATAGAAGGAATATAACTATCCAAAAGGTTTGGTTTTTTTTTTTTCCGGAGTATTTATTGGATTCACCAGAGGAAAAGATTTTCAAAATCATACAATCTAGTCCAGAAATGCCAAAATACTTCATTTAGCCAATACTTATGAAAAAAAAAAGTAATGAAATTTCAATGTATTTTCATTTCAGAACATTACCTTTTGTTTCAAAATATTCTTAGAACAAAAAGAATGTGCAGGGTAAAGTCATACTTTAATCCAAAACATATATTCCACTTCATTCCAAAATATGGATGTAATTTGGGAAGTTCACATTTTCTTGAAAGATATGGAAAATGTCTGCTTCAGTTCCTGCTCAATCAAATTATTTTCTAATAATTTGGTTCAGTTGGCAAAATACAAATCAGAGAGGTGTCCATTCCTTCACCTCTATAAAAAGAGATTTATGTCCTCAGAAAGTGATGATCCAAAAGCAGCTGGAGCAATGACGGAATTGCACATGACAGAAATTTTCTGACAGCACACACTGGAAGTATGTTCTTTCTTATCTGGAGCTGAAATAAGTAAATCAGTACTTGTTTCTATCTGCAAGAGTCAATGCTTGTTTGGTGTCATTGACCATCTGCCCATTTCTTAAATGAAGATACAATGAAGGGGGGAGAATTTTATCTCTATTGAACTAAAAAGAAGATACTAAGCCCACATAATAATATGCCCATGTATTAATATCAAAATACTCAACAAAACCTTCCACACTTCTCAAATTGATGTACTTGCTAAAATTCAGAAAAAAAATTTTCCTCAGTATGCCAAAGCCTGAATTGTTGTATTTTCTTGATGAATCTCCAGGACTGCAAAACTCATGAGAGTTTTCATTAGGAAAAGAAAAATAAAATGTCCAAGAAATATTTTTTTATATTTCTTGCATGTTTGCAACTTCAAGACTGTGCAACAATTTTGGGTGAAATTTATCTTGATGAAATTGATCTTAATGAAGATGTTCCTGCACAAGCTTTTATACCTGAGCATTTGAGTCCTTCTCCTTCCAGGCATATGTCACTCTTCACTTGATGAAAAGCAAGGGATAACTGTGCTTAGCTGTACCAATAACATATGAAGCAATTGCTGAATGAAAACCTTGTGCTCCTGATTCGGTATTATTTTAAATCAAGTGCTGCCATTACTTACTCACCCAATAATAGCATTGCAGCAGAGGCTTACAGGAGACAAGAGGAAAGAATTCAGCACTGAAAAGATGAGTCTGAAATGCTGCCAGCCCTCAGTGAATTTTCTTGAGCTAGTGAATAGAACACACCACGACATGTCCCAACCACGCTGCAGATGATTTTCCGTGGAGCACAAATATCCAATGGGCATCACCAGACCCTTGCATCACCCATGAGAATGCAGATTGCTCAAATCCATGGGGGATTTAGGGTTCACTCAGCATAGGGCCTGGGAAGCCTGGCAGTGCAAAACATGGTATGGAAGTGAAGACATTAGAAGCCAGCACTGAGTACAATTAACACAATTATGTTTGAGGTGTTATTGGGATGGACGGGAAAAATTTTTTTTGGGGTGGAAAGGAAACACATTGTCCTGATACAGCTGTGTTTTAACTGTGAAGATGCCTTGAAACCAGTGCTGCTGCAGTAGGGGTAAGTTTATTCCAATGCAAAATTTTAACTGGCAGGATAATTACGAAGCAGGCCCAGAGGTCAGTTTAGGTTGTTTTCACAAAAAAAAAAGTACAGTAATTTCACGAATACAAGTCGCACCGTTTTGACTAAAATTTTGCTCTCAAACTGGAAATGCGGCCAATATTCAGGAGCTGCTAATATGTGAATAATTTTCTGACATTTACAACCCCAGAAGTGCCAGCCAGGGTGCCAAGCTGAGCGCCTGCCAGTAAAACCCAGGATCTCGCAATTGTTACAAATTGGTTAATGTGTTGCACGGCGGGTGGGGTCAGCTCAGTGCCGGCAGCGTGGGGGGAGGGAGGGAGGCAGGGGAGTTCCCTACTTCAGGCGGGGGAGAGGCAGGGGGCTCTGTGCAGACATCCCCACGGCTCGGGGAGGAGGCGGGGGTTCTGCCCCCGCTCTCCGCCGCCACCTGCCGCCGCCACGCCGGTAGTGGGCTCCGCGGGCTCCACGCTTGGCCGCCGCTGCCGTGCCGGGAGCGGGGAAACTCCGTCCCGGCCGGCCGCAGCAGGAGCGGGAAAGCTCCGTCCCCGCCTGCCGCGGCAGGAGCAGGAGCGGGGAAACTCCGTCCCCACCCGCCACAGCAGGAGTAGGCAGGCTCTCTCCCGGCCCGCCACAGCAGGAGCAGGGAAACTCCGTCCCCGCCCGCCGCAACAGGAGCAGGAGCAGGGAAACTCCATCCCCGCCCACCACGGCAGGAGTAGGCAGGCTCCGTCCCAGCCCGCCGCGGCAGGAGCGGGAAACTCCGTCCCCGCCCGCTGCGGCAGAAGCAGGAGCGGGGAAACTCCGTCCCCGCCTGACATGGTAGGAGCAGGCAGGCTCCGTCCCGGCCCGCTGCTGTAGGAGTGGGGGAAACTCCGTCCCTGCCTGCCACCGCGGGGCAGCGCCGGCCCGGGGTGACCGAGCCCAGTGGCCGCGGCGGGCGGCCCCGAGCGGTGGGTGGCCCCGAGCCCAGTGGCAGCGGCGGCCAGCCCCGAGTGGCGGCCGGCCCCGAGCCCAGTGGCAGCGGCGGCCGGCCCCAAGCAGCGGCCGGCCCCGAGCCCAGTGGCAGCGGCGGCCAGCCCCGAGTGGCGGCCGGCCCCGAGCCCAGTGGGAGCGGCGGCCAGCCCCGAGTGGCAGCCGGCCCCAAGCCCAGTGGCAGCGGCTGCCAGCCCCGAGCGGCAGCGCCGGGCTGGGCCACCCGGCCCCGTCGGCAGCCCCGAGCGGGCCGAGCCTGCACAGCCTTAGCTCAGCCAGTAAACCCCGCCCTCCCGCGGTTCTGTTACTAATTGGCAACTTTGTTGCACGTGGGTCCTCGTTGCGAACAACAGAGCGACTTATATTCGGGTGCGGCTTATTTATGGACAAAAACCGAAATGTTTACCAACACCCAGAGATGCGGCTTATACTCAGTGCGGCTTGTATTTGTGAATTTACTGTATTTGGCATTTTTCTACATCCAAGGTTTGGCATTCAATTATTGCTACTGAAATTATTGTGAGGCACGAACCTACAGGCCAAACACAAGACCCACTGTGGGTATCCCTGCAACTTTTCAAAGTAAATCAAAATGAAAAACCAGCTGAAAATAACCTGTGGCTGTTATAGACTGCATCCATCAGCTGAGGTCTAATGTTTGATTTCCATCTATTGAATCAGTCCGGATTTTTGTGTTAAGGTGCATTTCCCAATGGTACTGCACTGCTTCACTGGTGGCTTAGGGAGTGTAAGGGTCTCTGCTTCTGAATGAAGCAGTGTCCTTTCCTTAGCCCTGCTAAGAACTGTTTTCCCCTTGGGCAGTGAATGCTGGAGGGAAAAGCCTCCTTCCTTCTCTGCACACTGCTGCTGTCCTACCAAACCCATCTTACATCACAGCGAGTAAAATGAGTTTCCATGACAAATTTGTCCTAAGACAAACATAAAACAGGCTTGAGTTATCATAAAATTAAATTCCTAAGGCCTGATTAATCCTTGAGCTCAGAAATACAAGCAGAAGCAGAAACTGAAATTATTTTTTATTGACTAGTATTGAAGCAAATAACATCCTCTTCTATTTTGTTTTTATTTTTAATAGAGTAACCTGGGGATGTGTTAGTTCTTTTGCAATGTGTCGGCAGTGTATTGGCCACTGTATAACACAGAATATGCATTCCTCACTGTTGGTTTTATCTAGCATCCACTTTGTATGTGTTAGCTCATTCCTTTCTCACAGGGATTGCCAGAGAAGTGGGACTTGAGCAGGATTCAGCAGCTGTGGAGTCTGAACTTGGGCACACATTCCCATTCACAAATTAATCACACTTTAAACTGAGAGCCTGAGTGACCCAGTTTGCTTTCAGTTCTCAGTGGGTCTTCCAGAATATTTCCACTTCCCCAGATTTCACCTGAAACTCCAAAATGGCTCTCAAAGTTGGAGGCACTGGCAGCAGTGGATGTCTGGATGTCCACCCTGAGGGACAGGGCAGGCAGGGGCAGTGCAAGACCTTTTCCTCATGCCATGGTGCCCTTCTGCTCTTTGAGAGGCTGTAGCTCCCCATGACAATGTTATGTTCCTCCCACTGGGCTATAACGTGGGCAGTGAAGTGCTCTAGATTGTCCTCCATAAGGACCTCAAATGGTCTCATCCTCCCAGAACATTTCATATCTTGTTGTTGTTAAAATGAACAGTTCCAGGCCTGTAACCCAAGCAGTTTAGTCACTATTCTATGTAATTCCCTTATTTCCAGACTAATACAATCCACAATTCCCCCAATATGTTAATTTTGCACTCAGTCAAGCCTTTTTCCCCTGTTTAGACGAATATTGAAGAATTTGACATAATAAATAGTGCGTTACTTCCAATATTCTGGATAAGTGTATGTCAGCAAGGCAGTTTTCCGTTAATAGGAAGAATTTGAGAAACTTTTTTTTCCTTTCTGTGACATTAGTCATTAAACCTCAAAAATGGAACAGACTAAGCAGATTCCTGTTTGGTGGTGACTATCTTTTTCATGATCTGTGGTATTTTACACAATCTGTTCTTCTTCCCTGCAGAAAACATCCTTTACTTGGAAGATAAAACTACAGTAATTTCACGATTATAAGCCGCACTGAGTATAAGCCGCACTTCTGGGTTTCAGTAACTTTTTGGTTTTTTGTGCATATATAAGCCGCACCTGAATATAAGCCGCATGTTACAATACAGAGTGTGATAAAAGGTATCTGTTCTGTCACCATCTGTTGAGGGTGGGGACAGTGATCCTTATCTTAATGGCAGATAATCTGCTAATGGGCCATCCATTGAAACCAGGCAGGGCATTGTTCTTTATCTTTTCACAACCCATTCTTCCTCCAGGGAGTCATTGTCTGCTAATGGCCCATTGAGTCCCACTGTGGGACTGATAAAATTACTGCATCCCATTGGGAGTTGCTCCAGCCAGGGGGAAGAGCCCAACATTTCTTACCAAGATAAAAACAGAGGTTTTGGGACACTAAGGGAGCCCCTTTCTCCACTGGACTCCAGAGGAAAACCGGATTTTTCCACATCACCACTGGACCTCCAGAGGGAAACTGCACCTTCTACAGGAGCACTGCTCCAACTAAGGCACATCTGTCACTGCAGGAGAATGCAGCCACCATTTAATGGGACTGCTACCAACACCCTGCCTGACAGGGTGTCAGGTTGTACTCTGACTTTGTCAGAGTTTGGAGTTTGTTTCTTTGTAGTACTGTATTTCTATTTTGATTTCTCTAGAAAAGAACTGTTATTCCTAATTTCCATATTTTTGCCTGAAAGCCCCTTGATTTCCAAATTATAATAATTTGGAGGGAGGGGGTTCACATTCTCCATTTCAAAGAGAAGTTCCTGCCTTTCTCAGCAGACACCTGTCCTCCAAACTAAAACAGCAACTTTTTGTTCTTTGTCCGTATATAAGCCGCACCTGATTATAAGCCGCACTTTGGGTTTGGACCAAAATTTTAGTCAAAATGGTGCAGCTTATAATCGTGAAATTACTGTACTTGGTGTTTTTTCCATCTTACACTAGTTGCTTGCGTTCTGGACAATCAGGGCAAAGAGTAAATATTTGAACAATATTTGACGCTTTGAACAAGCATCAGGGGAGTAGTCACTACAACAGTCTGAATTACTTCAAATTGATCTGTAATCAATTTACCTGAGGGAAAATTATCTAGCACAGAGTAGCTGAAGAGGAAGAGCTGAAATCCCTAATGGCCCTAAGTGGTTTAGAAGTCAAACAATCACAACCTCTCAGGAAAAGAATGGGAATTAGACCACCTCCGTTTGTCAAAGCTGATTTGGCACCTCTTAAACTGGGCCCTAAGCATGTATAAAATGCCAGTCACAATTCCAAATATTCTGATAGAGACATTTTTGGAAAGATGAGTCAGTTGTTCTGTTGGGAGGGTTGCTAATGGCACCGAGATCACAGGTTTCTGAGTCAGGCACATGCCCTCACAATAACGCTCTTCAGCGGAAGCACAGCATGGATGGCTGCAGATAGAGCCAGATACAAAAGCAGAAAAATGATGGCATGGAGTGGCTTAAAGGTTTCCTTGGCAAGGGTTTGGGAAAGCCAAATTGCTCACAATTAGTGAGTTATGCAAAATGTCCTCAAGCAGTTTTGTATTTCAGAAAAATTGTTTATATGCTTACTTCAGACCTCCACTCTTCCCATCACCTCTGCCTTTTAAGCCAAAGATAGACTTGGCAGATAAGCAATGAGGTTCAAACTCTTCCTACCACAATCTCCTCTAACAACATCAGTAAATTGCTTATTTTTATGATTTTTTTTTTTTTTAATTTAAAGTAAATTTCGGAATTAAAGGTACAATTTGGTGGCCAAAGTACGAAGAGATCATTCCAGAAATAGGAAGTGCTTTTTGGAAGAAAAGGAATTGAAGAGTGCAGAATTCTCTCCCAAGTCAGTTGCTGGAAAATCTAACGTGCTCAGTACCACTGAAATTATCTCAAACTAATTTCCAAAGCTGAAAAATCAAACACTTGCCAATTTTTTAAAATAGACTTGCAGAGGATTAAGAATAATTACAGCTCTATTGTTAAGGGGGCTCCACTTAAGTGCAATTGATTTCATTAGTTTATGTTTTAACCTCACCATCATTTTACCATCAGTTTTTATGTCCTGCAGATTCTAGATGCTGATAGATCATCTCAGCTCCCCATTTTTTCCATTACCAAGGTTTCATTATGCACGTTAAGCATGTTTCCATTTGCCTGAGGTACACCGGGGCAGGGAAGCATTTTTCAAAGATAACTCATTTAATATTAAATGTCAAAATTTGCTCACTTCTTTAGCAAGATCATGCAGCTGCAACCTGGAGAATTAATTTGGGTTGATGTCTCTGTGGAATTCAGGGCGTTGGTCTAAGCATACCTTTAGCTAAACAAAAAATCATTTACTTACCCAGAATTTAAAACATTGTATGGAACTGACTAAAGGGCAATCATGAACAGCTAAACATATGAAGGAAGTGGTTTATAAACCAGAAATGCTGTGATTAATTATGGATAAAACAGCCAGGGGAAACTTCTCATTACACAAAGTAATGAAATAAGTCCATTAGCATGATAACAAAAAAAGTGGAAATGACTGGAGGCCTTGTTTTGAAGATTATCACCATAGCATTTCCCTTCTGCACAAGCAATCAAGAACCCATTGAAGAAAAGAAACCTGAATACCCCTCACTTTACAGACAGAAAATCGATGTAGGAGGAAAAGACAGGCTGCTTATACAACACTTGCTTCCTGTGTTTCATTGGAGGCAATTCCTGATTTACATTCATTAAAGCAGCTTCCAGACAGCCCTTAAATGACAAGTCCAAGGATCTGTGTTAATAGAGGGAACTGTCACCTGATCCTCCCCATCCCAGCTCTGAGAATATACAGCAAAGGCTTCCTGTTCATGGGAAGACTGAAATGATAATCTGACTTCCAAGAAGAAGGGTTTCCCATGCCTGCACAGGTAATTGTTCCTGGAGCAACAGACATTCATCCCTGAACTTGTATTTGTCAAAAGGAAAAAAAAAAAATAGAGATGATAACTGATCAGTCCTTATTGTGGACTTCACTGTTTTATTACTATTTGGAGTATAAAGCTTGAGTGTTGTGGGGTTTATTTCTAAATTTTTCATTATGTGTTTAGCTAATTCCTTCCTTCTATACAGTATCAAATGAGGAAACAAATCTTTCAGGGTGTTTGGGTTTTTTGACTCACAACCTTTTAGGGACTTTCTACACATAAAAACTATTTGATAGGAAAGGCGGGGTGAATTTTAAATACAGTAAATTCACAAATACAAGCCGCACTGAGTATAAGTCGCATCTCTGGGTGTTGGTAAACATTTCGGTTTTTGTCCATAAATAAGCCGCACCCGAATATAAGCCGCTCTGTCGTTCACAGCGAGGACCCGCGTGCAACAAAGTTGCCAATTAGTAACAGAACCGCAGGAGGGCGGGGTTTACTGGCTGAGCTAAGGTTGTGCAGGCTCGGCCCACTCGGGGCTGCCAACAGGGCCAGGTGGCCCAGCCCGGTGCTGCCACTCGGGGCCGGCCGCCGCCACTGCCACTGGACTCGAGGCCGCCCGCTGCTCGGGGCTGGCCGCCACTGCCACTGGGTTCGTCGCCGCCCGCCGCTCGGGGCCGGCCGCCGCTGCCACTGGGCTTGGGGCCGGCTGCCACTCGGCACCAGCCGCCACTGCCACTGGGCTCGGGGCCAGCTGCCGCTCGCCACCACCCACCGCTTGGGGCCGGCCGCCACTGCCACTGGGCTCGGTCACCCCGGGCCGGTGCTGCCCCGCAGTGGCAGGCAGGGACGGAGCTTCCCCCGCTCCTACGGCAGTGGTGGCGGGCGGGGACGGAGTTTCCCCGCTCCTGCCACGGTGGCGGCGGGCCAGGATGGAGCCTGCCTGCTCCTGCCACGGCGGGCGGGGACAGAGTACCCCACCTCCTCCCCGAGCCATGGCAATGGCTGCGCGGGGCTCCCCTCGGCTCCCCGAGCCGCTGCAATGGTGGCGCGGGCTTCCCCCCGCCTCCCCGGGCCGCGGCAATGGCAGCGCAGGCTCCCCCCCACCTCTCCGGGCCGCGGCAATGGCAGCGTGGGCTACCCCCCCCTCCCCGGGCCGCGGCAATGGCGGCGCGGGGCCCCCCCCCCGTCTCTCCCCTGGGCTGCGGTAGAGGAGGAAAGAGAGCTCTCCCGCCTCTCTCCCCGCCCCCCGTGCTGCCTGCAGGGAGCCAATGCAACAGAGTAACACTGTAACAATCGTGAAATGCCGGCTTTTACTGGCAGGTGCTTGGCTCGGCACCCTGGCTGGCATGTCTGGGGTTGTAAATGTCAGAAAATTATTCACAGATTAGCCGCCCCTGAGTATTAGCCGCACTTCCGGGTTTCCACCAAAATTTTTGTCAAATTGCTGCGGCTTGTATTCGTGAAATTACTGTACATATTGGTGAATCATATACAGACACTTTGATTTTGTATTAAAAACATCCAAAATTTGACTGATGTCACTCAAAAGCAGTAACACTTCTTCCAAATTACATCCTTGCTTACCTTGAAAAGTTCCAAGAGTCTTTAAACCCAAACGAACCAAGCTCTCCACACTGCACTGTCTCAATGCAGTTTGTAGTAGTCAAAACACAGTCAGTCTTTACTGACTCACTCCAGCTCGTTTGCTACAGAAGTCATATGAAACTGGATTGGCTAAAAAAGCAATGAAAAGGAGACAAACTGAGTTATTCTGTGTTTCTTTAAAATGGCATTTGAATGTGACAACAGGCACTCTTTTGCTTGTATAACAAGACAGACCCAAATTACTGTTTAAAATTATATACCAGTCTTAAAGTCCAAAGAATTTTAGTCCCTCTGTTGAGTTCTCTTATTTAGCAAAACAGTTAAAGTCAGCCAGGCTTATTCACAGGACCTAAAGTTTCTTCCTGAAAGCCAAGATTTCCAGTATGGCTCTTTTAAATGTTCTGTTCGGTCTTCCCTCCAAGTGTCATTTACCACACCACCTTGCAGCATGGGACTAAAACCCCAGGATTTCCTCTCAGGATCTGTATTTTGAAAATAACTGCCTTTGAGACATCAGGTAATTTTTGGTGCCCCAAACTAGCCTTCAACACATTCTTTTGTGTTCCCAAGTACAGTAATTTCACGATTACAAGCCGCACTGATTACAAGGTGCATCTCCAGGTGTCAGCAACATTTCGTTCTTTATCCATATATAAGCCACACCTGATTATAAGCCACTCTGTCATTCGCAGCAAGGACCTGCATGCAACAAAGTTGCCAAATAGTAACAGAATCGCAGGATCGCAGGGCTTACTGGTTCGGCTTGGGCCGTGCTGGTTCGGCCTGCTCAGGGTTGCCAACGGGGCCAGGTGGGACAGTGTGGCGCTGCCGCTTGGCGGGGCCGCTCGGGGCCAGCCACCACTGCCACCAGGCTCGCTCGTCCCAGCCCGGCGCTGCCCTGCAATGGCAGGCGGGGACGGAGCCCACCAGCACCCGTGGCGGTGGCGGCAGGCAGGGATGGAGCCCACCAGCACCCGCGGCGGCAGGCGGGGATGGAGCCAGCCTGCTCCTGCAGTGGCAGCGGCAGGTGGGGGCAGGAGTCCCCTGCATTCCCCCTGGGCCACGGGGTCGGCAGGAGGGAGCCCCCGCCTCCCCCCCTAGCCGCAGGGATGGCAGCACGGAGCCCCCTGCCTCCCCCCGTCTCGCGCTGCTGGCACAGAGCCTGCCTCCACCCGCTGTGCAATAGAGTAACCAATTTGTAACAATCATGCAATCCCGGGTTTTACTGGCAGGTGCTCGGCTCGGCACCTCAGCTGCACTTCCAGGGTTGGAAATTTCAGAAAATTTTTCACATATTAGCCACTCCTGAGTGTAAGCTGCATTTCCACGATGGGAGCAAAATTTTAGTCAAAATGGTGAGGCTTATAATCATGAAATTACTGTATTTATTTCTTTGATCCTCTGCCTGCAAAGAAAAAAAAAAGCACCTCAAGAAGGCTCTTGAGGTTTGCTCTACAGCTCCCCTCTAGCACTGGCTATAGGCCAGACCTCTTAGGTGGGGCCTTATAACCCCAGGATGAACCAAGATAAGTCTGTGTCACCAGCAAGAAGCTGGCAATGCAATACTTGCTTCCATTTCAGAAAATGGCAAACAAAAATAAAAATTACTTTCTTGTAGCTATGTGTAAATCCAAGATCTGAAGCTGTACCTAATAACTGCCTGGTCTCAGCTGCTATTACTGCAGTCCTACATGAAAAAGTCTTTAGACAGCACAATAATGGTTACAATAGAAAAACACTGCTTTTCCTACAAAAATAATAACCTTTGGGCTGGACATCCTGGGCATCATACCTGTCAGCACAATCACTTGCATACAAGAGATAAGTTTCCTGCTTTTGGCAGGTCTCTGTTTTGCCTTTCACCATGATTTGGCGCTTGTGAATATGGTCATTGGATGCTTCAAGCCATAAAAGTTATTTTAGCAAAAATGTTCAATTTCCAGAGAATCCTTTTCCCCCATATCCACTAATGGTGGAATACAGAGACTCCTCTAGTTCCTCTGTAAAGACTAGGGAAGGAATTTAAGCAGAGGAGAACTGCTCTTAACATACCAGAAACATTTCCCCACTCTCCTTTCCTCTGTCCAACTGGCAATGTTCTCATTTATGTCCAGTCCATAGATGTTTCTATAGGAACTGATTGCAAAATCCCTTGAGTTGAGACATATCTGTTTAACTTTAGTAATAAAATTAACTTACTTTGGGGACAGGCACATAGAGAAAATATTTGGTGTGAAGGGCTGGCTACAGAGATGTGGGTGTATAATCAGTTCAGCTTTCCAGGAAAAAAAAAGCTACATTTCCCAAAAGCCAACACAACCAAAACATATTTTCCCTTTGAACTGGTTCAGTACTTCTTTATGCTGATCTTTCACACAGTTTTGCAGGTCATATAAGGAGGGGAGAAAACACAACTCTATTAATTCCAACAGTGTTAGGTGTCTGCTCACGCTGGCACTGCTCTTCTGGCTGACAAGGAATATCACCACACCCTAGAAAATGCATTACACAGTACAATGTTTATGCATGTTAAAGAAAGAATCATTGCTGCAGGAAAAAGTAAGTCTTAATTAGAGACGAGCAAATAAATTCAGAATAGCGTCTCTCCTTTCAAACTTTCACATGATGTTTGTTTCCAATCTTTAATGCATCTTTCTCATTAGAACTGGGAAATTTCTAAGTTTTTTTGATGAACACTTCTTTGCAGTACCTCACTTTACTTCACCAGTACCTGACAATTCCAGGATTACCTAGGACAGTATTTAAGAACAGTTCAGCTGCCCCATAGCATTTTACTCAACCTCCTTGGCATCATATCTGTCTCTAGGAGGGGTCAGCATCAGATCTCCCTGAGGAACTGATAAGGTCTCAGTTGCTGCAACATGAAGCAGTTTAATTCCCACATAGGACTCATCCTTGTCTTCACAGTAAGATATTTCCTATTAAGCCTGGAAGTTCAGTATTCCTTCTCTAATCTTGTCATGATCCATTCTTATTCTAGAGATCTGTTTTGTCCATATGGATAAGCAATATTCATTTAAGTTGAAAACTCCACACGCGGAACATTGAAATCAAATAGATGTGCTGGTTGGATTTTGGTTCATATTTTTTGCCTTAAAATGTTTATTTAAAAAAGAATAAAATTTTTAGCTTTATTTCCTGCTGATAAGTATTTTCCCTGGCAAACTCTGGGGGTTAAATATTGCAGAACCCAAATACAAATGAATTGTGGATATCACTCAATTCAAACTCGATTTTGCATATGTAAATTAGTTTTTAATAAATTTATTGCTCTTTTCTACTGGTTATCTAATAACACCATGTTTTTATTGTATTTATTTGGTTTCTTGTTGGATACTTTTCACCATTTGATACTCCATGGCAAATCCGATTACCATCTTTTGACGAGGTGGCCCTACTGAGAATTTACAGCTTAAACAATAGGATTTTATTCCAGCCACCATTTTGTTTACAGAAATTTCACGACTATAAGGCGCACCCTTTTGACCAAAATTTTGGTTCAAACCCGGAAGTGCGCCTTATAGTCCATGCACCTTATATAATATACAAAGTTGCGAAATTTGCAAACCCGGAAGTGCGAGCTGTAAGCCAAGCTGGGAACTGTGGGAGCCACGGCTGCCGGCCGGAGGGACGCCGGGACACGGTACGACTGCCGGCCAGGGGGACGCGGCGCGGCCGTTGGCCGGGGAGAAGCGGGCGGAAGCAGCGCAGCCGCCGGCCGTGGGGAAGAGGTGAGACGCGGCGGCGTAGCCGCCAACCACGGGGGAGGGGCAACAAGCAGCAGCGCAGCCGCCAACCGTGGGGAAGCGGCGACAAGTGGCGCAGCCGTCGGCTGCAGGGAAGTGGCGACAAGAGGCACAGCCACCAACTGCGGGAAAGCGGCGAGAAGCACCGCCGCCACTGCCGCAGGAAAGCAGTGAGAAGCAGCGAGAAGCGCTGCCACCGCCACCGCGGAAAAGCGGCGAAAAACACCGCAAGCCGGGGGGAAGCCAGAACGCAGCACGGCCACGCGGTGGGAGCCAGGAGTTGTGCGCCGTGCCAGCCGGCCCTGGGGGCAGGCGGGAGTGCCGGAGTCCACTTCGTGGGGAGAGCGCCTGGGGCTGCATTTAAAGGCTACACCAATCTTTGAAAAATGTTTGCAAATTGAGCACCTGCCAGTAATTTGTTACTTTGTTGCGCGCCGCGCGGCTCCTCGCTGCAAAAAAAAAGTGCGCCTTATAGTCCGGTGCGTCTTGTATGATCTACAAAGTTGCGAAATTTGCCGACTCCCAGGGGGTGCGCCTTATAGTCCGGTGTGTCTTATGGCCGTGAAATTACTGTAATCAAGAATTAACATGACTTTTCAGTTTTTACCAATTCAATGCTGCACACACCTTCCTAAAGACTTTTGCTAGATTAATGAATATGTGGTTTGGCCTGAAGTACTGTGAGACTCTGGTTGTGTTTTTTGACATGCCTTTAGTTTTCTGTCATGTGTTGCACAAGGTTTTTCTAACATAAGGGATCTTGCAGACACAAAGATTGATAACTTAAGATGATAAAATAAAAACTGGGGTAAGAATACTTGGTTGATATTTTCTGTATCTTAATAAAACCCACAGAAGTCTAGTGGAGGGGGTTTTTTTTGTGGAAGATTTAACAAATTTCTGACACTTCCAATCCTTTTAATTAAAACAACTCTCATGATGTCACTTTAAAATGTAGACGTATATCAAAGTAGGTTGTGGGTGTGCACTGATACTGTGATTTACTCTCAATTGCTGGCCAGACTTATCAGTTAAAACAATTTAAAACACATGGGAGTTTTGTTTTTCTCAACCACAGATTAACAAGTAAAAGCAGAATGGATTTAACCCCTTCAGTTTGAGAGTTGCGTGGGATTTATCCACATAGCTCTCATAAAAGTCAACAGAAGTTCAGATCCACGGGTGTGGTGGGGCACCCTTCCACCTAACTCCTACAAAGCTGCAGGCTTTGTGTCTGTGGGGGCAGGATGGTGGGCAAAACTGCCCTTATGCTAACTTCAGTGTCGCATCTGAACAAAAACCTTGGCCAGATACAACCCAGAGGCTGGACAAGCTGGTGGGCAAATATCCAAGCAGTGATTTCCAACTGAAAATATGGAGCAAGAAGAGTTTATGCTGCTTCAGAGTATTCCACTGCTTGTGCCTGTCCTCAATACAGGCCACCTGTGACAAGTGAAACACGTGAAGGATCAATGTCAGCCCCTTTGTAGCAGCAGCAATCCAAGATTCAGACAAACTCCTCGAGGTCATTAACAGAGTGCTAACAGAACACAGGAATTGCTGAGACCATTTAGTTGGCCAGCTTGGCCATAACAGCTGCTATATTTATGGTCTGTAACAGATCTGCTCCTTCTTTACATTTGAATGAAACGCAAGGTGTTGGTTGTTGTTCCTTAAAAGCCACAAATGGAATCCTGGGCCCATAGAAGAACATGGGAATGCTGCCATGGAAGACTTCACCCCACATATGGTGGTGAAGATTGCTAAAACAAACTTTCCTAGAGGGCAAAGACATTTTGAACTGTTTAAAAGGCTTGCAGCAATGTTTCAACTTGTCCCAAGCTCTATTGCCTTTTGCATATTTTGTCTGTTTTGAAGGGAGCTTGGGAAAGACTTCCAGGAACTGATACGTAGAAACAGGCTCTGACTCCTGCATTTCAGCATCTCCAGCAGCTCTTGCTGATTTATCAGAGCACAGTTCTGGGCTCAGCCTCAAATCCTCTCTGTGACCTGAGGTAAAGTTGCTTATTCTCCCTCTTCCTTAGTTATCCAATCTCAAAGCCCAGCTGATAATGTTTCCTTTCTTCTGTGTTGTGTCCTGTCCACAGAGACCATCACCTCCAAGAGAGGGTCTGTGCTACAAGGCAGTGCTTGTTCTGTGCCTCCAACACGAGGCTGGGGTCCCTCTGAAGGCACTGGGGGTACCAGGCTCCAGGCCAAGATTCAGACAAGTTTGGCTTTTGCTTCAAACAAAGGTTCTCTCTCCTCACAGGCCATCACATTCATTTATTTTGTCCTGTGGTGAAGTTAACGCTCCATCTGTGATGTCACAGTTGTTCCCATGACAACAGGTTTATGACTTCAACATAAAGTCAAATGAAAGGAGAAGCTCCAGGACATGAAGGAAAGTTCTTACTCAAATCCGAAACATCTGACACAATAACAGAGAAGAGAAATGGCCAAGAAGGTACATCTCTTTTATTGTTATACATGTCTGTGGTTTCTTCTTAAGTTTTCAACAACGTGTACTTCTTCCATCACATGTTTTAATAGCTACTCTTCCACTTATGTTTCTTCAGATAAAGATGTCCTCTTTCTTCTCTTGAATAAAAAAGTAAATTTAATACCATTTGTTTAACTAGTTAATGAATGTCTTTGCCTTTTTTCAATTAGGTTTAATTTAATAGGAGTAAATTTGAGCTTCAGTGTAGTCTTCCTTCTGATGCCAAATATGAATGATACTATTTCTGAACAAACAGGGGAACTGTTAAAATTGTGGCTTTCCATACTTAGTAAAATAGGTTTTCAAAGAAGAAAATTTAAAAAAAAAAACACATCAAAGATTTTTGAAACATGGATTAAAAAATATATATATAAAAATGCAAGAAGACAAAGCTATTATGGAATAGAAATAAATATTGGTCAGGGTAATGTGCACTCAGAAGCTTTTCATTTCAAGTTTTTTCTTTGTTTGCTGTTTGCTTTTTCCTTGAACACCTATCTACTTAAACACAGAAGTCTCCCAATGGATTAAGGTGCCACCAAAGCACAGACCACAAAGTGCCACTGATGTGGCTCAGTGTTTGTCCAGCGTGGGAACTTTCACAGGAGCTATCATTTCTGTATTCTCAATAAGAATTCCCAGGAGCATCTAAAGGTGGAGATGGTGATTGAAGAAAGCCTCTGAAGTCACCATCCACCCTCGTTAGCCAATCTAAATGCAAAGCAGTCAACTTAAAGACCCAGAGAGCCTAAAAAAGAGGATGGATAGCAATGCTGAAGTTACACATAGCAGTTTGTTTCACTGAAATTACTGGATCATGTTTGCCAACAATTAAGCCTTTCAAGTTTCAGTTGAAAAGTGTTCAGGTAGCTCCTATGCAACCCAAACTGACTGGATTTGGCATGTTGTGTCTCCACTTGGTTCACAGATAGTTGATTGAATTAGTTAATTAAGGCTGGAATTTTCAAAGAAGTCACAGGAATTAAGTAACCAAATTAATGAGATTTGGGTACTTAACTCCCTTAGACTCCTTTGAAAAGGCCAGCTATAAATGTTCACCTCTTTAGTTGCAAT
This sequence comes from Catharus ustulatus, assembly GCF_009819885.2. NCBI lineage: Eukaryota > Metazoa > Chordata > Aves > Passeriformes > Turdidae > Catharus > Catharus ustulatus. Next base: position 7,567,367 of record NC_046223.1, read on the forward strand.
TATTTGTACTTGCAGGATTATGAGTGCAGCTGTTTATAAACGCAGAACCGAGGTTGCAAAAGCAGACATGGAATGAGAACAGATGTACATAAATGTATACAAGCAGTGGCCATACATTTAAACCATCCTTGAAGTGAAAATACCAGTAGAGTTAGTAATAACTCTGAAGCCAGTGAGAGCTTCTTAAGCTTACCCAATTAAAATCACCTAGATAGACACATTCAAATATACATGTGCACAAACTTATATATATATGTATATCTACATATGCACACATAAATGTATATGCATGAGCATAAAGAGCCAGATGTGAACATGGGTGCAGACAATTGTTTGTTTCTGTGTGCAATTTTTTCTTTGTAAAACAGTAAATTTTAATAGTGCTTGCTCCTGGGAAAAGGGGTGGCTCACCTGCTGTGGCCATGTCCACTATCTTATCCAAGTATATGAGGAAATGCATTTCTTAACAGGTATAATACAGGCACCATGGAGGCAACTCTTCTTTAAGCAACAGAGGAGGAAGCAGAAGTATCAATTGGAACAGTAACCATCTGATAAAGAAGCAAAAATAACAACCTACAAACAGCATAACAAAACAACTCTTTAATCAACAGAAGTGGTCACCCTGTCATTGTACCTGACTGCAAGGCCAAAGGACAAAACCCAGAGCTGTTTGATAAAGGTTCTGGGTGTTAATAACCAAAATATGGCACAGCCAACCCATACACCTGTGGTGCTGGCTCCCACTAAAGCCATTGGGGCTACCCAGTGACGTTTTGAGGTGAGCAGGTAGACCTTGACCTTGCTGAAGAGAATGACACAATGTGGGATTGCTTTTCCTGAACACAGCCCAGGGCTTTCATTCCATGGCTGCAGCCTCCCTCCAAGGCCACTCTGTCGCCATTGCTGCCAAAGGAAAAGTCCATTCAGCCTAAATAAGACAGATGAGCTTCTTATCCAGCAAAGCACCCACAGACAGAAGTAACTTTAGGCCTACAAATGATGCTACTCACAAGCTCAGAGATACACAAGGGCTTTGTAATGGAGTGTCAAAAGGAGGATATATCCTGAGACCAAACAAGTGGAAATGAAGAGCATCCAGCCATATCGCATTCATTAATGGACATCAATTGTTTTTCTACTGAAAGTTGCCAGGACTATAATTCCATGTCTTCACAGCAAGAGTGTTGGCCCATAAACAGATTCAAAATATACAGAAGATCAATTTCTTTGTATAAGGAGGGTTGGTGACTTTCCATCAGTGTGGGTCACTGAGCTCTCCAAACCCTTAAGGTGTAGCAGAGAAAATGAAAATATGGTTAGCTGAGGAATGCAAACAGATATACAGAACATACAGAACTTTAACTTCACTCCACATCCATATGTGGCCATAAAGTATGGCCTCTTAAATGTAAAATGTATAGATTTCCCTCTGCAACAAAGGCATAAAATATTTCACTCCCAAACAAGTATTTGAGCATACGAACATGATCTTTCACTTCATCTAGGACTATCCACCCAGTAAACCAAGCTGTATTCTTTCTGGGTGGCTCAGAGAATAGCATATTACAGTGGGAACACCCATTTATTTCATTTACTGCCATTTATAATATTTTCCACTACTTGCAGATAATGAATTCATCCACTTTTTGCCAAGATTATGCAGCCTGTTTTATAGCCAAAATTATCCAGAATCCTTCTAAAAATGTGTTACCCTTCATTTTCCATGATTGCTTAGTGGTTCTCTTGGAGCAGGACCAAGATCAACCATATTAACAATGCACAGCAATAACTGGACTGTCATGCTCCCACTCTCCTAGCAGCAGGAAGAGTGCCATCAAGCTGGTCCCTCAAGTCCACACAGCTCCAGAGCATAACTGTTCAGGTTAATTAAAGCCATTAGATGAGAAATGAAGAATTACTTTTGGAGTTCTTTCCTCTGCATATCCTACACTGGTCTTCTCATAAAGGTAGATCCATTTCAGATTATCTGATGTCTTCTTGGCGCCACTGCCTCTTCAGTTCTCCAGGATAAATTGTGTTTGTAGAACAGAGCACAGCAGAGACCTGCGGTATGAAACAGCCCTGCACAGACCCAGCTGCTGGCCCTGGGAAGATGGACTCACATCTGGAATATCACACATCACGAGGAGCATTTTCGAATCCAACAGAGGATGGAACAGGCGCTCCACCACCAAGCCCACGCGCAGGGCTCTGCACCAAGACACAAGTAAGGGCAAGCAGGAAAAGGTGGAAAGGGACAAGTCCTCTGTGAAATGATGTGCATTGGGTCAGTGCTGATTTCTTAGCAGAGAACTTCCCTCTCTCTTCACTGGTTCCGCAGTGCTGGCACGCTATGGAGGGTGGAGCTGCAGCACCATTCCCTCCCCGCTCTGTGGGGGAAGAGGAGAAACAGGCCAGCCACATCTGCTCTTCCCTTGTGCAGTGTCTGGCAGCCTGCAAATCCCATGCAGGGGAGAAAGAGGGCTCCTTGCCATCACCAGCCTCAACAGCTGGGCCCAGCATGTAAGATGAAGCACATGCAAATCTTTGCAGGAATTTCTTACTGTTCAGCCTGAGGGTTTGATCTTGGAGTCAAGGAAATCTAGCTCAGGACCTTGCACGAAGGAAGCAGAGCCTGCCCAGAGGTTCCGGTGGTCAGTGTTAGCAGTGGTAACAGAAGGAATCACACTAAAATTAGGACAAAAAGCTAAAGAAAACAAACTCGTGTTTGTCGTGTTTGTTTTTTCATAATTTCACATAAAGAAGAAAACAAGTGCAATAAATCTCCTAACAGCCAAAAACTGTCCTTGTTTCTTAACATTATCACTATTTTCTTTGGCACCTCTGGGAATCTCTTAGCGGGAGCTATGGGGAAGGAGAAACTGTCTCAGCAAGAGGCTCTGTAGCAGCCAAAATCTGTTCTTCACCCAAATCAGCTGACTGAAGCTGAGCAGCCAGTGCTGAACCAGTTAACCAGCCACCATGCGTGACTTGGGAACCAGGGAGGCAGGGGAACCTCACAGCAGGTTGAATTATGGACACTGGAACAAAAACAGGTTGTCATGGCATAAGTGAAGATTTCTCAGCACTGACAACTGACAGGACTGCAATAAATATTAATGCTCCAAACTCCTACTTGGATTCTCATAAATACTCCAGACTTTGCCAGGAACTCCTTTCCCTTTGGCCACTCCATTATTCAGTTTTACCACACGTAGATGGTTGGGGCCTTTATAATGTCTCCCTTTCTCCACAGGCAGCACCACTTTACCTCTTCATCCAAAACAGGTTCTGCCACATCACCCAGTCTGGTTGAGACTTCTCCAGCAAACCCAAAACACACAGATTTTTTGGGCTGCCTCCCAGTAACATCTTTAGGGTCTAATAGTCATCCAGTTGATGTCAATGGAGCAGGATCTCAGCTGATTAGCTTTATCCAGGCAGGTTTGTTTAATCTTAATATCTCTCTTTCTTTCTCTCACCTTATTTCTTTTCTTTTTTTTTTTTTTTTTTTTTTTTTTTTACCAGGCTCTGATTCTGTCTCTGGTTCTTCTCAGGGTCTCCAAATTTCAGGCACTTCTCTAAACACCCTCTAATGTTTTGATTTTTGATAGTTAAATTTAAACAAAACTTAAAAGCTTTTTCCAGCTATTTTTACTCATTCTCAGAGTCATTTATCAATCCCATAGAGAGCCTAGATTCCCCCTGTATAAATGGATCATCCTCTTTATGGGTAGCTAATGTGTAATCTCCTTTATTCCACAAAGATAAGAGTCTGGCCTCTTCCTTCTGGGTAAAGAATCCTTCCTGCTCAAAACATGACCACTGCTAGGGTCAATCCTGCCAGACCCACCACTGGAGGTTACAACCAGCCCAGCTCTGGGTTTTCAAGGTATTTTGTGCGCCCTCGAGGATGTTGCAATGTATTCTGGCTGCAAAGGTAACCATCTGATTTGTCCTGGCCCAAAAGGCCCCGTGCAGCCGGGACAGCTGCATTCTGATTCTTCCCATGTCCCAGGTGTGCTTCCTTTCAAAGCCCAGCCCTAGGGTATGCTTGTTGCTCTTCTTGTCAGTCCAGTTCCCCTGGCAGAGAACCTGACTTGCACTTCTTGCACTTATGGGAATCACAGAGGCACATGAGAAGGAAATGTGTGGCCTCTCAAATCCTCTAAACATTGTCCAGCTGTCACTAAAAAGGTACCCTGACTTGAAATAAATTTTTTTCATTTTACTTTTTAATAGGCAACTACTGCATGCTTTTGTACAAAGCCATAGGAATTTTATTCTTGGACCAGTAGATAACCACAGCACATCTCTCCCAAGTTTCCAACCCCACAATCGTTTTTCTTAATTTTGAAACTTTAAAGGAAGAATGCTGCTTTGGCTTCACAGTTGTGCACAACTTGTTAGAACCACGGGAGAATGTTACAATACCAAGCCACATGAAATGGAAACATTTGAACAGATCTTTGGGCTGGATCCCTTGCTTCTACCAAGCTGCATTCAACTCATGACTGAAGAGTGTCTGGCTTGGGTAAAAGATTTTTTTCAGCCTCAAGTCCTGGTGGCCAGCAGGCATGGTTTGACCTCCCAGTGCAATTAAGAGCTGCCTCAAATCTACTCAGGGTTGTGTCCCTGACTCAGGAGCTCCTGGGGACTTGCTGACAGCTGGAGATAGCTGAAGCCCTGTATGCTGTGCTGTACTCAGGGACCTCACTGCCATGAGCAGTTCTTTCCTGACACCTTTGGCAGGAGGCTCCCAAATCTAGCTCCATGGGATTCACTGCCAGCATAGCAATGCAAGGAGACCACAACAGTTCCAAGGAACAGTTTCCCCTAAGAGGAAATGAAAAGAGAGCAGAAGGCACTGGCAAGCCATACATTAGACATTTTGGTTAAAGCAGCTAGACTGCACTTTGGAACAGCTACTTTTTGCAGAGAGCTTTGTTATCCTCCTGCACCCATTGTATCCCCATTATTCATTGCTCCAGCTACAGACAGTGCTTTTAGTTTAGTCCTCCAAATTGTACTTTTTAATCACAGATTTCCACACCATAACAGGGCTTGAAATACAAAATATATATATTTAAGATATGTTCTTCTCCTGTAGACTAGCTGGCACAGACACTGCAATTCAGTAGGACACAGCCCAGTTATGAGTACAATGTAGGAATGTATATGGAGAAAATCATGATCGGCAGGAATCAAAACCAGAGATTCAAGAGAGATGGACTTCCACATGACAGAGCTGTATTAGCCTCCACAGAGCTCAGATACTCTTTGAGTGGAGTTGCTTTTGTGGGCACAGCCCTTGGCCACCTGAGGTACCCTATCTCAGGCTGATTCTTCCTAGGTTAGGCTGCTCTGCTTCCCAGAGCAGACCTAGCCATTCCCTGATCCCTCATTCCTTGAGAGGAGTAGGCAGAAATAACCCAGTATTAGTTAGATCAAGAGCCTGTGCTATTGTGCTCATCTTCCAACATCACTTCAAATAAAATCCCCCAGGCCTGGATTTGGAAACACTTTACAGTACAAATGGCATAAATAAAGAAGAAGCAAGGAGCCGGAGCAGAATGAACCAATGAAATGGAGGCAAGGAAAGAGAGGGATTATTTCAACTGAGATGGAGAATTGATGTGCGGATAAAGAAAGACTTCATACGTGGCTGGAGCTGTAAGAAGACTCTTGCTCTGAAGCTGGTCATTCTGGATGAAGAGGGAAAAGGTTTGGGATGATAACTGGGACTCAGAAAAAGGTTTATGCAGCATATCAGAGATTCCTCTCATGGAGAGGCAGACTGCAGAAGAGCCCTTAGGTGGTGTAGAAAGTGAGAAAGACCCTACTTTTAAACCCTCTTGGAAGTTTTCTGATAAAGTATTGACAGACACCAAAAGGCAGGAACAGCACAAACCCTCCTGCAGATCAGTGGCTGAGTACTTAGCCATCTCAAGTGGGTTTTGCAGCCTTGGCTGAATCTGTGTGACCTCTGCTTTGTTGTGATCAATATCCCAGTCTGACCAGTCTAAGCAATATCAGAAGTGTCCCCATGGTTGCAGTCACATCTCACAGCATACATGTACCAGTGACTTTGCAAATCCCCCCCAACAGTCACTTTTGTCTTTCTTAGCTTTGCATGCTTGGAAATGGCTGAGGAAAACCAACAGAATAATGCCTTCTGAAATGGTTTTTAAGGACTCCTTTTTGTCAGCCTCCTCACCTGTTCTGTCAGGATGTTCTTTCAATGCCTTTGATATTTCCCATGAAAGACCGTAAGTTCCCAAAGCCCCAGAATATCTACCATCTCACTGCTATCAGGAAAGATCTGACGAGAAGATGATTGTCAGGGATGATTACAAGGACTTTATAAACACAGGAAAGCATGTTCTGCATTAATTGCTAATCTATTTCAGCCAATTTGGCACCATGACAAATGCAACTGGTTGTATCTAACAAGCCAGGGGATTTGGAATAATTCTGTTTCAGTACAGTATGTCCAGGGAGAAGAATCAACCACTAACCCCAGGTGACTAGTTCCTTTATAAATATATTAGCAACATAATGGAAGCCTTTTTAATGGGATTATAACCACACAAGCAGACCCCAAGCAGCTGCTCTGCTACTCAAAAGAACGTGGCTGACAGTAAGATTTAAGGAACTGAATGAGGGGAAAAGGAAAAACCTCTGGCATAGCACTCTTAAATGACCTTGCTGCTTAAAAGGAATTGGAAAGTATTGCAAACATGAAAAGAAAATCAAATATGCTTAAACAAATATCTTTGGGCATGCTCATCATTACTTTCTCCCACTGATCCTCTATCAAAAGCAGAGAAAATGGGCAAATCAAGAACTCATATTTTCATGTACTAAGGATAGATTTTAAAGCCACAGAGATTTTTCTCACACACTGAGCAACCAAGGGGTCATTGACAAGGATAGCAAGGCCCACATATTGTGAGACACCCTTTGTGTTACACCCTCTGCAGAGCTGAAATAGCTCTTCATTCTAAGTACAATTTATCAGCTCAGTGCTATGGATATATGAGTGTGCAAGAAGATTATGGGGGTGTGTGTGAGTGTGTGTACATGGATTGGACACCATGATCTTCATGACTGGACTGGACAATCTTTAAATGTTCCTTCTGAGCCCACTCATTCTATATATAAATATATATAAATGTGCATACAAAAAAGACAGCCATGAGGCAGCCACTGGGAATGACCTGTTGTGGCAAGAGCAAGAAAAGACACAAATGTCTTCATTCAGAAATCCCTCTTGATGTATTTTGCAGGACTGTCAAAATCCCAGTTTGAGATTCAATTCATGATAATACCTGGATTATCTTTCTTACCATCACTTTAACAGAGAGGTATAAAGATGGCATTGGAACTTAATAAAGAAATCTCTATTTCTTTTAATGTCGATGAAATAATGAAAGACAACTGTGTCTGTATAAATGGCACATGCACCACAAAATATAATACTTGCCTATTTTTTTTTTGAGTCCTCACTTGTTTGCAGTTCAATGGCTTGAAGCTGAGGCTGGGATTTGGCTCTGTGGCTTTGAAAGGAACACAGTGTGGTATTAAAAATAACTGTTATGGAAGCAGCATCTAGCTGCAGCAAGGACTATTTAGGCAGCTTAACCTTAGCAAATCACTTCTGAAATCCAGATCTAATTTGTGCAGCTCTGAAATTCTGTTACCAGAGGCCCATAGTCAGGGTGCCAGAATCACCTGCAAGAGTATTTAAGCATTAATTTACCACCAAAGTACACCTTACATCCCTCTGAAAACTTTTGTTAGCAGCAGCTAAAACAAAGGCCACTGCTACTAACAATTTATCCCCAGTGATTTCAGTGGCTTGGGATCAGACCCACACATTATTCTTGAACACCTCTTTAACTTTGAGGGCTTGACCTCAGGATCCCCTGGCACCAGTCCAAGTGACACCACACTTCCTTTTGAAGAGCTGCATGGAGCACTGACCTCAATCTCCTGTTCCCAACACTGCTGAGCCCATCACGGTGGCACAGGAAGAGTTTAAGATGCGTATTTCTGTCCATGTGCATCGTTAGCAGGGCACTAAGGCATGTAAGGGGCCAGCTGGCCTCAGTTTTCACAGCTCTGATGGCAAGTTAATGAGGTTCCATGAACTCTGTCTGTGCTCTGTGGATTCTTCATGCGACACCAAATGTTGGCAAGCACCTAAATGTGTCTTCCAAAACAATTTCCAACTCTGTGAGTGCATCACTTCCAGCCAAGTAACCTGAGTGTCTTGCTGCCTTTTCTGTAGGACATTAATCACAGTTATGAAAGCTCCCCATCTTGAGTCTAGCAGGTGACAATGCTTCTGTAGTGCCCATCCACAATCCCCTGACACATTTACATTTTGCTAATGATAAGCTCTGGATGCCATGTGCTAAAAATACCATGACTGTGGACAGAATTAAGTGTGTCTCTAGTGCCTGATTCAGGAGAGCAGTTAATGCTGTGATTAAGTCCATGGCTAGTCAGGACAAGACAGCTTATGTTAAAGAGAGCTAAGTATGTCCAATAGTACCATCCTAAACACCAACTTCCAGGACTGGGTCTGTACCAAGACTGTGGAAGGATATTCCTAAGGAGTTAAAAGCCACCAAAACCCCCAGCTGTCTGGTAGTCAAAGGATAAGATGTGCTGTACCACAAAATGTAAAAACCTGTGTAACTTTAAATTTATATATATATATATTTCTTTAGATCTAAACATAAAGACTACACTGCACACATTCCCTTCTCCTAAAGAAAGAATGAAAAAGTCTGGATGAGCTATTAGGCACACTGAATAGCACACTGCTGGCAGGACACTCAGAGGGGACTTATAGGTGCCTATTAAAATCCCTACAAAACCAACTAACAAATGCTGGAATTAAAAACCAAGGCTAGCAGGGAGACAGGGGCTTTGAGCAGCACAGTATTTCAGATCATCTTACTGAAAGTTTCAAAATGTCATCGGCTTTCAGTCTGAAATGCATCAGCAATCGTTTCATTTTTATCAAAACACAATTAGGCTGTGGTGAATGACAACATAAATCTTTAATAGGAAAGATACAGGATGAAAGACCACCAGGGTGGAACACAACTGTAAACCTCTCCATAAAACTGCATTTGAGTTCTGATCATATACACAGGAACTCCTTTAAATGATCCAGCAACAATCCTAACTTGCTGACTTCCAAAGAAAGTGTTACCAATTAAGCGGGACAAACTTTAAGAGTCAATTTTAATTACGCTATGAGATTCACCAATCAATTCCCAGCTCAAGCTGAAGTTTTTACTAGCAACGACTGGAACCAATTTACGTGCTTTTATGTTGCGTCTAGACTTTAATAAATGGTCTAAGCACAGAGCAATTTTCTGCCAGTATTGAACAGTTTTCATGTACACTGAGAAATGCAGCAGGTTCTCTGAAATTCTCCAGTGTTTGTGCCTTGAAATGTTCCCCTGAGGAATGAGTGCAGAGCTTTCCAGCACGGTACATGAACACCACTGTGGGCATTGCTGACAATGCAGAGCATGGTGGTGATGCCACAGAGTGTCCTGCAGCTCACAGGCACAAAGAGCCAGCTCTTCTCTTCAGACTGCAATGGAATAGCTTTGCTGGTTACAAGACATTGTTCCTGATAGTATTAACCCAAATTCATTAGACTGAAAAATATCTAAGTAATATGGAGGCACCAGGACAGCTACAAATATTTAAGCAATGTCCCAGAAAGGAGCATCCAAGCAATCCTTTAAACACCTATCTCTCTGTTCTGCCCCTGCTTCTCTGGACCTCTCAGGGCCCTGATTAAGCTGTGGGCAGCTGTGCTGAGGGACCTGAGCATTCAGTCAGCCCAGCATCTGATACAGGAGAATGAAGTACCTGGTTGAGAAATTAAACATTTAAGCATAGCAGAGCCTGCTGCAGCACACTCAGCAGTGCTGTGGCTGTAGGAAACTCACCACTGCAGCATAACTTTGATCATTGCTGTAGGTCATGGAATCACTCTGAAGCCAAAACAGTCTTGTTAAAAAATTAAGTTGAATCACCATTTAGGGACCTCGGTTGCATTATTTTCCCCTTCCCTCCCTTTCTCCTTTTCAAACACGCCTGTCAGGAGTGTGAAATTGTGTGCATTTATCACTACCCTGCTGAGCAAAGATTGTTAAATTAAGAAATACTTATTTCATTAAATGGATTGATAAATATCCCTATACTTGTATTCAGAAACCACTGTATACAATTTTAATTCTTAGAAACTGAGAGGTTTCTGTAGTAAAGCACAGCCTCTTAGGTCATGATTATAAGCTGCACGTCCGGGCGTCAGCAACTTTTCATTCTTTGTCCATAGATAAATCGCACCTGATTATAAGCTGCACTTTCTGGGTGTCAGCAACTGTATTGGGTTACAGTACAGAGTGTGATGAAAGGTATCTATTCTAGCACCATCTGTTGAGGGTGGGGGCAGTGATCCTTATCTCCGTGGGAGATGTTCTGCTAATGGGCCATCCATTGAAACCAGGCGGGGCATTGTTCTTTATCTTTTCACAACCCATCCTTCCTCCAACAAGTCATTTTCTGCTAATGGCCCATTGAGTCCCACTGTGTGACTGATGAAATTACTTCATCCCATGGGAAGTTTCTCCAGCCAGGGGGAAGAGCCCAACATTTCTTACCAAGATAAAAACAGAGGTTTTGGGACACTAAGGGAGCCCCTTTCTCCACTGGACTCCAGAGGAAAACTGCACCTTCTACAGGACCACTGCTTCAACTGAACCACATCTGTCACTGCAAGAGGACTGCAGCCACCATTTAATGGGACTGCTACCAACACCCTGCCTGACAGGGTGTTAGGTTGTACTCTGACTTTGTCAGGGTTTGGGGTTTGTTTCTTTGTAGTACTGCATTTCTATTTTAATTTCCCTAGCAAAAAACTGTTATTCATAATTCCCATATTTTTGCCTGAAAGCCCCTTGATTTCAAAATGATAATAATGTGGAGGGAGGGGGTTTACAATCTCCATTTCAAAGAGAAGCTCCTGCCTTTCTCAGCAGACACCTGTCCTCCAAACTAAAACAGCAACTTTTCTTTCTTTGTCCATTTATAAGCCGCACCAGATTATAAGCCGCACTTCTGGGTTCAGACTGAACTTTTAGTCAAAATGGCGCGGCTTATAATCACAAAATTACTGTAATAAACCTCCAGGCCATCCTGCATGCCAGAGGTCTGACAAAGTTGGGCATCCTTTCTTCAGGAAGAAACACAAAGATTTACCTGTCACTGTATTTTAGGAGGAAGCATCAACCAGCTCTGGAAGTTGGTGCTGCCAGAGGTAAAAGCCATGACACTCAGGAAGGGCTGTTTCCATTTTGCAGAACTCATTGTTGTAGCAAGGGGCAGAGGGAGCCCCAGCTCTGGTGGCTCTCCCACCAGCTGGGCAAAGAGATCCAGGCTCTGGGGTCTCATGCAGGCACCTGCATACAAGGCTGGGCATGCTCTGGAGGCCACTGCCTTGGCCAGCATGTCTTGAGCATTGTCTCTGAAGCTATTCTAAATCTGTGACATGAAACAGCACTCTTAAGTACAGTAAAATATATATAGAAAATCTCTGCCTCAGAGATGGGGCAGCATGGGAAGGAAGGGAAGGGAAAAACTAATAAATGAGGTTACCATTTGGTTGGTACCAGAGCTCAGACCAGCACCTGCCAGCTTGAGTCTCTGCTCTGTTCACAGGAGTGGTTTATCCAAGGTGTTGTTCATGACTGCTGCCAGAATGAGCAAAGCAGACTTGTACTCTGGCAGCTGAAGCCTTCACTTGACAAAACACCCCTTGCTCTCAAGGATTTGCTTTGCTGAATGGCAATAATAGCTTGTAAAAACCAAATAAACTCCAATGCCCTGTGTGTTGCAGGGTGCAGGGATTGGATGGGGAGCTGCAAGCAGACTTTTTACAAAGACAGGGAGTGTTATTCATCCTAGTTGTCTGTGGTGGGCAATTTGGTCGCCTTTCAGGGAACTCACTCTAACACAGGACCCCTGCCAACATAAAGAGCTGGCCAAAGCATCATGCTTTTCAAAGTGGAAGGATTTTCTTTCCTTCTGTCTCCTTCAGAAAACATACCAAATTCTGGGCATTCACAGTGATCTCTGTTGCTGAAAATAAACGACTAGCAATTAAAAATCTTCTGCTTCTTGCACACTTCCATAACCAAAATAATGTACAATGTGAAGATTCACAGCCTTTTGGGGAAGCACCGTGGTCTCCAGCCCTGACCTTCCAAATACCATAGGCACTTCACTCTGTGGTCGCTGCCTCCAGCCCAGATCCTGCAGCTGAACTGCAGCAAGTCATTCAGAAAGACATTCATCTTGATTGTAGCCATCAGTCCTGATGGGAGAATGCCACACAAAGCAGTTCCTGTCTTGAGCTTCATGGAATGAATTGTAGAGTTAAACTGGTTCATGGGTTTGAAATGCCTGTAATCCAGAAAGATTCTCTCTCTGATTCCAGATGGAAACAGTGTGTAGGTGGCTTATAAAACTTCCTTTCCACACTGACCCCAAATCTAAGAAAATGGTCAGAATCCTTTGTGTTGCTTCAAAGGCTCAATTGTTACTCAGGCCAGCTAGTTAGCCATGGAAAAACCTGTATTCAGTTCTTCAATCTCTGACATAGCTAAGATAAACATGCTGTAAGATTGTGATTGTTTATTCAAATTCTTCCTCTGCTGAGAGAAATTGTAATGTCACTCTTCAGTGCATTGATTACTTATGGTTCTCATGCCAGTTTTTAAATCCCAAGTGCTAATTTTGCTGCCAGATACGTACATGGGTAATAGATTTTCTTCCTAGGAGTTACAGAACAGGTGGAGGATATCCTGGTCTTAGTGAAGCTACCAGGAGTTTTTCCAGCCTGTATCCAGCAGAAATCCCCTGTGTGAAAAATACCCATTCAAGTACCAGCACAGGTACCAGTTCCAGCACTGACTGAGGAGAGAAAATTAATCCTTTAATTAGCATAAGGAAGTTTTCTGTTTCATGACTGTAAACCCCTGTCAGGTACAATCTCTGAAAGTTTTATTTAGGAGAGGCTACATTAATCTTCGCCTCCATACAGCCCCAGGATGTGGCTGTGACTGTGTCCATACACCTGCCTGTGTCTAGTAACACGTCTCCTCAAACTGCTATTTTATACAAGACATGAAGTATTCATAATTCAAATGCCAGAAGGTCATTAATTAAGTTACCAGGCCCTTCAGATTCAGTCAATAGCCATCCCATTTCGGCATGCGGTGTATCTACCAAGCACACATGTGCCCCATGGAAGTGTTCTTTACAATGTAAAGCACTGGCTGCAGCTTCGTGTTTACCCTTTCAAGTGATGTAAACCTGAGAATAAATCCACCTGTTGCCCTATCTTCAATGAGGTCACCAAAAAACCTCCCTTCTATTTGCAAGTAGCTTAGTGGCTACCAAAGAGCAGTCACCAATTAACTCATTGCAAACAAAGATTAAATTCTGATTAATCACTGAGAAAGGTTAAATCTAAGGAGAGTACCAGACACTGAAAAGTCAGATTATTCTGTAGTAATTTATTGCAAACTTCCATGCTGGGGTTAACTAGAATTGAACAAAAGGAAGATTTAAACAATTCTGAAAAATTAAGTGAAAGGCTATAAAATTGGAGAAAGAAAATAATAAAGAACAACAAGATAGACAGGGAACCAGGAAAGATAACAATAATGACTTCATCAAGCAAAGTATGTATCTAGATGGTAACATGGGATGTGAAAAAAAGGTCAGGTCTGAATAAGTCTGTTGAATAGAGACGAACACTACTATCCTGTGGGTTTTTAAAAAATCAACAGTGTATCAAACCACCAACTGTCCACTTGAAGATTTGAGATCACACAGCTTTCTCTGGGCTAAAATCTTCTGGTTTGAGGGAGTGAAAATGGATCCAAGGAAGCAGACATTGAAAGAAGAAAGACCTCCTTCCCAAATTCTCATGGGAAAGCCAACTTCTCACTAGGCAACAGCCTACTGGATGTTTTTGACCTGGCCTAGGTCTAACTAGAGCTAGGTATGAAGTTCTCTTCTCTGCCCACCCAAACTTCAGAAATGCCATGTTAAATAAACTATAAGGAATCTAAACTGGCACAGATTTTAAGGAAAAACCAAAGTTACTGTTGCCCCAGTCCAACAGCCTTGAGCTGAACATTCTACGTATGTAACTCAATAGAATTATGCTTCTTGATCTTATTATTTTATCAGAATATTTTTTTTAAGTTTAAAAAAAAACAAAATGAAACAAACATGAACTAAAGAAAGAGGGGAAAATAGTCCAACACAAGTGATCGCTATGTTGATTAAGCACCATGAGCTGAGCTCTGGGTCTTTTTGGCAAAAGCAGTTCCATGAGCAACCCTGGGATCCTTCTCATTGAGCTGCACCACTGTAAATTGAATTGCTGGTAAGCTGTATAATACAATGTGGTGTTTGCAAAGCCACTGAGACTTGGCTTTACTCCACTCCCATTACATCAGTAAGAATTTGACAATTAAATTCAATAGTAGAAAAGGTAAACTACAGAGTCTCGTGGGTTTTTTTCAGTAGGGTTTCCTAAATAAGACTGGCTATCACTGTAGGGACATGTATGGGATGTTGTTTGTTGGAGCAGCTACAATGATGATCTTTTTTATGATTTGACCATAATGATGAACACATCTGTGTTAGGCAGGGTCTGTTATTTAAGGATTAGAGGATGATGTTTTTTTCTTGAATCATTTGCTCAAATGATATGTTTTTCTTTGACTTTTTCTTTCTATTTTTGATAAGAAAAGATCAGGAAGAGGAAAGAGTGAGGGAGGGAGAGAAAGCGAGGAGGAAGGGGAAGAAAAAAAGGGAGGATGAAAGAGAAAGCAAGCAAATGCTAAAGAGAAAAAGAAAGGGGAAAAAAAGGAAGAAAGAAAAAGGAAAGAAGACAAGCAAAGCAAGCAGCTGGTGCTGAAAGTGAGCAAGACTTTCTCATTTTCTTCTGTCTTTTAATAAATCATTGTAGCAGCTTTGTGACAGGTCTCTGTTATCCATAATGCCCAAGCAAACAGCTTTTCTTTCAGCCTCTATTCAGCTGGCTGCCAGGGAAGCAGGACTGTAGGCTGGAAACTTCAGTGGCTCAGCCTGCTCCCCTGTAATTCAATTAGAAAAGCAAGCATGAAGTCAATATTCATTGTGCCCAGCCAGAACCGCACAGAACAATGAAATGATAATGAGCAAGTTCACAAAGGAGAAAGGCTTAATGATAAGTTTTTAAAGAGATGCTGCAGCGGGTGACCCTCTGTACAACTGCCAAACACACATGGGCATATGGGTCCTTACACTCAGGGTTTTACCCCCATCCCTCACCATCTATATCCAGGGCAGACAATGTTTGTGAATCCAAGGGAATCTCATGATATACTGTCTCAGGTCGCCCCATTCAGCTACTTTGCATCTCTGAAGGGAAAGAAGATGTGTTTCTTAAACACCCAGGCCCCACAGGAGCACACACAACTTGCTGGATCGCAGGCAATGCAGTTTCAAGTGACACAGAGCTGTGACTCCCAAGCCCAGCAGGGGCACAGGAAAAGAAATAATGAGAGAGAACTCCCAGCACTTCGTGGAAGTGCAGAAGGTGAAGAACTGCACACTTGTGCTTTCAGAGCAAGGCAGGACTGGGTCCTACTACCACGAGAACTTGGAGCATTTGTGCTTTAAACTGATCAGGACTGAGTAATAAATGCTGGATCTAATTCTGCAGCTGCATCTCGAAGGGCTCTCCCACTGGATTTCCTTTCTTCTCCTTTTAGCACTTTGCTGGTGGCAATAAAATACGCAGTTATTTATTTTGTAAACATAAGTGTATTTAGTTTTAACAATAATGAATGATTGAAGTAGTAATTTAAAAACAGCCCTGTGTGTAGAAGCCCAGAGCTGCCTTGTTCTAATTTTGCTTTGGAATTCAGAATTCCAGATATTATTGAATTTGTTCCTTTTTAAATTACTTCTGTGGTAAAGCCCAGGGCCCCTCACAAAGAGACTTGGGTCTCATTCTTTTCAGTTCTCTACAGAAAGTACCAGTGGCCCCAACTCTAAGCAGGCAAACATGAGAAACAGAAAGTTTTTCTTTTCGTCTCCTTTAACAAAAGGCAAATAGGGCACACAGAGCTTATATAAGTTCCCTGAGGTCACACAGGGTGTCACTGACAGAGTCACAAATTCTCAGGCTCTCAGTCCCAGTTCGTGCCATATTGTAGTTCAGGGCACTCCAAACTTTTAATGCAATTTTCAGAAACATGTTGTAATTTCCATAAATTAATCTCTCATCCTAATGCACATTAATATTCCACATACCCCCAACATCTGCAACAGTTGCTTAATATGTTGGTAAATAATTAATACAATTCAAGAACAGGATATTTTCTCAAAATCAGAAGGTATTTTTTCAACATCGTTGACGACAACACCCCATTTTTTACTTTGGAGCCCAACAAAAAGGAAGTCGATTCTGCCATTCTTCCTGATTCAAAAAGCCTCCAGCTGCTAATAATAGAAGTGAATTTCTTCATCTGCAGTCGGAAGCTCTTTGTGTCCTATTGGGCCAGTTCTTCAGCTGCTACAAACCCACAGAGCTTCACTGGAGGCAGTTTGGCTTTGTCTAGTGCCACAAGTTGAGGGCAGATGTGTTTGTGTTTCACTGCCCGCTGAATCTTCCTCTGAGACTGATCCAATCTCTGCATCTCAAAGGGAGGATGGAGCACTCTCCACAGCTGGAGCTGTGTCCAAGGACGGAACAGGTAGAACAGGTTGACTGGATGCCTTTTACAGTCATCCCTCTTCTCCAGAAATCCCCATGGAGAAAGGCAGAGGTAAATACCAGAAGTGGAGAGCCTGTCCCAACAAGCCATGCCAATTCCTGGCCTCAACACCCACCCCTCTGGAATATTACACTGAACAAGCTGCTTTCTTCTGACACTGATCAAGAGATGTGAAAAGAGGGAACAGTTTTATCTCTAAAGCTGCACACACTTAGAGCTGCTACTGATGTTCACAGTTTACAGCAGTTTTCTTGCCCCAACAGCAATTTGTTAAGTTTTGCCAGTATTTTGAATGGTTAGAGACCCTTGATGGACATGAACCCCTTCTCCTGGCAGGAGAGATCTGATGCACAGAACAGATCAGATCAGAAGAGGACTGATGTACATTCAAAACTGTAAGGAATTATGTCAACAAAGGACCAGATTCCAGGACTTTTCCTTTTGGTTTATGTCTAATAGATTAGAGAAAAAAAGGGTAGGATACCCACTCTTTCCTAAGTAATTTCACGATTATAAGCTGCACCATTTTGACTAAAAGTTTGGTCCGAACCAGAAGTGCGGCTTATAATCAGGTGCGGCTTATAAATGGACAAAGAAAGAAAAGTTGCTGTTTTAGTTTGGAGGACAGGTGTCTGCTGAGAAAGGCAGGAGCTTCTCTTTGAAATGGAGATTGTAAACCCCCTCCCTCCACATTATTATCATTTTGAAATCAAGGGGCTTTCAGGCAAAAATATGGGAATTATGAATAACAGTTTTTTACTAGGGAAATTAAAATAGAAATACAGTACTACAAAGAACAAACTCCAAACCCTGACAAAGTCAGAGTACAACCTGACACCCTGTCAGGCAGGGTGTTGGTAGCAGTCCCATTAAATGGTGGCTGCAGTCCTCTTGCAGTGACAGATGTGGTTCAGTTGAAGCAGTGGTCCTGCAGAAGGTGCAGTTTCCCTCCGGAGGTCCAGTGGTGATGTGGAGAAATCCAGTTTTCCTCTGGAGTCCAGTGGAGAAAGGGGCTCCCTTAGTGTCCCAAAACCTCTGTTTTTATCTTGGTAAGAAATGTTGGGCTCTTCCCCCTGGCTGGAGAAACTTCCCATGGGATGAAGTAATTTCATCAGTCACACAGTGGGACTCAATGGGCCATTAGCAGAAAATGACTGGCTGGAGGAAGGATGGGTTGTGAAAAGATAAAGAACAATGCCCCGCCTGGTTTCAATGGATGGCCCATTAGCAGAATATCTCCCACGGAGATAAGGATCACTGCCCCCACCCTCAACAGATGGTGCTAGAATAGATACCTTTCATCACACTCTGTATTGCAAGGTGGGGCTTATAATCAGGTGCTGCTTATAACCGTGAAATTACTGTATTTGTGTTCATTCTTACTATTGTATAGAAGGCCAGATAAGATAAGAAATGCTAGTTACTTCAGATATCTATATATAACATAATTATACTCTCCCTATGTTTTACCAAGGATATAAGCACCAATTTTCACAACAAAATGCAATTTTGGCTACTCTCCAAAGGCCCAACATGTAAGATTGTAGCCCTAACTGCTCAAAACAACTGGAAGTCAAATGTTCCTATGTAACTCCTGCATGTAGCTGGTAGAAGTGAACACAAAAACTTCTCCTTTCTTATTTTAGCGGCAGCACCCTCACTCTTATGTAACGAAGGCAAAATCTGTTGAGGTCAGGGATTCAAAGTCACCAGTTCCATCCCCTAAACAGCCTTTGCCTCTCAGTGACAGCCCTGGGAAGTTCACAAGACACTGCAGGCATCTCTCTTCCCTCAGTTATCACTCACCCATGTCAGAGCCCACAATCCTGTTTTGTGCTCCGTGCTTTGATGGGAGATGTTGTCTGCACAATATCTTCAGCTGAGAATTGGGTTTTGCTGGAGACATTAATGCATGTAATTGGCACATGCTTTTCTGGAGTATTTCTATCACCTTTCAAAGATAGAGACAGCCAAATCTCTCCTCCAGTCATCAAGGAGATGCTTAAAGCATCAAGTGGGGAATTCCAGGCCAGCTTAGAGATGGTACTTACTTTACATTTTCTCAGGCAGCAAGGTAATGTGGGACTCGGACTGTCACAGTCTTTATTTTGAGTTCCCTGGTGAAAAAAACATTTTACACTTGTCCTGTATGGTTGAAGCCTCTCTCCCCTTCTGGGAAACTCAGGCTATCTCTGCCACTCATGCAGCTGCTGATTGCTGACTTGGTCCATCCTCAGTGAACACAAAAACGAAGGCAGTTATCCCAGGCCGGGCTCTAAGTTCCACAAGGGTCAGGTAAAATCACACTCTTTCCTCCCCCTAGGTCATAGTGCTCATTAGAGATGAGCTCTAAACTAATAAACTCCAGAAAAAGTACAAAGTTCTGCATCTTTCTACTTCCTGACATCTGATTTCAGCCCTGAACAAGGTAATCTCAAAATGGAAGAAGTGTGAAAAACATATTCAAAAGTGAAAAGGTGGTCCTGTAATTAAGTGATTAGCCTGACCAGGGTTTAATTTCAAACACTGCCAGACATAAGACTGCTTTGTTTGCATGGGCAGATGGAGCTGTGAGCTCTCTTACCGCACCATTTTAAGAATAAATGAGAGTTGATAACACTTTTCTCCCATTCTTTGCTTTGATTGTCTTTGTTTAGAGGCAGATGTTTTTTATTTGATCAGCAAGTAGCTTGCACAACAGCCCTCTCATCTTCTGAGAGATCACTGTGCTATTATACAGGTTTTATTTGAGCACTGCAGAACACACCCAGATGACAAAGGAATGTAATGCACCTCCAGGCTCTGTGCAGCCTTCCAGAAAAAGGGGTTGAATTTGGAGATGGAGACAAGATGATCTCGGTACAGGTTATAGTGAAAGACCAACAAAATCACAAACTGAAGTCAGTCCAGGAGAGAAATTACAGAAATACAGAATGAAGAGTGTATTTATGTTATTAATAATAAAGGTACCATAAGCAGTGAGTCCAGAGCTATGCAATTACAAGGAGACATGCAGTGTACACAATCAGGAATCCTTATCAGATTGTTTGGTCTATCTTTTCCATTTAAAAGTGATGTTTAAACTGTGTTTATAGACAAAAGAACTGATCAATGAATCTGTCATTTGCTCATGAGTAACATGGAAAAATGTAATCAGGTGATGAAAATATTGCTAGTTCTTCATTTGAGGAACAAAATGAAGGTACTTCAAAAAGGTTTTGACAAAATTTTGTGCATCAGCAAAGTCAAATGTTACAGTTTGAAAATTTCTCAAAAACAAACACCTCTAAGTTATTCAGAAATGAGATTTTCTGAAGGTAAAATAACTGGGAAAAAAACCCTGAAGATTTACTATTATTTAAGCTTTTCAGTTGCTCCCTAAGAAAATAAACTTGGAGTTAAACAAAAACTTTTCTGTTTTTCTACAAAACAAATAACAGTAACATTATACCTACTAAACAGGAATCAGCTGTATAAACAGTTTACCTGCCTCTGACAGTATCAACTATTGAAAGAATTTCTGCGAAACTATATTCAAAGAAGGAATAGCCCAAGTCATGGTAATCATTGTATCTCAATGTGTAATAAATGTGATCAAGTATAACAAAAAATACTTTAAAAAAATCATCATCTTGACTGATCTTCTTCCCATTTTATACTTGAAAATTATGATAATTGCCACACTTTTCTCCTGCTTGTCACTTTAAACTTTTCCAATAGTTGCCATCATAAGCCTATGATTCAAAATTTGACTGTGCCTAGCCAGCTAATCTCAGTTTATTCATTTCTGAAACATGGGTGTCTGACTTTTCCACATTCACTCCCTTCACCCACGAATAGATAAATGTTACATGCAATCGGAAAAAATTTTACAGCTTGGAAACAAGCCCCTATTTTTGTCATGTATTGCCCTTGGATTCTTTGATTAATTTCCATAAATTAAATCTGAAAAGCTCATAGGCCTCACATCAAGCAAGCAAGTGAAGGAAATAAAAAAAAAAAAATCAATCATATTCACTGCATCATTCTCTGCAAAGCTGAGCTCTAACAACTCCATGATCAAACAACTTGGAGTTGTGAACAGTAAGAAACGGGAGCCTTTGAAATACGTCAACATGGCAGAATTGTATCTTCCCCGTACTCTCATCCTTCCCAGTAGCTCAGCATGTGTAAAGTTTTAGGTAGGGCATGTTCAAGCTGTTCCCACAATATAGAACTAAAAAATGTACACTGCTGCAGAACAGAGGCATGTGGAATAAATATTTTATGTGCTCAGGAGCTTAGAAATGGATTGTAGGTTGCATGTGTATTACAGACTTGTGACAGCATAGCTGGATCTATAGATGCATGAGGAGAAATGATCCTGATGGACACAGATAGATTTCAGGAGCTGCCTCTACAACCTTATTTCTATCAGCCAGCCTGTTGGTGCTCTGGTTCAGCCCCTGACAGAAGGATATATGACCATCTCTGCTAATGGGGCTGCAGCTACAGCAGGAGCACATCAGCTGTACTGCATATGATATCTGCAACTGAGAGAATTCACCCAGCACAAATCTGGCATGAGATCTAGGGATAGAGGCTGGATGTGCAGGGATTATTTCCATTACTCTCTAAGGCAGTACTCTATGAAGAATGAAAAGGGCTTGACTTCTACCTTGCCCCAGATTTTCTGCTGTCATCCTCATCAAAGCAACCACAATGAAAAACCTTCTCCCTTCAGCCTTGGATACCGATAGGTTTCACACTACTTTGAGAACAGCTTTATTTAGTAAACAAGTCCCTTGAAATAACAAACTTGCTTTTGTTATACCTGTAGTCACTTGTCCTTTAGAGGATTTGCAGTAGGAACTGAATGCTGAATTCCTCTTCATGCTTCTTTGGACCAGATCCCCAGCTAACACAAACTAACTTAACACCCATGTCACAAAATATTCCCACACTTGAGCCAGCTGAAAATCCAGGATTTGTTTGCCAATGTGGGTGTTGCTCTTACAGTACGACTATTTCTGGTCCAAGTAATTCCTAACATTATGGTCATTTACCACACTACCAGGCCCAAAAAGGAGAGAGTAACCAGCAGGAGAAAATCTTCTTTTGTGATTCTCTAGAACACGTGCATGTAGCTAACATATGGTCAAAAGAAAAAAAAGTATTTACTGGGATATGGTCATAGATATCTCATATAATTATCTCAACCTGCTGCTTTGGGACAGATTTCACTGTTCACTTCTCTCAGATGCTCTCCTACCTCCTTCCTCACACTCTGAGCACTGTCAGTTTGCTGTCAGCTTTACAGTATCAGCAGTGCGATCTTGCCGTGGATACTCTGCTCAGTGTCATTTAAACTGCCCAATCTGCAAGGCCACCAAGGTCAAGGAACTATCAGGAGTAAGGTTTCTTAAGTGCAACGTGTGAGACACCATCTGACACTGTTTATAGATAGACTTAGCCTCTTATTGACCACAAGATAGAAGTTAAAAGCATTGCTTTGGGAATTCAAATGTGTTAACCTCTGAAGTGATGTTTGATTTAGGGTTATAAAGGGCCTAAAGTTTTGATCAGAGGCTTGGAGAATAAAAAGGATTTGGAAAAATGATAGAGCAGGATCAGAGTAGCTACACTGAGTGTGCCAACTATTATATTATTGTTGATTTAATTGAGTCCCTCTATCAGATCTGTGCATTATGTGATCCAGTTCCAAGGATGTTTCCCTGCCACAGCTGACAAAATACAGACTATACACTTCAAATGCAGTTGTCGGTCTTTAAAATGGGCAGTTACAAAACATGTTGGTTGCTCCAGCAATCAATAATGGGAAGGGCAATGTACGTTGGACTAACTCCCAAACAATTAAATACTTGCCAGTGTAAAGTAAAAAACGACATGAGGGCAGGCCAAGAGCTTGTTCACTGTTTGGCGGCTTGCAGCATTACAAACACTGATGGTTTAATAATCCGGGAAAATTAACCAAGCTGAAACAGTAAAAGCATTTTCAGAGAGGTTTTCTGATGAACACACTGAAGAGGTAACAGATACACCTTCCCTTGAATTGTACCCACACAACTCGTGAAATTCCTGATGCAGTTTTCCTGGAAGCTGACTCACAAAGGAGGAGGTTCGATACTTGTCATGGATTGCATATAAAGACTATGAAGACACCTCACCACCATCAGTGAAAGAAGAAATGCCTCTTACCCAGAGAGGAGGCACTTAACAGCTTAAATATTTTTAAACACTGGCCTTGAATTTAAAGTGGACAATGCAGCCCAGACCTGAGAAGAAGGGAGGGAAAGTGTAATGTCAGAGTGCAGCCAGGGCCAGTTGCTCCCTAAGGGACTGAGTGTGATTACACAGGCAGGGACGGACCAGAGAGCTGAGCAGGGCAGATCCAGGGTGACAGCCCAGGGTCAGTCCTGAGCTCAGACCACCTGTCAAGTCCACTGAGAGCTTAGGCCAGCCCAGGCCAGCAGACTGCTGGTAAGGCCTGGCACAGCAATGCCCATGGCCAGCGAGGGCATGGCTGGGACAAAACTGAAGAGCAGCATCCTATGGCATCATCAGGACAAGGAGTGACAGCCCTGAACTGCAGCCCTGAGCCATGTACAGGAATATTAGGGGAACCCTCAGGAAAGGCAGGCAGGGCCAGTAAGGCCCATTAATGCAATTTTTTCCATAAGAATTTCACTGGCTTTCAATAGGAAACTATTCCTTCCTTTTATGAGAAAGGTGTTACACTTACTGACACCTTGAGCATTGTTATTACAGAATCACAGAATCACATGTGTTGGAAGGGACCCACAAGTTGAGTCCAACTCTCAGCCCTGTGCAGGACATCTCAAGAGCCACACCATGTGGCATTTTACAAATGCTTCTTGAACTCTCTAAGGCGGTGCTGTGACCACTTCCCTGGGGAGCCTGTGCCAGTGGCCAACCACCCTCTGGGTGAAGAATCTTTCCCTGATACTCAGCCTCAATCTCCCCTGACACACCTTCAGGCCAACCCTGCTGGTCACCACAGAGCAGAGATCAGTGCCTGCCCCTAGGGATCTTTCCACACTTGTGATCTGTCTTATACATATAGAAAAGAGACAGAAAAACTATGAAAACTGAGAAGCACTGGTAAAAAGGTCCATGCTGGATGCTGCTTCACTTGTTACCACGTAACATGCAGACACTCAGCTGTTTCCCTCAAACTCACTATTCAGACAAGGGCTGGGCACATCCCTGCTCTGTGCTAGAAGGGATAACCAAACTGGGTCCCACAGCCAGAAGGAAAAACTCTAACTAGTGTTGCAGAATAGTCCTGAGAGAACTGTGGCTCGTTCTTTCTCTGGACTTGTGCTAACAGCTTGCAGCTCAGTCTTCCAGAGTGTGGAAAATACAGTTGATTTCTGTATTATTTCTCTGAAATATAACAGGAAATGCTGTGTACTCAGGTATTCCTGCTGCTTTCTACTGTGGTGTACCCTGCCTACAGAGATATGACAGGATATAAGATCCATACTCACCTTTTCTTTCTCCATCAATTTTCTGGGATAATATTCTCTTCATACTTTAAAATTTCTCCACTGCATAGCTGAGGAAATGACAAAGTACAGGTAGCTATTGCCCTTTCTTGAAGGTCATTTAAAATGCTCCGGTTGCACACAAGCGCACACAAACCTCTGAGCTGGAATTTATCTTCAAAGATATTTTTCTTTCCAAAGATGGTGCATGTCTGAGACAATGAACATTACCAGAAATCAAATACTCCAGTGCCCAAATTAAGAGGGAACAGTTTGGCTTTTCTATCTCTATTCCTCTCCCATACCACTCTTTGGCACATTCCTTTTTTGTTTCCCTTTATCTCCTTGTGTCTTGCTTTTTTTGACTGTGGAACACAGAACTAACATGAGAGTAATTGGATATAGAAATACTTATAGAAATATTATACCTATTGGTTTTCATGCCTCTGGTAAAACATGGTACTGTGGGATTTCTAGGCATCTACAGAGAAAGAGAAAACAAAGCAAAGCATCATTATCAATACACCAAACTCTCATTTCAGAGTGCCATAAAACAGAGTTCCCTTTCTGTAACAATGCAATAAAATGTGTGTCAAATCTCTGTAGACCAGACCCCAAATAGTTCAAGGCTGTGCAATCCTTCCATCTCCCACTCAGCTATCAGTCACAGAAATGCCCCAGGCGTGATGTGCAAACAAATTGCCCAAGTCATCTGTAGCACCAAAGCCTCTGACCGATGAAAGAAAAAACTGATGTCAGTCAAACCAGGGAGTCCTGGAGATGACACCACAGGTATATCAAATAAAATCCCAATCAACAGAGAAGAAGGAAGGCAGTGGCAGGACCATGAGTGCTTCAGAAGGTCAGGAGGTAGATTCTTAAGCTTAGTCCTGCAGCTGTTCAGGTGAGGCATGTGAGGAATTTGGACCATATCACTAGAACACAAAACCAGTGTTATCCTCCTTTTTCACCCTTAATTTTCACTCAGAGGTAAAGGAAATGCTGTTAAAAAGTGGGACATAAGAGGACATAACAGTTTGCAGCAGAAGATGTAAAATTTTACTCAGTG
Organism: Catharus ustulatus; assembly: GCF_009819885.2. Classification (NCBI taxonomy): domain Eukaryota; kingdom Metazoa; phylum Chordata; class Aves; order Passeriformes; family Turdidae; genus Catharus; species Catharus ustulatus. Next base: position 7,592,824 of record NC_046223.1, read on the forward strand.
CTTTATAAGGTAATGCCCTGATTTGCAGTGCAGTCTAACTCAAACGGCCTGCTGGCAAACAGTCTGACTGAAACCCTGGGAAAACCAGACCAATGCTCTGTACCCTGTATAGAAAATCAAAATATACTTCCAGAGGCTAATTCTGACCCCAAATAGTTTTTTGAGCTCTCTCATAATGCTAATTTTTTTTTTTTTTTAAAGTCAGGACCATTTCAGATGGGCATACAACCTGATCTGTAATTTGTAGTTATTCAGAGGTCTTTCAATATCTCACTGACATTGATATGGGTACTTTGGCTGAGTATTCCATCCTATCAGGAAGCGGCAAATAATCAGAAGAGAAACCTCAGATCCTGAACATTACCGATTTGTAGAAATAATTATGTTAAAAATTATACAGAAAAAAATTGGTCTTGAAAATTTTAAAAAGTGGAATCTTGACTTTGCTTATTTTAAAGACAGACTAAAACACTAGTTGGTTGAATTAAGGTAATATTTTAACCAGACACCACAAGAAAAGAAACATCCTAATTGACTGAAAATCCAGCTGTGGACTTAAAATAGAAATTTTAAAAGTCACATTTTTCATGTTACTAAGTTCAGCACTGTCTAGTCTTTGAAGAAATGGATTGTTTCGGCAGAGTGAGCTGGAGCACTCAGCATTCACACGGGAACTCTCCTCTGCTGTCAAGTGGCCCAAAAGCAGGGCTGTGAGACTGACCATGTCCTGGCTGCTCAATAAACGTATCTACTCAGATCACCTTTGTGCTTGAAGGGGTGGTTTAGAGATTAAACTTTTTAAACTCTTTGTGGATGCTTTGTTCTGTTTTAAAACATCTTTGCCTTTACTGGAGAGATTTGCAAAGCTGAGGAAAGAATCTGTGGGCTGAACCCATTCTGTTTGAGTAGTATTTACACTCTCCCTCCCTAAAGGCCCAGTGCCTTAATGGAATAAACAGCATAGCTCCCACTGTGTGCTAGAGAGGCAGGATCCAGTTCCATCTGCTTAGGGATCTTCACAGGAATGCTCCTAACTGAACAAGACAGCAGTAGATAGAAATCAAAGTGGAGCAAAGTGTTTGAAATTATTACCTCTAGCACAGTGATTAGTCTGTGTCACATTTTCCAGTCTCAGTCCCTTACTGGAAACTCCAAAACCCATACCCACTGTGTGTTTCCTTGGCATTCTGCACTCACATCAGACACCACCTTCACTGATTTCCACATAACACCCACCTCATATGCATTGAAACCCCTGCAGTGTCACGTGTTTTGGAGATCCTGGAGTCCCTGCTAGCACTGACTTTTCCATCCTCCAGGCCTTTACCCTACCCACTGAACTCTCTCCCATTTCCCTGCTGCCTCATGACTCATAGCAGAGCCATGCTGCCTGTGCAATGCAAGGAACCAATCTCTAGCTGTTGGGTCCCCAAACCATCCTCACTCCAAAGCAGCACGGTAGCAGAGTCCTAAATTCAGCTGAACTCCCAGGGCCTCTGGTTTCTCTTAGAACCAATACTCGTTGGGAAAAAAATGCTGATTTAGTGAAATCAAGGCATTCCACAGAATTATTTTTACTTATTTCTTCATGAAAGAAAAAAGCTAAGAAATGTTTCAACTTGAAACCTCTTTCGTTTCCCGGCAGCTCATCTATCCAGCACATTGACAGCTCATCAGGTGGAGAGAGACATCCAGCATCTGCACTTTATTATCCAGATGGAGCCAGGGGACCACAGGCTTCCAGCTGATCACTGGAAACCTCTCTAGAAAGACAGCATTTATCTCTATTTAGAAGCTTCAGGGACAAGGTTCTTCAGAGTGAAAAATCAATGCAGTCCAACAGAAATTGGCAAGTGCTAGGGCATTTGCAGGTGCTGGAGATTTGGCTCTGTTTTGTAATATTTGATTAAAAGGGACTTCCACATCCCAAACACTACACTGCCAAAGTTGAACATCAACTGTGTGGAACAGTTATGAGGCAGGATGTGGAAAACTACTGTGTGTTAATGATTCTGTGCTCTGATCAATATTCTACAGCATCCCCATGAACAAGTTAGTATTTCACAGAAGACAGCATAGTGGAAGCAGCAGGTGTGGAATCTCTTGGTCACTTCCACATTTCAAGCTGCTACAATCTCTCCTGCAAGCACTTGGAAGGCTGTCTGAAGAAAAAGAATAAAATAATTGCACAAAACACAGGCTCAAGGATCACACTGCTCCATGAAGTGGAGCATGTGATCAAATGGGGCGTTGCTGTTTGGAAGATGAGAAGAGGCAAAGAACCCCAACAAATCTCTTCAATCACTTTATGGTTGTTTATATCACATTAGGACAGGATCATAATATGTCTGACCCTCATTTGGTATTTTTAAAAGATGCAATGGTGTATAAATTGTTAAAGTCATTGCAGGGTGTTTGATAGTTGTAGGCTCTTTTAATAATTTTAAGTTTGTTATGTGACCTAAATCTGATTGTTTAATAATTATTTTTTATCCAGTTGCCAGGAGAATCAATGCTTGCCTAATTGTCTGCCTTTGCAACTGGAAGGTTCCAAGGATTTCTCTTATTTAAACCTTTCTACTTGCCTTCCTTGGAATTCTGTGATGCTCTGCTGATAAGGCAGACAAGCCTCCACCTTGAAGAGCCTGTCCCATCCCTGATTACAAACTTGTGTTGCTCTCTCCACTGGGGCTTCACCAAGGCACCTACTCATGGGCTCAAAATGCCAAACCTGGGCCCACAGTGGCCACAGATCTGAACAGACACCCTCTGTTTGCCCACCAATCACATCTGATTTTCCCCATTCATTTTCCAAATCCCACAAGCCAGTTCTGGGTGTCTGATCAGTTAGTCTGTATCTCCTTAGTTTAGGAGGTCTGGAAGAGAATTAAGAATAACAGAGACATAATTCACAACATGAGTGTGGAAAATATCTTTGGCACTGTCAAAACCACCTGTTAAAATGAATATACTTAACAAAACTTTATCTCTCCTGATGGCATGAAACATTAAGCATTTTATCCCAGAGGTTTTCTCTGGTTTCTTTTTTTTTTTTTTTCTGGATCAATTTACAATTCTACTATTTAAAGATGGTTTCAAACTGTTTCTATCTGTAAAATACCACCAAATTTTTCATCCCAAAGACAGAAAATATTCTGCTCCAGAAACAACTTCTGCTTATATGTTGTTGGAAATTGAAAAGGGTTAAATATCTGGGTAGGAAGGGTTGTCCAGCATAGGCCCAAAAAGTAAAGCTGAGCCTTTTTTTTTTTTCCTTTTTACTTAGGCAATACAGGAAGAGACTGATAATTAGAAGAAAAACAACGAAATTACTCTCATAGTGCAGGGATAGAGAAGCTTATGAAGGTAATAATGAATTAAAAGTTCAGAGCCCAAGTTCTTAATTCTGAGCCTAGAAGACAGCTGGGGGAGAAGGGACATCTGTTCCTAGAACAAAAGGCCAAGAGGGACAGGATGGGGCAAGTTCAGCTTGATGCTACAGCTCCCTCTGAGCTGCCACATAAGTTTGTTTTAGCCTGATATGAATTTTAAGTCTCTTTGGAAGATGCATTTGACATTATCCTCGTTCTACTTACTGTCACTACTAAACCCTTTTTATTCTTCTGCAGGGAAAGCTCAGTCACCATATCTGTCTACTCCTCTTCCCATCTTCTTCCCTCCCTTCTGACCCTCAAAGCCAAGACATGAAGTTACATTCCTCTATGTCTTCCATCAGCTATTGTGGTATGAGAGTTCCACTAAGACATGGGCATGTTCCAAAAATAACATTCGAATAAGGACTTCTGTGTTTTTAAGACCTGACCCAAAATATTTATTTATCCAGAAGTTGAAATTCTCACGAGCAATGAGTGAAATTCTGAGGAGAGGAGATCTGTAGCAAGCCTGGACATAACTCTGAATCCCAGGGCAACAAGTGCTATAACAGAGGCAACGAAAGATAAGCCATAAACAAAGAGTCAGCAGAAATTCATATATTAATGTAGTTTCTTAACTTGCATTGGTTACTTTTATAGGAGAATTGAGAATGAAAGCATGGCGACACTTAAATGACAATAGAGATTCCTACAAATCCTGGAATGACTTGCTACTGACAGAGAAGTAATGGATGGCTTATGGCAAATAGGAGAGCCACAGTTTCCCAGCAGGCTTATTCCCCAACCAGGATACATATAATTCCCATTGACATTAGTGCCTTTCCTGCCGTGAAGGACTAGGAATTTATTGGCTTCAGTGGGAGTTATGAATAATTTGCATGAGGAAAATGAAGCTCTAAAAAAACAAATTAAGACTGACTCTGTACTTCTGAAATCTATCTCAAGTACAGTAATTTCATGACCATAAGGCGCACCGGACTATAAGGTGCAACCCCCGGGGAGCCGGCACAATTCGCAACTTTGTAGATCAGATAAGGCGCACCGGACTATAAGGTGCACTTTTTTTTTGCAGTAAGGAGCCACGCGGCGCACAACAAAGTAACGAATTGCTGGCAGGTGCTCAATTTGCAAATATTTTTCAAAGATCGGTGTAGCCTTTAAATGCAGGCCCAGGCACCCTCCCCGTGTAGCATGCCCTGGCACCCCCGCCCGCCCCCGGCTGGCACGGTTCACGGCACCCGGCTCCTACCACACGACCGCGCTGCGTCCCAGCTTCCCTGCAGCCAGCAGCGGCGGCGCTTCCCGTTGCTTCCCCGCAGCAGCGCCGCTTCTCTCCGCTTCCCCGGGGCTGCGCCAATTGTCGCCGCTTTTCGGCGGCCACAAGGGCTCAGCCAGTGCTGCAATTTGGCAGTCACGGGAGCTCCGCCGCTGCCACAATTTGGCGGCCACGGGGGTTCAACCAGAGCCGTGATTTGGCGGCTGCAAGGGGCTTCCCCGTCACCACTTCTTGGCGGCCACGGGGGGCTCGGCCAGCACCGCGACTCAGTGGCCGCGGGGGTTCCGTCAGTGCCGCAATTCAGTGGCCACAGGGGCTCGGCCGGTGCCGCGACTTGGCGGTCGCGGGGGCTCCGCCAGCGCCACAATTTGGTGGCCGCGGGGGCTCCGCTGGTGCCGCGATTTGGCGGCCGCAAGGGGCTTCCCCACCGCCACTTCTCGGCAGCTGCAAGGGGCTTCCCCGCCGTCACTTCTCGGTGGCCGCGGGGGCTCAGCTGGCGCTGCGACTCGGCGGCTGCAGGGGTTTGGCCGGCGCCGCGACTCGGCAGCCGCAGGGGCTTGGCTAGCGCTGGGATGTGGTGGCCACGGGGGCTTCCCTGCTGCCGCTTCGCCACCGCTGCTTTTTGGCGGTCGCAGCGGCTCAGTCGGCACCGCCTTTTGGCACCCACAGGGGCTTCACTGCCGCTGCTCCGATGCCGCCGCTGGGCGGGCTCTGCTCGGGGTTGTTGCAGGTTCGCACTTCTCATTCCCTCCGCGCCTGGGCCAGGGCCGCCCGGGTTCTCGTTTCCCCCTTGCCCAGGCTACGGCCGGCACTGTCAGGCTCCTCGTTCCCCCCGCGCCCGTGGTGGCACCACCCGGCTTCTTGTTTCACCCGGGTCAGGGCCCGCGCTGGTTCCCTCCTTCCCTTCATGGCTCCTGCTGGCTGTGGCCACCTGCTCCCACCCCCACCTCGCGACTCGGCGCTCCCACGGCACCGCCCCCCCATTGCGGCTTGCACTTCCAGTTTGGTAAATTTCACAGCTTTGTCCATCAGATAAGGCGCACCGGACTATAAGGCGCACTTCTGGGTTCGGGGAAAAAATTTAGTCCAAAGGGTGCACCTTATAGTTGTGAAATACTGTATTTCCCTCTATGTCAGCTGGAGAAAAACAACAAACAGCTCAAACATCCTCATGTATAGAAATTAAAAATTCTAGCAACACTGATAAACAAAAAACGTGAAAACACAGTCAGGGTAAAGCAGAAGTAGCACAAAGGTCTGAGGAGCTGAAAATGTTTTCTATGAAGCATTTGTCTCCTGGGGAGATTTCACCAGGCAACAGCCAAGATGCCTTCACCCTGCAGATGTGACAGGATTCCCTCACTAACACTGTGTAGTTATCTCGCTGTGGCTGTGTGCTTTGTTTCATTTACCACTGAAGAGTAATTACATTTAAATCAACACAAAGAACAGGTCCTACTTTTTGGCAGTTGTGTGCTTAAATTCCCCTGTTGCCCATCTGTATCACTTATCTCACAGAATATCTGGTGCAGAAGGAGAAGGAATAAAAGTTCTTCTTTGAGAACTGCACTTGGAGAAAATTCATTGCTTTGGAGGAGACACGAGGGTTAATATTTAATCTGGAGAAGCAGCAGATGGACAATCACACAGTTGTTGGCCTACCTAGTCAGACATATCACATTTCCACAGCAGGAAAGTGCTCTCAAGAAAGCAGTGAAATGTGCATGTCTGGCAGTCAAGTGAGGGAGCACAGAACTGCTGTGAATTTCTTCCCACCTCCTCACAGCCATCTAGCCAGGACAACTCCCAGGGACAGGAACCAGTACCAGAGAATCTATTCCAGTGTAGCCACTGGTGTGGAAGGAGACCCTGCCACAATCTCCACTGGTGTGGTAGCACTGAAGGAATCACTCCTGGAAAGCACAATTCATAAATTACTCTCAGACATGCCAGGAAGGCTCCCGCTGGTGTCAGTGAAATTTGGGGTATAGGTTGGGGAAAAAATAATACCAAAAGGCAGGGCTTTTCAACAAAAGGAACACAAGACTGTAAGCAATGTAGTTGCTAGAACTGATTTGCCTTTGTTTTTGAAGAAAGTGTGGATAGCCTGTATGACCAAGTGATACAGGTTCTGCTGGTAGAGGATGAAGGAAAAATGCAATTTATTAAAGGATTTAGAAGGAAGCAGGAAAAAAATGGGTGGTTTCACTCTCTATTTACCATTTTTTATCCACCTGCCATGCAGTCATTCCCTGAAGCTCAGACAGAAAGTATCCTTCCAGAGTATTTCCGTGGGCCCTGGGGCCAGGCAGTTGCTAAAGTGGATGAGACGAGCATCGGCTAAGGAGGAAACAACAGCAGGAAGCATGGAAATCATCTGACTTTCCTTGGCTTTACTGACTAACCAGGGAGACCGCACCTACACATTTAATGGGGTCAGAGCCATAACCTGAGGCTATAGGGTACAGATTCCTGATCATTCCCGTACAGTAAGAAGGTACATTTCCAGCTAAACTCACAAACAATGCTGAATAGCTACAGAAGATTAACAGGACCTCCCACTTCATGGAAACAGTGACTGTTTACATAACATGTAATGACAGTAAATCATAACAAATCCTAGTGAGAGATAAAACAACATGACCTTCTGATTTTTCTTCTTTTCTCAGTCTTACAATGCATGCCTTTATTCCCGCAACCTGTAAGGACTTTTGAAAATGCTTAATTTTCAGTATACCATTAGGCCCACAAGTTTTAATTAGCCTAATTAGATGCAAAAAAAGTGCATGTGTAAGAGAATGCCCTTTTCCCCTTTGGTTATTGAGCTCCCTACCACTGTGGTATCAAAAATGCAATTGTTCCACTTGGCAAGGTTAAACAATTAGCATTCTAAATTCAGGGCTGCTATTGAGTAGCTCCACTATTGATCCCATTACTGTGCTGAGCCAGGCCAGCTGAGGAGCAGACCCTGCCTAAGGTGCTGAGCAGTTTGCAAGTTGTATAGGAACTAAACAAACTTCTGCAGGAGGGTGGGGAAATCAGGAACAGGACAACTGTTTTCTGAAATTCATCTGTTCATTGAATTTTCTTCCTGAAGAATGTCCTACATGGGAAGTTCTCATGCTATCATTTGCTATATTATAATGCAACATAGCTTTTGCAAGATAGACTTCATTACTTTTCCCCTGGGAACTCCATTTTTTTTTCTTTTTTTTTCTTTTTTTTTTTTTTTTTTTGTGCATGTTCATGTAAGCAGATCCATAATTACAGAACCAGAACTCAGATTTTCTTAAAATGAACCAGTCTAGTTTTTATTCCCTGACAGGACACTCTTGTGGAAAAAAAATAAAAATACACATTTCCTGCAAAGACAACAGTGTCAAGGCAAGAAAAATTAAAAAGAAAATGTTGTTTCTCTTCATATCTACTATTCACTTGTGCTGCAGTTGCATTGGAAGCTTAATCTGCCAGGCCTAAAAGCCAGTCTGGTAGGTGTCATACCAACACATGGAAAATCCAACAGAATCTACTCCTGGAGCTTTCCATCATGATGTGTCTGCATTACATTACAACACAGGACTTTTAAGCAAATGAATTCATAGTATGGAGTCAATTTGCAGGTGCTGGAGATTTGGCTTTGTTTTGTAATATTTGATTAAAAGGGACTTGGAAGGGACTTTACAGATATCTAGTTCCAACCCCACTGCCATGGGAAGGGACACCTCCCGCTAGGTCAGGTTGCTCAGAGCTCCATCCAGCCTGGCCTTCAACCTTTCCAGGGGTGAGGTATCCGCAGCTTCTCTGAGCAGCCTGTGCCAGGGCCTCAACACCCTCACAGGGAAGAATTTCTTTCTAATATTTAATCCAAATCTACTCTGTCAGTTTGAATCCATTGCCCCTTGTCCTGTCACCCCATGCTCTTGTATTTGCTACAGGCACTTGAATTGTCTGCAGCAGACATGCAAGACTTGGTACAAAAGTTCTGCCTGCTTGCCAGGGGCTGCAGGAATGCAAACCCTTCCAGTGCTAGAGGAGCTGATACACATTTTGGGAGCACTTTCCGCAGCCTTCTCCCAGCCCAGGGTGTCTGACACGGACAGGTTGGAGAGTCCTCCTGCAGAGTGTCCCTACCTGGGCAGGGCCCAGGGGAAGGTTCTGGCTACTCTCTTCGTATTATCAGTGATTTAATCATCCAACAAAGAAATAAAATTCAAAACAAGGACCCCCATGTGTGAATTCTCTACATTTCAGGACATTCCCAGCTCCCTTTCATGAGGCAGCTAAAAGATCTCATGGAAAAGAACAGCCTCTAATGACCATGCATCCTTGTGCTCTGGAGTGTGGGCTACAGCAACTAATAATAGATGAAAGTTTACATGTTTTTCTTGTGTTTCTGCTGGGGCTGCTGTGTCATTAATTCAGCTTGTGCCTGGCTACTTGTGTTAAACATTCCCTTTGTTGCTTTCTCTAAATCTTAAATTTTGCATGTGACCACATGTAAATGTAAATGTGTATTTTTATGGTCCTATAATCTCAGTGCTTTTAAATCCCAGTTGCCTGAAGGCACACAGGGAGCTGAAGCAGAAAAGCTTGGTCAGTTTGTGATCATTTAGAGCTACTTTATTTGCTCTTTCTGAGTGGATTCAGTTCCTGTAGAGGTTTTTGCCTTTAGTGTAATACAGTAAAGATAAGATCTAGAAACCTAATTAACCCTGCAGGGCCTGTGAACAAGGCTCATTAGAAAACAGTCAAACACATCTATGCTTAAATACCTTATTTACAGGAATTCATATCGTGTTTCTGAACAGATATACATGCCACATACTCATACCTTTAACCACTGCAAACCATTTCCTTAAATGAAGCTGAAAAATGTACAAGTTGGAGCTCAAAGTCATCTGGATTGTAAATGTAAATACCCTGTACTTTGAAAGACTACCCAGACTTAATGAAACCCCTGTCTGCAGGATGCTGTACCCAAAACCAGTGCAAGTGTTCCACAAATCATTGCAGCCCACATCCTGATCGGTAAACACAACTCTCAGCCAATTTCTCCAGACTTTCCCATCTGTCCAAGGTGGTGACAATAAGATACATGTGATCACAGGCATCTCTGGGGACCTCTGGAAAGACTTCATAAGGACTCAGAAGGAGGTTATTACAAACCTCATTCTGAAGTTGCTTCACATCTGTAAATATCCTGGGTCAGATTGGATTGAGGAGGATTCTAGTCCTCAGTCCCTATGGATATACTTGCATACTTGTCATACAAGTTCCAGTTATCTGAGAATGAAAGTATCCTGTGAATAACTGAATTTTCCGTTTTTCCTAACCCTTCATTCCTTCTACCCCTGTCCCTCATCACAGAGAGACCAGGAAAGCTAAGCCAAGATAGATCTCTGGAAATACCTCATACGTTGGTGCATTAGTGGGTACAGTTATGTCACGTACATAGTGACTTGAAAGCCAGGAGAATTCATCATTCTTGCTTCTCCTGACATGTTGAAGGACAGCCTGGATTCAGAATTAGGTCTGCTTTACTTAACTTTGTTGTAAGTGACTGCCTGACCAGTGAGTAGGATAAACGATGCCACTGGGAATAAAATGTGTCTTAAAATGAATCATTTGCTTAATGGTTGTCCTAGAGAAGGATGGGTTTAAATACAAATTTAAGGGCATTTTCTGCTTCAAAGCTTGAGGGATTGAAGATCCCATCAAAGAGAGATTCTAAGTAAGATAGACTTACATTGTGTCACCAGTGTTTTAAAATCACAGGCATTATAAATTTAATACATTTTATATCCTATATCCAAGCACAATTGGAAAAAACAAGCAAACCTGTATGCTATAAATTTTTCAGATATAGAATTACTTTTGTTTGACATTTATTGGCATTTAATGCAACATGAACAAGTCTAGAACTGGGGTAACAGGGGGTAAACTAAACTGGGGTAGATCTAATGTTATTTGAATTAAAATAATTGTGGTGTTTAAAAAAATCTTAGTTTAAAGTTCTGCTTCATAGGCCTGAAAGAATTGTTTTATCGGTCAGTTTAAATGCATGCCTTTTCAAAAAGCAAAACCTCTACCACTTCTATAAGCAGATTCATAATGTACATTGTGAATCTCTTTGACATGAGGAAAATCTGAAGACAAGTCACTCTTCAATCTGAACTAATAAATCCTGCCTTGACATGAATTCATTTTTCAGTGCTACATTTTCAAGGAGTCATGTGGTTTTTTAATAATCAGTCTCGTTGTTTCCTCTTCATCCTATTCAACAAGGCAGTGATAACTGCAAAAAGCATCTCACAGCAACTCAGATGCAGCACTGAGAAATATCTCTGTGAAATCAGCTTTAATGAGATATCAAAATATTACATCTGCAAGTCTTGGCGGCTGGACAGTGCTTTGGAAAGCAAAGTCAGTTTCCCTAGTCCAGATTAGTCAACATCAGGTTCCTTGGTCTAACATTTCACAAAATATTTTCCCAAATAAGTCCAACTGCATTTTGAAGGGTGTAGCTGACAACATAAATGTGCCCTAAGGTAAAAATCCCAAAACATTTCCCTGGGTGATCTTTTTGTCTGGACATTACCAAGGCAGATGTCTGTAATCAAGAGATCTCTATGGATCTGCTAATTATTCCCTGGGCTTTTCCACTGGCAATAAAAATCCCATTTGTTGCAGCTTGTTTGCAGAGCTGCTTCCATTTCCACAGTGGTGGCATTAATTAGCAAAAAACCTGTGAAGATTGTTGGAGTTTATAGGTTAAAAAAAACCCCACTAAGCATTGCTCCTAAATATTCCTATAAATTCAACCATGGCAACAAGTCCTGAAAGTCCAGCTTTCTCAGTTGGAACAATTTTTCAGGCTTGTAGCAATAAGTGGGAAATAATGGGGATCTCAGATTCACATTAGGAAAGTTGCTTCTGTGACCTCTTCATGCAGATGGATGGTGAATTTCTCAGATAATAAATCAAAGTTTCTTGATGGTGCAGTGGCATCTCTTGCTGAGGCCTGTAGAGCTGCTGGCTGCCCTCTGTTTAAAGGCAGCAGGCCTCTGCCCGGCAGGAAGCTTTCCCTACAAATCCTTCTGTCACCATCAGGAGATATTAGGGCCTCTATAAACTGCCCAGGCATTTAGGGAAGCAGCCAGCATCCTACTGGGAAATGGACACTTTTCAATTTCATTGACACCTGTCACACATACAAAGAATAGAAAGCCATCAGGAAAAAAAGCCACATTATGACTTTCCCATCAGCAGGGCCAGTTAAGTCTTTGTCCTTAAAAGGTATTTAAAAGGTTCATCAGAGCTACCTTGCTTAGCAGCATATTTTGGAAGAGAATCTTTGGGTTTTAAGGACCATGGAATGTTTCTGTGTTTCCTGATACTTTTTGCACCAGGCTAACTTTCCTGTAGGAATTTTGAACAAAAAGAAAAAAAACAAAATAAACCCCAACTGTGATGCTAGTTTTTCCATGCAGTTTTAATTAACTTTCTTCCGAATAAGTCCCTGCAAGGAAAATGGCACCAATTTTTATTATCAGAAATATATTTATTAAGTGACAGTCTAATTCCCAGAATAGCAATGCATTCTTTTTTATTCTACTTTTTTTGGAGTTTCTGCTTTCTTTCCCAAATGACCCTAAAATAAGCATGGGAAAGCAGCATTGTAAATACAGCAATGAATTTCTAGTGAATATGGTGAATATGCTTTTCCCCCTCAATGTATTGCTTATATTAAACACTGTGGGGGGATAGTGCTGTCAATTATTAACATAAGGATAAAACTTAAAGGTGACGCTCTGTTGCTAATTGAAATAATTTTGAAGTTCCTTAAACACAGCAAAACTTTAACAGAAATTTCTCCCGCTCTGTCTGTGATGGGTATACAAAAACTAATTTTTCCTTTTTTATGCAAGTATTTCCCTCAAAAAGAAATATAATCCAGTAGGTAAATGCACCTTTAAGGAAAGAGGAATTTTCAGCTGTAGCTTTGACATGTTACAGGAGCATGGACATACTTTGGGCACTTGGTTTCTTCAAAAGCTCATGATGCCTAATGTAGGTGCTTTTATATGGTATTATAATAACTAATGAAAAAAGAATTTTTAATTGCTTTTGCTCTGGTTCCAAAAGTCAATATAAATTATTCATTCTGGGTTTTCTCTGTTGACTTCAGCAGAGTCAGTGTAGTTTATGTAATGGTGACTGAAAACAGGATTTGGTCATCTGGCTTCAGTCTCTTTACTTTGTTCTAGGAAGTCAATTCTGCGCTGAAGTGACTGAAGAAGGCAGGACTGGGCCTTATTTTTTGCAAAGATGTTCAGCTTGATGCAACAGAAGTATGGGAGACAACGTACTTACCAAATAAAAACTGGGAGACAAACTCAATGGTCAGGCAGTCACTTGTCAGCACATCTGCCCAGCAACGATGAGAAAGCCCTGGCACTGCACAGGTTGCAGGGGAAAGGAGTTGAGCTGCTGGTGGCTGGACAAAGAGGAGCAGTGACAGGCTGGGATCATCAGTCACTGCTTGATGACCATGGTGTAATGGATGCAATTTAAGATGAGTAAAGGATGAGGTGGGCTTAGAAATGGGTCCTGGTGAGGCTCAGAGCTGAGCACTTAAGCCCAAAGCCAGCTGGTTCCCCAGAGTAGCGTGAGAGCCAAAGTCAGACAAATGAGTCACACTTGCTTAAAGCCATTGTAACAGAGCCATGAGGGGCAACCCTGCAATGGAAAGCAGTCAGGATCCCTCCTTTGGGTGATAGACTTTTAACAGCCTTTTTTTAAAGGCTGAGCCTGACTGAGCAAACCTAGCAGCAATGTAAAACTTAACAGTGTTAAAATTCGGATGGAAAACACTATCAAATTCTGTTGGGCAGAAAATGTGTTTTTCATGAAGAAAACCTCTTTGTTAAAAATTAACCTGCTGCAAGCATTAACACAGCGTTTAAAAGTCTAGTTCATTCTGAACACCTTAAAACAAAAGTGACTACAGCATTCCAGAAACAGGTCTCCACCAAGTCAGGAGTTTGACAGTTAAATACCTTTAAAGGTCCAAAGTTTAATGATGCAGACTCTAGAATGACTCTTTTAAACTGCCTAATTCTTCTAAAGCATGTAATTTTTAATGGAAAATGGACTTTTCTGAAATAAAGCTGCAAATTTCCTTTTCCTTGTTATGATTTCATGAACTGCTCAGAGAATGTAGTTCTCTGCACATTTCCATCCTGGGTGTCTGTGAACAGGCACAAGGCTGATGAAGCTCTATTTACCACTGTCAATCCTACCTGTGCTCAGAGCTCAGGTGTGGAGTACAGCACAGCCCAATGAAGTACTTAAGTGTACACTTCATGCTCTAAGATTCAAACAGGGAAACCAAAGCCAAAAAGACTGTTTGGATGACTTAAAATACTCACAGCCTCAAGCATGTTGATGGAAGAACCTGAAGTGCTCCCTGGTTTTCTGGATCAGACTCTGGTATAAGGACAAAGATGTAAAATCACAAAATCGATCCAAAGGCAGCATTGAAGGCAGGCAGTGGACTTCCCAGTCCATCCTAGAGATATTCCATACTAAACATTAAAAATGTCAATGCTTTTATTATGTACAGACTCTACTATCAAAAAGGCAAATGGTCTGAAACAATTTGAAAAGTATCTCTTTTTGAACAAGTTTAAATAGCGCAAAACTGAGATTTTCAAAGTACTGTTTTGTCTTCTGTTCAGTTTCTGGGAACTGTCAGATAAACTATTGTCCTTCTCCTTCTCTCAGGCTGTACCTTTCTCTGAACAGCTGCACATATATAATTGTATGTAGAGGGAATTTTATCACTGAGATTTGAAACAATTGAGATATTCTGGAATATAAATACTCCAGAAGTGTCCTTAACAGTCTGCAAGTATTTATACATAGTAGAGAAGCACATTTAATGCTGACAATCAGTGCACAGCTAAAGGCAAGCACCAGAAATTCTGAAACATGGGCACTTCTGGTTTTTACTCTTACATCATCAGGTTCTCTTTTGAGCATTATAACACAGTTTCAGAAATAATCTGACACTGTTGTTCCCTTGGGACCTGTATATAAGAAACTGACATCCTTCTCTTACCTATTTTTTTATTTCATGGAGGGTCTTCTGAGCTCATTTTCTTCAGGAAAATTCTACAGAATGCTGGACATGCCTTACTGTCAATCAAGCACATTTAAAAGCTAAGGGATGTCTCTCCTCTCTCTGGATGAAATAATTTCTCCCATGCAAACATGTTTAACATTTTAATACTCCTGTTACACACACACACAAAAAAAAAAAAATCTGGCAATCTTTTCCCCAGGATTTTCTGAGGAACTTGTGAATACTCCAGTGCTGTAAAAGGGAAAATTCCTTCATTCTCTGACATTCGTCCATGGCAGAAGATAAGCTAATGACCCAAGATTTACAAGGGGACTGCTCCATGCTGTGACTTTCAGTTTTGCAAAGGCCACATGGAAGGTTTCATTTGTCTCATTAACTTTCCCACTGTACCAATCAGAAGTTTATTATAGAGTTTTTTTTCTCTTTTAACTTTTACAGTCCATGTACCTCGGCAGGAGCCTGGACACATTGACCCAGGATGCCCCTTCCAGTCCTGACTTCCTATGAGATGCAGGAAAACAAATCACAAAGGTCCAAAGCAGTATTTTTATAAACTCTAAATGAGATGAAACACAACAATGGAACATATGATTACACCAACAACCCTCAAGGTAATATGACAGACACAAACCATATTGTGTTGTATATAAACTATACAAACATTTCCACTTGATTTCTTAAGGAAATGAGGCTTATGCACTCATGCCTTCTGTCTGTTCATGTCTGCTCCTAATAACATTCAAACCCACTGCCACATTTCAATGCAAGAAGCAAAAGATTTGGAGATAATTATGTTCCTACAGCTCTTGCCATTGCACAGAGGAAAGAGACCTAAATTAGTGCCCCCAGCTGAGGAAAATCTCCTTGAAGGAGTGGGATCAATGTTTCCTTGTCCAGTCAGTACAAACAGCTTATTTCCAGCCCTCCAACCAGCCCCTGTGGGGCTCCACAGCAGATGCATGAGTGGTCCTGGGATCTGGGCATCTCATGAAGGTCCCTACGGGTGCATGGGAGACCAAGGATGTGGTTCCATAGAAACCTGAGTTTTGGTTGCTCCTGGAACAGCCCCTTATAATTTTCTCACAAAAACGAATAGGATCGTTTTGGATTTTAATTCCTCGGCTGGACATTTTCTGCTCTGTTCTTTCTTCCAGTGGCCTCAAAGGGCCAGGAACCCAGCAAAAGGCACTCAAGAATGCTTGGTCATACTAGTGGCTACAGTTTTCATCTGAGATGGAGAATTTTTTTTTACTGGGCTCAGGATTCCCTCAGACCTTCCAGAGACTCTACTAGAGAGGCCATGTCTCACGTCCTAACCTTCCAGTAATTTATTAAACCATAGGAGTCCCTGCTGACATGCAAGGTTTGCTCTTTCTCACACTGAAGTCAAATCTACCTAATGTGATTCTTGGCTTGAGGGTGTCCTTTGGAACCAGTTCATCTTCCACACCTCCCTTCCATGCCCCCACCCCCCACCACCTTTTCTTTTTAGTCCCAGATCACAGACACTAATCCTGCCCTGATCAGAGGCATTCTGAGACACCTGTTAAAGTCATGCTAAGTGGAAAGCAAAATGAGAGGACACTCCTTGAAGGTGTGCTGCTAACATGCATCATATGGAAAAGCTTTGTGAAAGTGGCTGACATCCTGTGGAGCATTCTAAATCCTGTCACTGTACTTTGGGAAAACAAAAATAAAAATCAAACCCTAAATATTTTAAATTAATACATCTGGGTGCAAGAAAAATCACCCTGAAAAAACAGGACTAACTCTGAAAAACATTTGACATGGTTTCCAAGCCACTGAGAATGTCAAGTAGAGCAGGTAATGCAGCAGCCTGAGATCTGAACAGCAAAAAGAGAAAACTCCAATCCAAATGTACCTTGAAGTACAATACTTATGGATCCAGCAAGGTCTGACCTTCTAAGTTAACAGCTATTAAGTATTTACACACAGGAAGGAAGAGGAGATTCATTGCTTGTGAGATAAACAGAATACTGATGCCAAGTCAGGGAGTCTTTTAAAAGTCAGATCAATTCAGTCAATAAATTAATGACTGCAATGCTTTACACACTTGGGATGGAAAGCTTCCTCCCCTGCCAAGTTATCTGACACATTTTTGAGGAATTATTAAGTGCATAAATCATTTCTAGAGGTTGTGATTTTGGAAAAGATTTACACTTTTATTCTTTGCTGAAAGAAAGTTACTTCCTGGGGACGTAGTTGTATTTTTAAAGGATTCACCAGTAGACGTTATTTTTAGCAACTAGCTAACCATTCTACCAACAGAGCATTATTCTTAAGAATTAATGAATGAAAACTGTTGTTAAAATATTTTTTTCAAGAGGGATCCAGTGAAAATGAAACTGCAGTCAGGGCAACTGAACAAACAACACAACATTCTCCAAAGCCACTATTCTAACTCAGCTGGGTGCTGCTGCTGAAGTCAGCCTGCTTATTTGCATGGTTATGAATTGTGAGAATTGAGCTTTTTTCTTTGTAATGAGTTATTGATTTTAGAAGATCACTCAAGGCAGAAAATCCATACGTTAACAGGCTAGCTTCACTCACCAGGATGTGTTATTTTATAGCACTTCTGAGAAAATTCAATGCATAAAGTCCTTCCAGCCACTGCAGACAAGACAGATCGATGTGGTTCCGAGACAGAGATCAAGGCTTTACAGGACTGATCCATGCAGAAATACCTGGGAGACTCCTCCCTCACAGGGATTAAGTCATTCTTCAAGATGACAAAGATCTGAGATCCAGAACTTGGGGGTGAAGTAGGTTTCCTATAGACAAAGAGTTTTTATGGATTTCCAGCAGATTTTCTTAAATAAGGAAATCCAGGTCTCATAAATTGAGAGCTTGTGAGACTGTAAAGGAATATACTTTTAAACTCAACAGAAGTGTTCTTGAACGGGAAAAAAGGAGAGAAAAAAACAACATGCCAGAAAATAGCTCCCTTAAAACAACTGAAGCACATAAGCTGTTTAGTAAAGCATCCCTAAACACAACAGGGATTTATGCACGCAGTTACATGTTGTCCATAAAAACAATGGATTTCAGGATGTGTTTAAGTGTGGTCACAGTCTAGATAGCCAGCCTTCTACTAAATAAATGTGTCCAAGACAGTAATTTCACGACCATAAGGCGCACCGGACTATAAGGTGCACCCCCCGGGAGTCGGCAAAATTCGCAACTTTGTAGATCATATAAGGCGCACCAGACTATAAGGCGCACTTTTTTTTGCAGCGAGGCTCGGCCCCCAGCTCCCCCTGCACGGTTGCTGGCCGAGGCCACGCCTCAATCCAGCAGCCATTGGCCCCTGGGCCCGCCTCCACCCAGCAGGGGCAGTGCCGCGGGCCCCCTGGCCCACCTTCACCCGGCAGCCATGGGCCCCCGGGACCATCTGGACGCAGGAGGGGAGGCACCGTGGGCCCCCGGGTCCGCCTGGACCCGGGAGGGGGTATGCGGTGGATCCCCTGGCCTGCATTCCCCCGGCAGCCATGGGCCCCCAGGCCCTCCTCCACCCAGCAGTGGCGGTGCCACAGGCCCCCAGGCCCGCTTCACCCAGCAGCCATGGGCCCCCAGGCCCGTCTCCACCCGGCAGGGGCAGTGCTGCGGGCCCCTGGGCCCGCCTCCAGCCGACTGCCGTGGCACTGCCGGCTCCCCCCACGGCTCACAGCTCACACTTCCAGTTTGACAAATTTCGCAGCTTTGTACATCATATAAGGCGCACCGGACTATAAGCCGCACTTCCGGGTTCAAGGGAAAATTTTAGTCAAAAGGGTGCGCCTTATAGTAATGAAATTACTGTACATTTAGAGAATACTCCTGAATTTAGGAAATCCAATGATAACAAAGCTCAAAAGGAAGATTTTTTTGTCTGGGTTCATTTTTTAAAAATACACTCCCCACTCAAAAAAGGAGCATAAATGAAGCATAAATAAATTCCTACAAGGTGCTAGAGGTACTCGCTTCCTTGTGACTTATTAATTGACGAATATTTCCAAGCTAAACATTGATTTTTCCTTTGCTTAATTTCATTCCTGTCTTGAGCAATCCCTCAGATTGTGGGATAACAAAAGGAGCAGATACATACAGCTCTCATTTTGTGTTTCATGGACTTCAGAACCATTAGGCCTTTTTACAGTAAAGCTTTCACAGCCCAGAAAAAGACACCCCCAAGATACCCAGTCAGAGAACAGCTCAGGAGAGTGCTTTGAGACTGAAGTGGTTAAAGTTAGCAGAGGTGAGATCTAGCCTGCTATCTGGCAGGAAATAGTTTTGCAGAGATAACTGAGTGGAATTCTATGGCATGCAAAGTACATATGGTCATATTAGATAGTCTTAAGTGTCCTTCTCCCCTAAAATCCATTAATTCAGTGAAGTTTCCTGGGTAAATGAAGGAGTAACTTTTGACAGGACCCAGATATTTGCATCTTCACTACATTTCTGCTGTTCCTCTTGAACTCAATACTGTCCTAGCTTTAGACTAACTTCACTGTGATTTCCTTATTTACATTTATGAAAGCAATCACAAAAATGAATAAGTACTATGTCTTACGAAAAACATTTAAAAAGTAAAATGTCAGTGCAGTAGACAAAGCCCAGAACAAAAATCTTCTGAATTTTGGGTTTGCTTTGCAACTTGTTCCCAGGAGCTGAGCTACTTAATTTCCTGTCTCTTTATTTTTTTTTTTTTCTTAACAGTAGGAAAAGAGCTGTTTGCTTGATTTCTCTCAAGCATAGTGTAAAAACTGGTTATTTTGTGCTTGTTTTGTTAATTTAGTTTAATCAGATTTTTTAGAGTTCTCATCCAGCAAAGTTCCTAACCATATATTCCACAAACACAAGCACAGCCTTCTGTAAGAACAGAACACGTTGAACCTGACCTTCACAGCTATGATTTTTTGCCCTGCTTTTTGTGCACCCCCTAAGGTTTCCCAGTACATTTAGGGATTTTTGGTAAAATGGATTTGCTCTTCTACACTTGCAATGAAATCACCTCTAAGAGAAAACCTGCCCTTAAGTTTGGCATCTCTGAGTAGAGTGAAAACTGCACCAATGAATGCAGGGAGAGAAAAGTTTGTTGGGAGAGATGTAAGGGAGATGAGCAGGGATTTATGTTTCTTCTTCAATGAGAAGAGTAATAGAGTGACAGAATCATAGAACAATTTGGTTGGAGGGACCTTAAAGATGACGCAGTTTCAACCCCCTTTCCATGGGTAGGGTCACATTCCATTAGACCAGGTTTCTCAGGGCCCCATCCAACCTGGCCTTGAACACATCCAGAGATGGGGCAGCCACAACAATAACAAAGTCAATATTCTGTGTGGATGGAAGAAAGAAGTAGTTAAAAATCCCACCAAAGTCAAAGCCTTTCAGAGAGACAGAGTAGAGATAAGAGAAGCTAAAGCAGCAACTTTCCAGCTAACAGGATCATGTTCTCCTTCCAGGGAATGTCTGATTCTGAAGCCAAAAATGATTTATATAGTTTGGTTAACTGAGGCAGGCTATTAAATGTGCAGGAGTACTATATTGAACCAGGACAGAGAAAAAAAATGGAAATATTCTGTTATTAACTGATAGTTGAAAACACAAGCTGGTATGAGGGTCAAGCTGATTCGGTAGTGTAGTGGTGGAGGAAGACACAAAGAAATACTATTAGAAGATTTAAGAATAACCTAACTAGAACTTGCCAAGAAAAGGGAAACTTAGGGTGCAGGGACAGTTCTGACACATATAAGGGACAACATACTGATAAAGAGAGTCCTGCAACAAAAACATCAGTCTGCAAAAACACGACATAGTTTGGGAGCAAGAGAAGTCAAGACAGCATCTGGTATTTGGGAAAAGATACCAGAACTGCAATGGTTCACATCATTTTGGCATTTGCAAGCTCTTGAAGGGAGGTACTGGAGAAAGACCAGTACAAAATCAGTGGCCACTGCATGACAAGCCTGGAGATGTCATAGGACATGAGATAATGCTACAGAAGATCCACTGGTGGCTGAGAAAATTTCATTCAAGTTGGACAGAAGTGTGTGAGACAGTTCAATGCCAGAAAAACCAGTATTTGTTCTACTAATATTGCTACTCAAAATTAGAAATGTACATAGAGAACAGCTGAAAAAAAGGTAAAACTCTCCTTTTTACTAAGGAAATGTAAATTAAGCCTTGAGGTGGACAAAGTAGAAAGATATGTTGCAGTACCAAGAGAAAATAACTGCTGCAGTAGAAAACATGTTCCTAGTCCTTAAGAGTGCAAATTCACTGCAAGGTTATGGGACAGGAACAAATAAAGACTTGGATGTAAACTTTTCAGGCCAAGCAAACTCTCTGAGCAAACAAAATCCAGAGCATCCAAATATGTGACATTATACATTCCCTGGTAGCTACTAGAATATTTGAATATTATTGTTTGAGAATAAGAAGAGCCAAAAAGAGCCAAAAGTCAGTTCAACCATCAGTTCAGACTGAGGGGGAAATAGTTTTTTCAGATGATTCTTCTCCAACAACAACAACAACAACAAAATAAAAAAATAAAAAAACCAAACACCACACCACACCACCCCCCCCCCCCCCACCCTGAGAAAGCTAAAAACCAAACCCAAAAATCCAACAACCTTCAAATGTGCTCATTCGAGCATGGAAGGGATCAGATCCATTGGGAGAGTTGTGTGTGATGTGACTATAATGCTCAGTCAAAGCATCCAGCCCTGATGTGAGAGGATAATGGTAGCAGGGAACAGACACAAGAGCAAAACGAGTTAAAAAACAGGGAAAAATGAAGAGACAAGATAGAGATGCCAGATCCAAGCTGTGACTGCTAACTTAAATCTGATTTCTCTAGGAAATTTTTAAGGTGGGTACCTCATTGCCTTTACAGCAGGGATGCTGAGGTTTCTGAACACTCACAGAACACTGTAGGGGCACAGAATATCGTGAACACCAAATTAACATTACTGATTAGTTACAGTAATTTCACGATTATAAGCCGCATCATTTTGACTAAAAGTTTGGTCCGAACCCAGAAGTGCGGCTTATAATCAGGTGCGGCTTATATATGGACAAAGAAAGAAAAGTCGCTGTTTTAGTTTGGAGGACAGGTGTCTGCTGAGAAAGGCAGGAGCTTCTCTTTGAAATGGAGATTGTAAACCCCCTCCCTCCACATTATTATCATTTTGAAATCAAGGGGCTTTCAGGCAAAAATATGGGAATTAGGAATGACAGTTCTTTACTAGGGAAATTAAAATAGAAATACAGTACTACAAAGAAACAAACCCCAAACCCTGACAAAGTCAGAGTACAAACTGACACCCTGTCAGGCAGGGTGTTGGTAGCAGTCCCATTAAATGGTGGCTGCAGTCCTCTTGCAGTGACAGATGTGGTTCAGTTGAAGCAGTGGTCCTGTAGAAGGTGTAGTTTCCCTCCGGAGGTCCAGTGGTGATGTGGGGAAATCCAGTTTTCCTCTGGAGTCCAGTAGAGTACCTTAGTGTCCCAAAACCTCTGTTTTTATCTTGGTAAGAAATGTTGAGCTCTTCCCCCTGGCTGGAGCAACTTTCAACGGGATAAAATAATTTTATCAGTCACACAGTGGGACTCAATGGGCCATTAGCAGAAAATGACTTGCTGGAGGAAGGATGGGTTGTGAAAAGATAAAGAACAATGCCCCGCCTGGTTTCAATGTATGGCCCATTAGCAGAATATCTCCTGCAGAGATAAGGATTACTGCCCCCACCCTCAACAGATGGTGATAGAATAGATACCTTTTATCACACTCTGTATTGTAACCCAAGACAGTTGCCAACACCCGGACGTGCGGTTCATAATCAGATGCGGCTTATAATCGTGAAATTACAGTAATTTCACGACTATAAGGTGCACCCTTTTTACTAAAATTTTGGGCCAAACCCGGAAGTGCGCCTTATAGTCCGATGCACCTTATATATGGGCAAAGTTCAGAAATTTGCCAACCCGGAAGTGTGAGCCGCGAGCTGCAGAGGGAGCCGGCAGGGCCACGGTTGCCAGGTGGAGATGGGGCCGTGGGGCTTCAGCTGTCAGGTGGAGGCGGGGCTGTGGGGCTGTGGCAGCTGGGTGGAGGCGAGCCCGGGGCCCCATGGTTGCCAGATTGAGGTGGGGCCTCGGCCAGCAACTGCGCAGGGGGATCTGGGGGCGGATCCTCGCTGCAAAAAAAAAGTGCACCTTATAGTCCGGTGCGCCTTATATATCGGCAAAAGTTTGGAAATTTGCTGACACACGGAAGTGCGCCTTATAATCCAGTGCGCCTTATGGTCGTGAAATTACTGTACTGTAATAGATTATTTAGACACACACACACAAAAGTTACTGTGTTAGGTCAATGCTTTGTGCTAAATTAACATAATTTCTTATGAGCAAGTAGGAATTTCATGTCACATAGTCTCATTGGAAGGAAAGCTGGGTCTGTCATGTCACTGGCTCCAAGTAATTTCTGCATGGCAGAGGACTGGATGCTACTCTCACTTTTTACATGTTTCTCAGGGATGTGAGTCCTCTGCCAAAACCTGCAAGGTTGTATCTATCTCAAGTTCATGGTGGATGAGGTAAGGCCCTGCTCTCTCTGATGTAATCTGAAATAAATGGGATGGACAAGGGATCAGATTAAAGAAGTGGGCCAGATCTGCTGCTGGCACCGCTCCACTGACGTCAATGGAACTAAGCTGATTTACACCAGCTGAGTATCTGTCCTGGAGGTTTCCATGCATTTAGACAAAATAAATAAAAATGCACATTAAAAGTGCCCCCTTGGTATATCCCAAGTCCAAATGCCTCATTCCTAAAGACAGTAAATAAATTACAAGAAAGCAGTTACTGCAAACATCACTCGTTACAAGTCTACAATGAGCAGAATAAAGGTCAGGTCACCCTAAACCTTTAATTGCTCCTTGCACCCTTGAGTGAGAGAGAAACTGATAATTCAGCACAAAATCACCTTAACTCTGACCCAAAACAAATATCTTAGCAATAACTGTTCCTGGAATGAACAGGTGCTCTCCTTTGCCTCATAAAACATTAACTTCCATCCCTGTCAGGCAACTGAGGCTAGAAAATAAAGTTCAGCTTCAGTCCAGAACTGGGTCATACCTTTATTGCTGAAGAAAATCAGTGTCTGTTTTCTACAAACAGGAGCACAAACACTTTCTGAAAACAAATCTAAAAGCACAAAAAAACTTTCAGGTGTTCCTCAGACTTATATTCACACACCCACATCCTTATCCTAACTCAAATATAATTTCCTTTGCAAAATGTATTTATAATTGCTGTTCTTCTAAATAATGCTTTGGAAATGTTACAGGTAGGTAACATGTGTGCATTGGCAACACTTTGTAGCTTTGTCCCAAAGGAGGAAATATTTAGCTGTTGATAGCGTAAAACCACCCTAAGAAGTAGAAATTATGATGAAATTACAAATCATACAATTTTTTGCATCCAGGAAAAATAGGATATATCCTCAGGTTGTTGGACAACAGTGCTGTCCTGTGGAAATTACATAGCTTTGTCATTCACACCAAGTGAGTGCTTGCTTTGGTGCATTTATCACACCAAAAAAATACACCATACCTCAGTAATTTAGGGAGAGGGACCTAAACATGCAGAATTTCAGACAATTTTAGAAATACTTGTGCTCATGAGTGACCCCAAACTGTGTGTATTCCATACAGAAGCACTCTAATCTGTGTTTCCACTTTAATTCAACCTCAGCAATTCTGAGCTTCTGGTCACACTGTGGTGACTTAAAGCACAGATGTTTCTGCTGAGGCCTGAAAGAGAGTTCAGTTTTATCCCATTTTAAAAGTCTATCAGAAATCCTACATCCAAGAAGCAGCCAAATTGACTTGTTGGACATAAAAATTCATTCTGGCATCTCCCAAGTTTCTATGGCTTGTGTTTCACACAATAAACTTAGGTGTGATTTACATATACAATCTCAAAAAATAAATTGTTAAATAGATAGATTTATTTTGGGGTCTTTTTTTCTCATGGTAAAATAACTTTTCTCCACTTCTACTCTCCAGGTTCAGTTCTGAGGTTTTCCTGACACTCCAGTTCCAGCTTTCTGTTGTCTTGGGGTTCAATCCATACCTGTTTTGTGTTGCAGAGCAGGAGTGAGGATGCAAACCTGGCAATCCTTACTCCTCCACCTGCAGTTATCAAAGTCTTCTATGTGTTTGTGCATTAGAAACCCCTCCTCTGTAAACATCCACCCTGGGAAGTTGTATGTATAAGACTTGTGCTGAATCCATGCTGCCAGCATTCCTAAAATGCTGCAGCTAAAAGCACAGAATTTGACCTATAGCACAGTGGAGGAAAAGTTCAAACAAAAAATGACATTTCCCTTCCACAATCTGAATTCCAATAAGTAATTTCCTTTTCCCAGTGCAGCACAGATTCTCGACAGATAGGGAATAGCAGACAGAAACTTTGTCAGTTTTTATTTTTTTATAACCCGTAAAATTTCTAAAAGCAATTGTACAGATTTCAGGCTTCCCTTTGATCACTCTTTGCAACAATGACTACAGGCCTTTGCCTAGGTATAATTCCTCAATCCCAACACATACAATGGAAGTGCCCTAGCCCACAGAAAGCCTTCTCATTAAAGTTCTAATCTGTTCTACTACATTCTTGCAAGACAGAATTATCCAGCTTTAAAGCATGCCTCAATAGTGAGCCGTAATAAGACTGATAGAAACAGCTTAAGTAATTGGATTGCTATATGGTATTGAATGTCTGACAACAAAAGATATCAATCTCTATTCTACTACTGAATCTTTGTTCCAGCAATGAATTCATTTAGTAATGCACTTGGAGGCTTGCAGACCCTGCAGGAGAAATAACAGACTGAGCACACAAAGGCAGGGCCATCTGATGAGCACAGAGAAAGCGACTGTGCCATTCCAAGAAGTTAATTACAGTGAAAAAAAGCACAAGACTATGACTTGTTGACCATTACCATAATCACATTACTACAGTCTTCTTCTATTCCCAGCAGCAGAGGGTCTATTCTTTCCTTCCATTTGGCACCATGCATTATATTTGTGTTTTGTCACCTGAAATGTATTGTTGAACAGACCTCCCTCTAAAGATAGCTGGAAATGTCACACTGTTTCTTTGCAATTTATTCTTTGGAGGCAGATTTATAAATGCTCTAAGTTGATTACTTCCTTTTTTTAAAAAAAAAAACTTTGAAAAAAGAAAAAGGTTCCCAAGATTTTCTGCAAATGAAAATTTTTAAGAATGTTTTTGCCTATGAAATCTTGTGCTTGTGACACATGACACTTGCATGATTTATCTATATAACCTTGCCACTTTTGGAGTTA
The DNA here is from genome assembly GCF_009819885.2 of Catharus ustulatus. NCBI lineage: Eukaryota > Metazoa > Chordata > Aves > Passeriformes > Turdidae > Catharus > Catharus ustulatus. The sequence continues at coordinate 7,619,008 of NC_046223.1, forward strand.
AACACATCCCATGCCCACAATTCAAAGTAAAAGAGGGTAGACTTAGACTGGATAAAAAGAAGACGTTTTTGCAAGGAGGGTGGTGAAATACTGGTACATTTTGTCCAGAGAAGCTGCGCTTGCCCCATCCCTGGGAACATTCAAGGTGAGGCTGGAGGGGGCTCTGAGCAACCTGATCTGATTGAAGATATCCCTGCTCCTTGCAAGAGGGTTTGACTATGTGACCTTTAAGATTCTCCCCACAACCCAAAGCATTCTATGATATTTAGCAATTAAACAAACCCTGATTTACTCCACAGTAAGGTGCTGTCTAATAACATCTAACAAACACTTTGCTTCAGCAAAAGCAAGTTCTAACGACTTGACAGAAATGGCACTGGGACCCAGTGTTTCCATATGTATTACACACAGTAACAAACCCAGCAGCTGGAGTACCTTGAATTGAGGGGGCTTGGTGGAATCTGGTCCTGAGAAAACCCTCAGCTTTCAATTCCATGTGCCAGGGGGCATATTTTCAATTGGTGTACATCAGCCTAGCACAAAACTACAGTAGTTTCACGAATACAAGCCGCACGGATTATAAGCCGCACCCCCGGTGCCTCGACAATGTTGCTGTCTTTGTCAATAGATAAGCCGCACCCCGAACATTAGCCGCACTTTCGTTCGTCGCGAGAATCCGTGCGCAGCTTTCACAAATTGGCCAATTAGTAACAGGATCGCGGCATAGCGGGCTTTACTGGCTCGGGGCGGGGCCAGGAAGGCTCGGCCCGCTCATGGTTGCTGACGGGGCCAGTCGGGTGGTGCTGCAGCCGCCGCCGGGCTCACTGGCCCCCCTCTCCTGTCAGCACCGCCCCGCCGCTGCGTTCACGTACTCGCCCTGCCGGCGGGCCAGCCACTGCCGCCGCTGGCAGGCATGCCGGCCGCCTCGCCGCTGCGTTTACGTACTCGCCTTGCCGGCGGGCCAGCCGCTGCCGCCGCTGCCAGGCTCGCCGGCCGCCCCCTCCCATCTGCACCGCCGCCGCGTTTCCTCGCCCTGGCCGGCACTGCAGGCCCCCGCACTGCCGGGCTCCCCCACGCTGCTGGCCCCGATTCTGCTGGGCTTCCCCCGCTGCCAGGCAGCCCCACCCGTCGGCTTTCCTGCTTCTGCTATGCTCCCCTGCACTGCTAGCCCCAGTTCTCCCGGGCTCCCCCGCCCTGCTGGCCCGGGCTCTGCCGCCCCCCCTGCCCCGCCCTGCTGGCCCAGGCTCTGCTGCCCGCCCCCACACTGCTGGCCCCGCCTCTGCCAGGCTTTCCCACCTCTGCCGGGGCCGGCCAGGCTCCAGCTTGGCTTGGGGCTGCCGCGGGCTCTCACTTCCGTGTTGGCAGCTTTTAGAATTTTGTTAATGTATTAGCCGCCCCGGAATATTGGCCGCACTTCCGGGTTTCCACCAAAATTTTGGTCAAATTGGTGCGGCTTGTATTCGTGAAATTACTGTAATATATCTGGTTCCAATAACTCCACATATTTCATACAAAATATAACCAAAATAAAACGTAGCTAGATCTCTTCTTCGTCAAAGTAGCTTAAATGGCATAGCAAATTAATTTCCAACCACTTAAAACTTCAAATACTGCTGTGCCAAATGCTGTATAAATTTTTTCTTTAGCACTACAATCAGCTTCAAAAGAGCAGTAAGTACTTGCCAGTTTGGAAGATAGGGAGAAATGGGATTATTTGTAATGGAAAAGACCAGAGCAGTGTCCATTCCTCCTAGATTTTCTCTCAGAGACAAAATCTTCAAGTGAACTCCAACAAGACGTAAAAAGAAAAAAACCCAACAAAAATATGGGAAAATATCAGGATCACCAACTTTCTCTGGCATTCAGCTACTGGACAGGAAAAGAATAGTTAAGTAGCAGGAACTTGCCTGCAATCCATAATGGATTCATGCACAAACGGCCCAAATTCTCTGTTATTTAACTGAAGTATCATAAATTAGAAGGACACCTTTTAACTAGCCAGCCAGGTAATTGACAGTTCAGTCATGAGAGCCAGTAAATTGCCAAGAGCTAATGGAATCCTCAACCCTCAAAAGAAGCTGTAGTGTATCCAAATCCTGCCTCACCCGTGGTTGGAACAACTTAGTTGGTCATTCCAGCCCACATCCTGCCTCTGCAGGGAACTACCTCTGCCCCAGCACAGTTCCCAGATGAAGGACAGGGAAGTTTAGTCAAGCAAGACTCTGCAGACCTCAGCTGAGCAGTGTAATTCCTACTTTGCTAGAATGCATCTCACCCAAACCAATCCTTTTCACACCCTCAAAAAAAAAACAAAAACCAACCCCCTGTGGACCAGCAAAACCCTGAAAAATTTCAAAGCAAGCAGCACATGCTATAGAGGAACAACTGCCCAGCACAGCCCTGGGGAACCCATGGGGTGACCACAGGGTAGTCTGATAAAAATCATCCAGCATTGACTGGAATTGCTCTCTGTGGTACAGCCTGACACACCACAGCATACTTCCTGTCATATGCAGCCTGTATTCCAGCAACATCCCAGCAACACCAGAAAACCCCAAATACCCATCTTTCCTGGTGCACTTCTCCCCTCCAGAATGCCAATAACTACACTAGCAGAGTGCTGGCCACAGAACTCTGTGTTCAAGCACACTAACTGAGGCACCAAGTGACAGTGCAGCTCACTGGTGAATTAAATCCAGAGAGAAGTGGGGTCTCTGCTTATCAGGCCTCTTCTCTTTCAACTCTGAATCCAAGAATCCCCCCAAAACAAAGCTGAGAATGAGTTGTGACAGCTTCTAAATGCAAACCTGACTTTTTAATAGCAGCACTGCTGGTTTGGAAACATAAGCAGTATAGACACTTCCCTATGCACAGTAATGATTGGAATCAGCAGTGCTGTAGGTTCTCTTGAAACTTGCTGAAGATTTATTCTTTAAACCAGAGAATTATTTATTTCAACAATTTTCTTCAGGCTGATTAAATTATGTGCTTTCAGAGATCTTACTCACCACAAAATTAAGAATACTGGGTGCCAGCCATGGAAGTCCCGTGAGTCTTTGGGACTCGGCACTGATGGAGACTCATCCTGACCCAGGAGAAAGGAGCTGTCTCTTTCCCATGGCCACAAAATGCCATCCTTGACCTTCTGCTTGGCTCCACCATTTGCACAAATCCTTTGGCTTTCCCCTACTTGACCTCCTGCAAGTTGCAATGGACATATAAGGCACATGGCTCCCCAGGACCACACCAGGCATGCTCTGGGTCGGTATCATGACAGAAGAGTTAGACTGAAAGGATTGACTGATTACAAGCCAGATGCCCCACAGCAATACAGCATTTCCTAAGAGTATGTTTTAAAATGCTCTAAAAGACCAAAGGTTTTTCAAGAAAGCAGTAGCTTCCAATAAGTGGTAAGTCTCTACCAGGAATGGTGAGTGCATTTTTTTTTTTTTAATAATAAAATTTAAGAAAGCTTTTCATTCAATGAAGGTTTTCTCTCTTTTGACAGAGGACCCTGGCTTCAGCTGGCAGTCTGAGAGAAAATTTATCATCATATAAAGCCACTTTTTGGCTTTGACAAACCAGGCTGAAAGTTGAGAGGGAGGGAAGGTACTGGGGAATACTTGCTGATGAATAATCTTTTCCCCTCCATGAGCCTCAAATCCAAACTTAAATCAAGGGGTTCTTGCATCACAAATTTTTGGAAGAATGATTTGTGTCTTTTCCCCATCTCTGGAATCCAGATCTCTGCTTCATACAGAAGAAGCCTCATATGTTGATTCTCCTTTTCCATTCCCGCTCCACTATTTCTATGTCCCTTGATTTCAGCTTTTGTTCCCTTAATGGTTTTGCAGCTTTGACTCAGCAAACAAAAGCCAGTTGCTCTGTGTGCACTGGACTCATTCCTATTCTTTCACCACACACCAAGATCCCTTGACATGGGCCATTCACACTGCTCAGTGCTCAGTGTCAGCAGCAAGACACGCTGAAATATGGAGAGTGAAAGCTTTCCTGAAACACATACTCCAGAATTAAAGATACCCAAATGTACAGGAAACTTTTAAATTGTAATGTGATCATCCTGTAGAAGACCACAGGCCCTGAACAAACAGATTTTCAGTACCACCATGCTATGACTCACTGTGAATTTACCTCCAGCAGCAGTATGAAAGATTGTGCACAGGCTGAAAAGTCACACTTGGTGCTGCAGCTCTTCTGTCATTTCAGTATTTTTATTTTTTACTCAGACATAATTATTAAGTAGTGGCAGCATAAAACACCTACCTTGCCCAGCCATGCCATCACTTCTTAGCAACAAAATTCACTGTACTTGTAATTTGATAGTCTAAAACCTAAAAAATAAGAGCCATGGATGAGATAAGTGTTGTAAAGTCTTGTCTAGACAGTTGTTTATAATATGTGGGCATTTAGTATAGATTTTATTAAGCTCCTAGGACTGTAGTGTCCCTACATAAGTTCCTTGTCTGAAATCCTGAATCCACAGGAAGGAGAGAAGAGCAGAAACAAGGGAGGTCCAGAGACTGGCAAGTGAAGTGCCTGGGAAGCTTAAAGAAATGTCTGGGGAAAGAAGACTGAGAACAATGGGATTATGACTATTAAAGAAAATGATGTGAGATTTGCACAACAGATCAAACATACAGAAAGGGAGCTGTGTCCTCTTCAGCCTCTCTCCTAACAAACGACAAAGGTTCTGTCAATGGAGTAGAAAGATTATATTTTTAAGTGATTTAAGAAAAGTCTCAATGTGAATAAATAATCTGTGGAACTCTCTGCCAGAAAAACAATCAGGAAACCACAAATGTTGCACTTCAAAACAGATTAGTGTTATTTATGACAAGATACAACTACAGGGTTATCAAGTCCTCTGATTCTCATCCAAATGACTAACAAAAGGCTTGGGATCCTTTTTTTAATTTAGAAAAATAATTAATTGCTCTCTAACTTGTTTTGTCCTTGTAGTGACCAATACGAACAAATGTTATCACACTGGATATCTTATCTGCTAGGGCAGTGTTTGTGTTTCCCTATTGCATTCCTACTTATGTTACTGACTCCTCTATAATATGGAGAGATTAACAGCATTTTCCTTGTTTAAAAATTGTCCCTTTCAAGCTAAGAGATGTCAAAAATCTCTCAGATGCAGGACTTCAATTGTGAAAACACTGCTTACACTTTTTTTTATGATTATAGCTTTTCGTTGCCAAAATACCAATGACTATTTTGAGTGAGAATATGACTCTTGTGCTAACATATGTAAGCATAAGAGATACTGTGAAGGAACCACACTGAAATAAAAGCTATTAATAGCTTTATTAACACTTGTGTAAAAGCAGCTGTTCCAAATTCTTAGGGATCTTTATGGACTTCTGAGTCTCTGGAAGTTTGGGGGAAACTGTTTACTGACTTTATAAAAACCTTGAATTGAAGACTAATTATCTTTAATTTTGGTCAAAGTTATCAAATATTTAATCATGTGTTTTAGAAAGTTGGGTCCTGATGAAAAGTGAGCAAAATAAAGACTGCACAGGTCTTTTTGGATCAGTTTTCAAGCTATGTTTATCAACACTGTTTGAGTCACCAGAATGAAAGGCCAGCCTTGAAAGTCTTGCACACAGCAAGGTATTTCAGCAAAAGAACCTCAGACAATTGATATCTTCAGTTTCATGTTGAAGTATATATTTCATTTCCTGCCTGGATTGTTTTTGTGTAAGGTCCAGGCTAAGTGCTTATTCCTAAGCAGGTTTTCTTACTCACTTTATCTCTCTATGCCACTTTTCCACCTCAACTACTTAAATTCAGTTTTATGGACTAAGGATTATCTTCTGATTAATGCAGTTGATTTCTGATCCCAGTTATCAGTGCAAAACACAACCATCACAATCTTACTGGAAGCAGTTTGTTTGCTGTCCTCAAAAAAAATCCAAGGTGACTTCCCATATATCTGAGGCCAGCTAAACATTGGGACATATAAAACTTCTTGGACTCCATGAGAGATTTCCTAGAAACTTTGAAATATTCTGTATGAAATCACTCAGAAACTGTCCAGTCTGCTGGACATGCCTTTCATCAAGGTCTCTTCAACTTTCTCCCACCAATGAACTTCTTCCCAAAATTGGGCAAGCCCAGCATTTCCTCCTCTGGTGAACAGGTTCACCCAGTTAGTCACTGCCTGCAAAGTTCTGACCATATATGTGCTGTCCATATATCTACCAAAATGAAGCAGGTCACACATGAGGATTTATTCTGTATCTGGAAGGCATCTCCTTGGGAATAAATTTGGCAAAGCTAACTTAGGCTTGGGCTAATCCTCTTTCAACAAAACATACCACAATTTTTGTTACCTGAAGTCACAAATATAAAGACCACATTTGAGTAGAAAAACAGAAGTAACTGAATTGACATGCTCATTTTTAAATCCCACCTCCATTTTGCCAGGTCAGGTCTGACAGCTTTGCATTTTGTCATTTGATGTGAATAGGTTCAAACAACCTAAAACTAATCCATGCACAAACTCCTGGACAGCCACAAATCTTCACAATCTCTTGCCATCAGTGATTGCAGAGCACTCACAGCACCACTGGCACTCTTTCTCAGGGAAACATCATGCTTAGAATCACAGCACAGTGAACTGTCAAGTCTTATTTCCCTTCTTAATGAGTGAGCAAATGGGCTGGTGGATTTTTACAAGCATGTAACTTGTGAACTGATAGTGTTTACCTTGGCTATTATTTTTTTTAAGGAAGCCTTCCCTGGCCACAGTACAAACATCCCTTTTGCTGCAGGCTGTCCCTTTGTCTGGCAGTCCCAGGCTTGGAGCCTATTGACTGCTCCAGTGCTCAGGCAGAGAGGAGCTTCCCCGGATACAGAGCTCAAACTTTCACTGGCTTCTCCATTCAGGCTAAAAGTGGCCACTTTAAAAGAAAAAAAAAAAAAAACCCACCAAAAAACCAGTTCAAAGAACAGGCAAACAATTCCAGAGTCCTGAAGAAATAAAACATTGCTAGAGGAAATCTCTGTCTGGTGCAAACAAGCTTCAATTGGTACAGTGGGAAAACATTGTATTCCACCCAGCCCTGAGCTATCCCAGTGAGAGTCTTCAGGAGGGCAGCACTCCTCCAGTCCCCTGCCCTCTCCACAAGGAGCAGGCATCGTTTGTGCACCGCTCAGGGGAAGATGGGAGGGTGAAATGTGTCTGCAATGACCCACACAGGATAGGTGCAGTGGGGCCTGCCCTTCCTGATGAACAGAAATTAAGAAGGAAATCAAATCTTTCCAACTACCAGGCAGTGTAAATGCAGCTTGTGTCCTATCCTTGAATCTACAGAACCCATTCTACTCCAGCAATATGGACCAGGATGCTTTCAAAATGTGTGTGGCTGCAGAAGAAAGAGGGGGGATAAGAGGTAAGAGACATGTGTAAAGACATACAGCTCATGAAGAAATGTTGCCTTTCCACTTAATGGCCTAGATGAAATAAATTACCTCCTGCACAAGGAAAGAGCTGTTTCCTACCAAAGGTGAGGTAAGTGCCACTCTTGCAGCTTCTTCAGCTGGAGAGGCACATGGAAGAGCTGGCAACACAAAAGGGAAATGTAGGACTCACAGGAGGGAACAGAGCTATCCCCAAAATCCCAGCTCCTCTTGGCTGTTGGACAAAAACCCCTTCTCTCTTCTGCAAGGTCCTTCCTCTTGTATGGAGAATTCTGTGAAACAAAACCCTGAGGAGTTCAGGAATTACATGCCCAGCACTTCATGAAGATGCATTCAAGAAAGGGCTGGACAAGTTATTCAGCTGAAAAATGACTTCATTGCAACAATTACCAAATCCCTATCAATTCTGTTTTTAGGATTATTGAAGCAACATAGTCACTTACACATAAGTGAAACGAATTTAAAACTATTTAGCAATATTATTTTTTCTATTAAAACAGTTCTGGGGTAGATTTGCATTCTCATACATAAAACTCAAAACTAATGCATTCCAATGTAAACAGCTAATAGTACATACATTCAGAATTGTTCTGTTCTGCAAGTATGAAAGCTTAACTACCTAAATATTGTAAGTTTAGTTATGGAGGATGACCCAATGATGTGTTTTAAGAGCACTATGGGTGAACAGTGAAACAAACATGTTTTGCCACAGACTTCAGCAGAGGGAGGCTCAGGGAAAACTAGAGAGAGAAGGAAAGTAAAAGATAGGGTGGTGAAAGGCAAAAGCTATCAGTGAGATCTGCTGCTGACTATGCCCCTTATTTGTTACTTTGCAAATACAATGGAGATGCAAAAACAGGCTGTAAAATTCCTCTGAGGAGAAAAATCTATACCCTTATATACCCCTCTCCAGTATCTTCTTTAGCAATCTTGCCTTTGGTTTCAGTGTAATATGAACAGACCTATCTGCTTACAAAAGCTCCCCTCTTCCCACCAGCCTTGTTTGTTATTTTATGTGTTTCTGCATCATTTGCACAGTTAGCTTTGATCTACATTCCTCCTCGGTGTGCGGTTTCCTTTTCAGCTACCAAAAGGAAAACTCTTTGGTTTGAGAATTTTGAAGCTTATTTTGAAGCTCCACTGGCCAAAAATACCTGTTTTTAATCCAAGTGAACACAACTCAGTGCTTTTCAGCTCTTCACCACTGGTTGCCTTCCTTTCAGGAAAAATCTCTTTGAATGAGAAGTGACCACTTCATACTCCAATAAAATGTCCAAATTGTAATCCCAGCTGGCATAAATGACAGCATTCTGTTTGCTACCACTGGGTTTGGATATTGACACTCATGCATAATTTGATCCTTGAATTGTTTTCATTTTAGCATCATCCTGAAATGTTCAATATTTGTGTCACTTCTGATACCCACTAACATATACCATGCTGTTCTAAAACATCATTAAAGCAGATAATTAGGAATTCTCTCAATACTTCTTTATTACAGACTCAATCTATCTTCCACCACTGCCAGAATTCCTGCAGCCTCCAAGGGCTGACTGAATTTTGGTGCAATTGCAAAATTACTTCTGCAAAAATTTTAAAAATCCTTCTGCATGCAGTATGTGATGTTGAATGTAAAGTCTGTGCCATTTTAATCCTTCCTCCTTCTCTAACAATCATCACAATGCAACAGCACTAGGAATAGTCTATAGACAAAACACAGTTCATAAATAACAGGTAAACAATCTTCAAATGAGAAGAGAAGCCAGGACACATCCTTGGATTGACTCTTTGACTGGGAAACAGGATATATTCTTCAAGGACCTTGCAGGGATAGTCCCAGAGGACAATTAGAGATTAGATCTTCTCTTCTTTGGGGTTAGGCCACAGGAGTTAACTTGGGAAACAATTCACATAAACAAAGTGCTAGCAAGAGGAAGGGCACTGTCAGATTCTGCTTCTGTGTCTTTACTGGACACGGGCCCTCATGTCAAGCTCCACATTAAGAACTTGATTTCAAATGGCAACAGGGCATTAATTGACATCATCAGTACTAGAAAGGAGCAACCCTTTGAGATTCTGGAGATTAATTAACTATTTTGGGAAGATTCTTAATGAGATAGCCTAGAATTAGAGTATGCTGATCCACTGGCCAAAAGTAAGTAACTAAACTGTGCTTAGTATCACTCAGAGGATACTGAGCTCCTTCCAGAAGAGCAAGTGCAGAACCTTGGAGATTTGTGCTCTTCTCATCTGCAGCCTGGTCTATTATATGCAGTCAAAGGCAGATTCATGCTCTCTATGAATAGTTTTTGTTTTAAGAAAAAATTGGTGAAGAAAATTTGTATTCGAGTGCCTGTGTGCACATAAGCAGTGGGGGAAAACATTCCTACTTTGCAAGAAGAAAAAGATTCCTCATAAAAACACAGCCATGCCCATTTTACCAGAGTAAATGCTAAGTACCTGAAATATCTAAGAATAACTTCTCTCTTTCATACATAAATATATATATATATGGAGAAAAATAAAAGCATATACATGGAGCAATGTGTATGTCTATCCTTGTATGAAGAAGTTTTGCTGGAATGGGAGGCATATATGGGACTTGTAAACTGCTCTGTATTTAATCTAAAATTAAGCAAATGGAAGCTGTTTCCTGTTAGGTGTATGTGGATAAGGTTATTGCGGATTCTAATGTGAAATGTAGAGGTTTTTCTGTACCTGCTCTTGAAACACATTTCTCTGTAGCTCTAAGATATAGGACTTTAATATTAAAGATACATTGGAACACAGTAATGGTGCTCTGTGTAGTTCTTTCTGCAAAGTCAAATTCCTCATCTAGGAAAGTGAGAGGATTATAATATCACAGAAGAAAATTATTACTTGCACCCAAAAAGCAATGCCAATGGACAATCCAGGAAACACACGGTTTCCTTTCTTTTTTATTAGAAATATCTAGAAACATACACAGACTGTAAATCTCAGATAAATAAGCTAAAGGCCGGAAACACCCTGCATCCCAGCTGGCAATGCAGTACAAAAGCAGCACATCAGGGTTACCCCAGAGCAGAGCCCCCAGAGCAGAGCCTGCCTCAGCTGTGCTGCCTGCCACCTTCTGCATTGTCAGAACCACAGCTTGCATCATTAAGACTTGAAACCGATCCACTTCAGTGATTAGGCTGATCCAAGGACACAGACAGAAGAGCAGGATTTAATGGGCAGGCAGGCAGGAGAAGTCTTTTAACACTTTAGAAAACATTGACTTGGTGGAAGGAATTGGCTAGCTGAAGGGATTAGTAATGAGATACTGAGCCCCTTAGCTCTAGGTCACCACACTGAATCTGGTCCAGGTCAGTAGAAATCAAAAGCTGTTGCTGTTCAGTGGCCTTCAGGAATCAGTTGGTGGTCTCACCCCAGCCACCTCTGGCAGAATATTTGGACCAACACTAATGATAACAGTTGGCAGCACTTCTAGGAAAGGTTTAGAGCTGGCACAGCATAGGAAAAGTCTGAGCAGAGAAAGATGTCCCTGCAAACACTCTAGGCTGTGATTCAAGAAAAATGAGAAATCAAGCTCCCTCATCTTCTTCAGATTTCCAGTGTGACTTGGGGCATGAAATTGAGGATCCTGTTCAAGAAAACTTTATTTTATCACTGCAATGGTCTTCATAAAGCATCTAAGGCCTAAACATCTCTGAAGCTTAGACGCCCACCTTTAAAATGGGAATAATTATCTTAAAGTGCTTCTGCAGGGAGATCCTGAGTAAAGGGGAGATACAAAAGCTAAACAAGGAACCAAGACAAGGAAGCAAACCCTTTCCAAGTCAAATCAGCTCCCCTACCCCCAAAGCAAGGCATTTGCTGTGTATGCACCCCATTCACAAAGCTCTGTGCTTCAGGTGCTTTAAAAAAAGGGGGAAAAAATCTACAACAAATTCCCCTTATAACAAAGAGTACCCCCAGACAACCCCAAATTTCCACTTCTGCCCAGCAGAGCCACATCAAAGAATTCAGCTGCTCCCAGCTTTTCTCCCACCTAGGATGGAAATTCTAATGTGTTGTGCAGGAGGTCAAATAGATTATCATAATAGGCCCTCTGGCCTTAAAAACTATGAAATTGGAGAGTGAATCACAAGGCATCAGTCACCATTGAAGGCAGGATGGTAGGCGGCAGAGCTCAGGGATAGGGTGTGATATGGCAGAGTAAATCCAATGTTCTTAGGCCCTGTGAAGCTGGGAAAGTGACATTTTACCTTCTTTGTTGCCCCTTTGGGACACGGAGAGATGCAGGTTATAATAATAATAAGCCCAGTCCGCTGTCAATGCAGCCTTAAGAATATTGCCTCTTACAGGAGTGAGTGCATGAAGGATTGAGAAACACTACTTATTTTCAAACTGGATTAAGTCTTTCAAAAGCTAATAGGTTTCCAATGAGCTGTGGTGTTGCTGCTGCAGCTGCTCTAATTTGAGAATGAAAGAATGCAGGCTTTGTGCCTAGGGACCTGTTATTGATCCAAGCAAGAAGGATGGGAAGGAAGGGGGTAGAAGAGGGTTATCCTCCTTTCAGCTGGGGCAGGGGCATTCTTTTCAAAGTCACATTATCTGCTAGTAACAACAAAACCTAACCCCATGACATGCTGCTTTATACAGAATTGCACTTGTTGAGAACTAAAAGCATCAGAGAAAAAAACCTCCACTGGCAACCTCGGGCAGCAAACTTCATTGAGGGCCCACGAGACTCAACAGATGGGTGTCGAGACTCCCTCATTAGGAAACGTGCCTGTCCCTTTGCATCTGCTGCCACGCACTCATTAGCATTGCAGGCTCACAGATTCCTTAGCACGTGCTTCCAATAAATATTGGAGAGAAAGGAGGGGAAGGAAGCCACTGCTTGGAGCAGCAAGATGAGGGGTCACCCACCAGGCTGGGAAATCCTTACACATACATACACATACACACACACACACACACACACACACACACACACACACACACACACACTCTCACACTGCCCCATAGCCCCAGAGAGGGGAGGACAATAAAAGGCAGCCAACCACAAATGTGCAGTTAAAGGGACAGGTGTGGAATTGCTTCTATTCATAGTTGTGGCAGATCCTCATTCATTCCTCTCTGCCACAGTAAATAAAAATCATCATTATATATAGGAAAGATCCCAGCAATTCAGGGCAACACACAGTTTGTGGATCTGTGAGAGTCTGTGGCCTCTTTCACACAGAAAGCTGGAGCACACTGGGTAATGCCATAATCTTCAAAGAAATTAATCAGTTTTAAGAGTCCAATTCTACAGCCAGGCTCTTTTTCTTCACCAAGGTGTCCTGCTGCCCCAGTGCCGCAAATCAGGGATGTCCTTCACCACACCTGGCGTAGTCCATGACTCAGGGCTGAGATCACGAGCAGCTGAAGAGAAAATCATCTCCCGTGTGTTATGTTGTGAGGCAGGAATGGAAAACCTAGGCACTGTGGAAAGAGCAAAGACAAACCTTTAACCAGAGAGGCAGATGACAGGGAACTGTATCCTGCTCAGACTCCCAAGCATGTCCCTTTATTTGCCACCTCTCCCTGATATCCCTAGACTATTCATATTCCAGTCCTTCTCATTTGCTCTGTTTTCCACTATCCTGCTGGAAGCTGCAGGTATTTTGACCACAGCTAACTCCAGAGTGGGACTGGAAATCTCAAGTGATGAATTGTGGGAGTTGATACAAATCTTGTCCAAAATGCAGTTTTCAACACCAAAACTCCTAAATCAGTGCAGACTCAGATTTTTCCAGATGCTGCTGGCTCTAACACCCAGTCCTGTCAGATCTCATGCTGCATGATCAGTGACAGAAAAGTCCTCAGTGCACATCTGCAAGTAGCAGCACTGTTGTGACATGCAGAATGGTCAAGAGGCTTTTTTCATTCTTCTGTAAAGGATGAACATAGAGAAAGACATTTTTTCTCTCCTTTAGGGCCTTGCCTTTATCTGTATTACTAAGGACACCAGCCACCTGCTGTGACCTGTGCTTTACCCAAAAACATTTAGCTGATGCAGAAAGGTTCCTTCCACCAGGGAGTCAGCAGTGCCAAGGGAACAGGTAAAAAAAGGCCACTGTGCACATCCCTAACTCCCTGAATAAAGGAATTCCCTTGTAGACAGAAGCATTGCTCCCATGCACTGAACTTTGTGGCCCAACCTACTAGCCACTCCAGCAAGTCACTTAAACAAGTCCCTAACATAAAGTTTTTTTGTTTCTTGATTTAGGCACATCCCTATTTTGGGCTGAATTTAGATTTTAGACACTTTAATGTCTTTAAAAGTTTCTTCAGGCCAAATGAAGCAACTCCCTTTATATTCCCCATGCAGGAATAAGTAAAATCAAGGCCCAGAATTTCAGATCAGCCAGGGAATGATGACAGGCAAAGGCAAGAAGTCATTTACTGTACACTCAGATTTAAATCTGCTAATCACAGCTCTCTTCTTTTTAGACATTTCCTTAGCTAAATGACACCCCTGTATACTTCAGTCTTGCACTCTCAGGATAATTTGTGATTGAGAATGTATTGAACACCTGCAATTCACAATGAAAATAATTTGCATGAGAAGTTCAGGCATTTTGATGCTGTCATAACAAGCAAACGAAATGGTCTCAGCACTTCCTTGACAAAACTGGCTCAAAGAAGCACCTTTACAGAAAGCTGTGAGGAAAACACTGCTGGAAATGTGGAGCTCTGTTAAAAGCACCCATTGTTCACTGGAGATGGGGCTCAGCCCAGGTTTCAGTGCAGCCTCTTTGACAAGAATAGCCAAGGTTGCTGCTTATCAAATGAAAGTGTCATCTTGTCTGTGACAGACGTGCCAGCACTGCTCAGTGTCCCAGTCTTTGCACCTACTGGAAGCTGTTCCACCTTGATAAACTGTACCCCTCCCCAGATCTAAAACCGTACTCTCAGCTCTTCCCCGCTTTTAGAAAGCTGGGATTTTAGATCAAATCACTGCTACACAGGAATCCCACTCCTGGGGAGGATAAGTGAAGGACAAAGCAGTTGGGTTCACAGGTTAATGTGGAGGCATCTGATCCCTGAAGGGTTAACAGAGGAGCAACCAGAGAGTAGGTTTTATGTGCGTATAAATAAAGGAAACTGAAGGAGAAACAGTATTATTCTCTGGAACGGAGTGAGATCTCAATTTTAAGCTGTGACAGAAAGCAATAATGTTATGCATTCACTTAATTACAGCTGGATAAAACATAAAGGCTCTACAATAGACATCTTTTTCGGTACTAAACTTTAACTCTTTCAGGGACTTTACCGGTTCTCACTGCAGTGATTTCTGAGTACCCCAGAATCATTTTTATTATTATTATTGTTCTGGGAGTATCCTCTGAAATAGATTTAGTTCTATTTCAGAACTAAATAAATTGCCCACTTTCATTCTGGGCAACAAGATATTTCTAACACACAGAAAAACTAAGGTGGGAATTTCAAAGTGACAAAATGCACACACACAGTAAACACAGCACAGCTTTGAAATTTTAGCTCTCAAGAAACACACTCCAGGGAAAGGGGAAAGTAAGGGCTTGTGGCAGCCAACTGGATTTGGGGCTCTGGTTACTAGAGCATCTTCTTCTTCAAGACCTTTTGTCACATTTGGAAAGTTTGCCTGAAGACACAGTTTTCAGAAATTGCCTGACTGGGAAGAACGGAACGTTCATGGAAGTAAGAATGCACTCTTTAGCACTGGGTAAACTGTGCTCTTTCTCTGCCACTTGCTCAACTCTCATCAGGGGCAGTTTTCTCCCCTGCTCCATTTGTGAAACAGTCTAACACTGGGTGTGGCTTCCCCACAAAACACTTCCTAATTAGTTTCTAAACATTAAATTATTATGGAAGCGCAATTCCCATCCTACTCAGGTGATGAAAAGCTTTACAGGAGTTCAGTCTCACTTTGTAATTAGAGAAATTAGCTTTCTAAGTTTAGATCACTCAGCTGTGCAAATGGGTTCATCTGCTGGAATGTGTTGCTCCGAAATGTGTGTCAGCCAAGCAGCACAGCACGGGCCCTATCTCTGCTCTGTGACACTTGCCCAAGTGGGCAGGTCATTTCCAGAACAGCAAGAGGAAAATGAAGTGTTGTGGGTGTATTATAGGAAAGGCCTTATCTCAAAGCTCACTCATCCATGATTGACTGGGGCGATATGTCCTTCTCCTTGCAACAGGGAAGCTTAACTCCTAGATAAAGGATTATCTGAGTGGATGAAATTTTACTCTTCCACTCAATTTGTCCGGGCTTATATCTAAAACTGCAGCAAATTTGTTTTACTGACTAATTTCTGAGAGCTAAACTAGTTTTATTAAAATCTGGAGGAACAAAGGACTCCTTTAGCCTCTTCATTTGCTGTGAAAAGAGGTCATTGAGCTTTATGAATTTTTTATGACCACAGATTCCACATGTCAACAGATTCTTTTCTGGTAGTTCTTTAACTGGTTTATTTAAGGCTGATGCAGCATCAGTCCCCTATGATTATGCAACTGTCTTGATCTGCATTACAGTAGTAAACAAAAGTTTAGTCACCAACTTGAAAATGAGATGCATCAGGCCCCTGAATGAAGAATTTTTCCAGGGGCACCATTCCAAGCTTACCTTCAGGTATCACAAATCTAAGGAAATCCTGTGGGATTGTCCACAGCCACGGCTCAATGAGTCACTTAGCTTTAAAAGGAAATTACAACTTTCCTCACACAAAGAATTGACTTCACGACACCTGACCCTCATAAGCCAGACACTCCCTCTAAAGGCTGTGATCCTCGTCCCACCGAAGTCCTGGGCAATCTCCCAGTGGCCCCAACGAGCAGCTCTATACTAGGGAATTGATTCAGGCCCAAAATTAAGCTGGACTTTGGCACACTCAATGCCTGTAGCAGGTTCTAATATGGATGTGATCTAATTATGTCAGAATAGGAAGATTAGCAGGAAGTAACTTTACGCAATGTAAAAAGCCCAACCAGCCACAGAGGAAGACACGTCGGCTCCACACCTCGTGAGACGTGCAGGCAGAGCCTTGCAGCAGGGATTTTATGTGCACCAGTCTCAGGCTGCTCAAAACAACTGCAGCTCAAGCCCCTGTGCACATGCAGCAGTTTGCATGTTGCTGTATCCTTAGTGAAGAGAGCTTGAAAAGATGCTCAGGTTGAAGGCAACGTGCTCAGCTGGTTTTCAGTGCTGCTCTGCAGTGGCTCAAGATCTTCCTTGACCGCTCAGAGAAAAAAAAGCAAGAGATGGAACTTCAAGGGGGAAATTCTAGACTAAATAAGTTTAGAGGCATTTTACTGCTGACTTCTATGGGGTCAAAATTTCTTTCAGGGCTGCAAAACCCTTCTGCAGATGATTCATGCCCTGCCTTGCTGTACCTATCACTAATACTCTCCATCTCAAGACACTGGGAGACTTAATTCATTAATGCTTGCAAAGCATTTTAAGTTGTTGGACAAGTAATTCTGTTTGAGGGCAGCTACACTGCTGAGTCACAAGCACTGTGGGAAAGAGAGCTCTGGATTTCCTAAGCATTGGAGTCAAACAGGTAGAGTAACCTTTTACAGAAAGGCCAGCTCCAGACCTGCCCTAAAGGTACGGAGCATACCAGCAGCAGCAGGGTATTTAAAGGCCCAGAGGAACAGCTTTGTGGCACTTGGGAATAAGTAACATTTAACTAGGCTGTGGAAGCTAACCAACACCCACTGGGGGAAAAAAAGGGAGAGGCACTGATATCACCAAACTGCAGCCATGTCATGGACTAAACACCATGATGGTTTACCAGCCTTCGGAAAGTTAATGAATCCAGTGAGGTACAACCAAAGCTGCTGGAACCTAGGGTTGAGCAAGGCTGGAAGGAGAAGTCGGCAACTGTGCACCTTTACAGGCATGCCAGAATGTGAACTTACAAATGGGAACAGGATCTGCAGGAGTCTGGTGGAAGTCTAAGCACAGTTTTAAGGCGAGGGGCACAAATGCCACCAGCTTTCCAGCCTGGGGTACTCCAGAACGGGACAGACCTCACCACAGCCAAGAACAGGCATGCACTTTGCTTTTGCCATAGGAAATGAAAACAAAGGATATAAAATTAGGTCAGAAATCTTACTTTCCTCTGTACCACTGACTCTGCTGTATAAAATAGACATTCACACATCTACTGTTAGATCAGGGTGGAATGATCAGGACATAAGAATAGCTGTGCTGGGTCAGACCGCACGTCATGTAGGCTAAGTTCCTGTCGCCAGTGCCTCAGGAAGAAAGGGACAGCGATGCAGCGAGTTCCCAGCACAGTCACCCAACTTCTGGACCCACAGCCCAGGGACTTCCCAAACCAGAGACAAAGTTAGGGGTGGGGTTTTTTAGGGATTTTCTTTTTTTGTTCAATGCCCTTTGATGTATGGCTCTTCCTCTGAGACCCAGCCTGAATCTTTTTGCTACCGTGCAAACTTTTGGGTTTCTCAGTAACCTGTGACAGGGAGTCCCTTAAGTAATCACCTGGCTGTGTGGCTGTGGACCTTGAAAACCGGGACGAGCCTCTGCAGCGCGGAGACAGGGTCCCTGACAATCTCGGCACTCTGCCAGCACTGTGGTACCGGCACTGATCAGCTGAGGGACCTTTCCTCCCGCTCCAAGCCGGGGAGGCCCCCGCCGGCGCGACCTCGTGTTGAGGCGGGCGCAGCGAGACGCACGGTGGCGACTGCCACCTCCGCTTCCCCCAGGACAGCCGCTGGCCTGGGCTACCTGAGAACCCCCGGCCGGCCGTGCTCCCAGTGCCCTCAGGGAGCGCCGGCCCGCTCCGGGCAGCGCCCCCACCCCGTCCCGCCTCAGGTACGGCGGGCCGGCAATGGCGGGCGGCCGCTGCCGGCCAGCGGCGGGGGAAAAGTTTCACACCGCAAAAAGCGTCCCCCAAAAGGCTTCGTTCTTCCTTTCACCAGGGCCGAGAAGGCGAAGGGGAATAGGCTGCGGCTCGCGGGCGGGCAGGACCTGCGAGTCCCCTCAGCGAGCGGCGAGGCGGGAAAAGCCCTGAGCCGGGAGCGCCGCCGAGGGAGCGCCGGGGCCGCCTCAGCGCGGCTCCTCCCGCTCCAGGTAGCGCTGGAAGCACCGGCGGAGCGGCGCTTCCCGAGAGACGGGCCCTCGGGGCGGCCGGGGCGCACCGCCTCCCTCGGGCAGAGGAGCCGCCGACCCGCAGCACACACCATCCCCACTGCTAATACCTGCCTTGCCCTGCCCGTGCCATTCCCGTCCTCTGCTCCCTCCTCCTTGCTATCCCCCTCATGCATATGGATGGACGCATGCGCCCACCGCCCTGGGCTAGATGAAGCGGAGCGGCGGCGGCGCTCCCAGACGGGCGGGCGGCTGCGGGGCGGTGCGTGTGCTGCATGTGCGTGTGTGTGTGTGTGTGAGTGAGTGAGTGAGTGTGTGTGCGTGCGTGTGTGTGTGTCTCGGGGGGGGCCAGGGCTCCGCCGCAAGAAATAAAAGGACTGGGGCAATAATCGCCATAATAAAGCAAAAAAAAAAAAAAAAAAAAAAAAAAAGAGAAGAAAAGGGAAAGAAAAGAGGGGAGGCGAGAGAATAAGACGGATAAAAGGAGGCCGGGCTGCTTTGCATTGAAGAGCGGGGCGCTATTGAAAGCGCTTGAAAAGCGGCGTTGTCCGGCGCGGGTGCGCCGCGGTATATTAGAGCGGGGTGGCGGCAGCAGGAGCAGCAGCGGCAGCGCCTCCTCCGCCTCCTCCTCCTCCTCCTCCTCCTTCTTCTTCTTCTTCTTCTTCTCCTCCTCCTCCTCCTTCTCCTCCTCCTCCTCCCTCCTGGCCCTCCCCGTCCCGACCCGGAGCGAGCGGCGGCGGCCCTACAGGCGGACAGCGCGGCGGCGGCATGCGTGCGCCCCGGCGGGCAGCCGCGGCGGCGTGCTCCATCCTCACCCTGCTCCTGGCGCTGCGGGCCGAGGTACGTACCTGGGCACGGCACGGGGCCGCTCTGGAGCCCGCTGCCGCCCTTTTGGCGCTCTCTTCTAGAGCTTGCGGGAGATGGGTTTGGGATATCCCGGACGGGCGCTTCTGCACGGCTCCTTCAGCCGGAGTGGAGCTGCTGCTCGTAACTTCTCTGTGGAGATGGCAAACGCGGGAGTGCTCCTTGCAGCAAGGCTTAATTCCCGCGGTTACTGCAAACCGCTTTTATTTTCACTGAAATCACTTTTTTCCCGATTTTCCTCTTTTTAAAATTTTTAAAATACTTTATTTTTTTGTTACTGAATTGAACAGCAGCACTGGTGTTTAATGAGCGGGCTCTGGGTCTCAGCTCGGCAGCTCCAGCCTTCCCCGGCTCAGCTGCAGCCTGGAGAAGGCAGAGGGGTGGCTGAGTGCCTTTCCAGGCAGTGCATTAGGAGCTACATCTTTTTGCTAGGTTTGCTCCTCGCCTATGCACTCTTGGTTTGGTTTAGTTTTATTTTCTAACCATTTGGAAGCCGTCCTCACGCTGTTGTGGGCTTGTTTTTTTTTTTTTTTTTTTTCGGAGCTGGCACTTAAGGTTGTTTTTTGGCATTGACGGCCGTAATTTAGTTGGGCTGATTTATGAGCCCTTCTCATGGATGTCTGATAAGGGAAAGCTTGAAGTGGTTATCTTTGCTTCTTTTTTAATATTATGCATGTGCTTCTTGAAAGCACACTTAAAATTACTTTTTCCTGTCTTCAGAGTTGTGGTAGATTATGTTTGGGGGAAAAAGTTAGGCAACTGCCTGTCTCTTGTTTCTTTTTTTTTATTATTTTTGTTTGTTTGTTTTGTTTTTTCCCTTCGGTTCTTTCTTGGGATTAACAGGTGACTTTAGCGTCGGGACAGTTCGAGTTGGAGATCTTATCCATGCAAAATGTGAATGGTGAACTGCAAAATGGAAATTGCTGCGATGGCACCCGAAACCCAGGAGATAAAAAATGCACCAGAGACGAGTGTGACACCTATTTTAAAGTTTGCCTGAAGGAGTATCAGTCACGGGTCACTGCTGGTGGTCCTTGCAGCTTCGGATCCAAATCCACTCCTGTCATCGGAGGAAATACCTTCAATTTAAAGTACAACCGGAATAATGAAAAGAACCGGATCGTTATCCCTTTCAGCTTTGCCTGGCCGGTGAGTTGCTTGAGCTGCTCTGGCTCTGGTCTCTTGGATGGTGCTTGAGATGATGTCCTTAAGTGAGCTGAACTCTGACTTCTTGTGCCAGGGGAAGAGGGATCAGGATTTGGGAGGGAGCAGGCATCTTGGCAAGAGCGTTGGGAATCCGAAGTACAGAAATGAGTAAATGTAGTGGTGTTTTTGTTTTCGTTCCCTGAGGCTCACAATGCACAGCCTGTTAAATTTGAAAGTCAGATGTGCAGTGAGGGGGATCTAAATGGGTCGGGGAAGCAAACCCAGTATCTCTGCACTTTACAGCATGAATAAGTCTCTTGAGACTTTGAAGGTCAAAAGTTCATTTTTTTTTCTTTTTTTTTTTCTTAACCAGTGAAATCTTGGGCTTAGGCCAGAAGAGCAGTGGGTTAGGGGCTATAGAGGGATCCCGTGTGAAAAGTGTGTGTCATAGCTGGCCTCCTTCCTCGGAGCGTGTTTGGGAAGGCTTCCTGCTTCTCCCAAGGGGGAATCTCACTGCGCTGCTCGGTGTGGATGGGAGCTGCTGTTGCTGTTCTTGGTGAAGTAGTTGCCAGCTTCCCTGGGAAGCTGGACTCCAGAAGCTAAAGACTGAGAAGAGCCTGGCTTTAGCTTTTGGTGCACTTCACTCACCCCTCCCCACTGTGTACCTTTTCCTGGCTACCTGCCTCTACGGTCCAGAGATTCCCTCTAGTTGTGTGCAAAACTCAGTGGCTCAGGGAGGTGGGGTTTTTGCCAAGCACTTTTCCAGTGTTGTCCACTGTAGTAAGTACTGGTGAGCCTTACAGGGCAGAGAGATGAAGGATGAGTGACCCCTTCCTTCATCAGTGATCCTGCTTTATTGTTGGCTGGAAAAAATATTCGGGCATCACTGCTGCTTGTTCCTTCTGGAGGGCTCAGGAGGGCTGAAGCTTTGATGGTCAGTGAGCTTTGCAGAGGAACCCTCAGGTCCCTGCACAAAAAGGGAGGACCATCTTTCCCAAATGGCCATCAGACAGCACAGACCCACAGAAGCAGACTCCAGGGCCACAGGATCGGTGGACATGGAAGAGTGCCATGACCTCGGATGGCTGGAGGTGCACAGTTTTTGTGCCCGGCAATGCTGCATGCAGGAGCTAGGGGTGGCTGAGCTGGGGGGCTCCTGTCTGGCTTTTGAGGTGCCTCTCTGGGATGCTGTGTTATAAATGCTGAAAGCTCCTAAAACTTGTATTTTGAGATCGCCTAGGAAACAAAACTGTTTCCCCCCCCACACCCCTTCTCCAAAGGTGCTGAGCAGACAGTTTCCTACCAACTGCCTTAAGAGTATGTTGATGCTCAGCAGTTTTGTAAATCCAGTCATCCTAACCTAGATGCCTAAGGTCATTTTTGGGAGGGGAGGAGGGCCCTGAATGTGCATGCAGGGGAGGGGTGAATCTCATTTCCTGTCTTCTGCCACTATAGCTGCTGGTGAGGTGGAAGCATGCCTAGACCCTCCAAAGCTTGGCCCTTCATGGCCGGATAAAGACTGGTTGCTGGGAGGGCCTGGACTTCTTCTGGGGGGAAGGAAAGCCTGCCCCAAAAGCATTCCTTCTCCAGTTGTGGTGTAGACACCCACTTTGTAGTCCTGCTGCCAAGTGCTGCAGGCAGCCATGTGTTCTTGAAGTGTCCTGTGCTGCCTCCTACCTGCCTCCTCTGTCAGCTGGGACTTGAGGAATACCGAGGACTGAGAAGGCACAAGGGAGAAATTAAGTCTCGGTTTTTGAGGAGATAGTATTACAAAGTACAATAGCAGAGTTAACGAAAGTATTCTCTGTTGGAAGTACAAGTCTGTCCTTTATTTCTTTCTCTTTAGTTTCTCTTTTTTTTTTCCCCTAACATGAAATGAGATAAAACTGTTATCAAATATACCATCAAAGGGATAAAGGGCTTTGTAAAAATCTGAGGTATTTGAAGCTCTGCCAATGGCTGTAGTGCTTGTGTTGCAGATTTTGACTTTTGTCAGAGAAGTCAGGTACATCAAGGATTTTTTTTTTTAACTAGCTCCCTTGAGTACCTTGAGTCTATATGTATGCATATAAAAGTGGTGTGAAAACCAAACATGTTACTTCTAACAGCCACTCTCTTCATAGGGTTGGGAAGAGAAATCTGTGTATAGAGGGTGGGTTTGGGGGAGTGGGGACCCTGGGAGAAGTCTCTTAAGCTTGCCTGCATCTTAGTAAAAAAATGCTTCTATTGTCCTATTGTCTAATCTCATTCAGCACTGGAATCCTAGATCAGCAGCAGCAAAACTCCAGTGCAGCCTTTGAAATGGGGAAAACTCAACAACTTGAGACACTTGTTCCATAAGCCTGGTATTTTGGAATAATCTCTTGCATTTTCCCAGGCAGAAATGCACTTTTTGAGACTCTGATGATAGTCTGTGTGTGATTATCAAGCTTGCTTCCCAGCTTTAGCTTTCACAGGACACAGCTTTTATGCTAGCCATTGTGACTTTCAAATGGCATTTGAACAAAAGAATATCTATGTGGCAAAGCTCTTATTTGTACTAAAATTGTGTACACAAATCATTTCAGATATTTTCAAAGCTCTATGGATAAAGTAGTAAACTCAATTTAGTCAGCTCTGATCTGATGCTGAAATTTCAGAACTTAAAAAACTCTTTAGGTGGCTGAATACTGTTGACTTCTGTAAAAGCTTGAGATTAGCATTGCATTTACTCATGTGGCTGATCATAAGAGGCATCTTTGAATACATTCAGCTGAAAATTATACTAGAGGTAATAAGACCAAAATATTAATCATATTGAAAATTCATGCCCTTCTCTGAAATGTGTTCTGCCCTCTGATAGAGGCTTTTCTTGAACGTTCCAGCTTGAGTCAGTAACAGTCTGAAGTGGTGTTGCCTTGACTACTTAAAAAAAAAAATTAAAAAGAAAAAGCCTCTTCCCATGTCAAGCTGCCCCCTTATGCCATTTGTGAAAAATAGTTGTGTTGCATTAGAGGCTTTTATTCATCATGCAGGCTAGGAAGGAGAATGGGGTGCATTAAAAGTATTGTGAGAGGGAGCTTGCAGTTGTCATGTAGATTTGAAGTGTCAGAGTCTTATTAATAACTTCTGGGGTTTGCTCTTGTCAGTTATGATATGTACCCATGTGAGTAATGGGTGTGGAGATGGTGGGCCATAAATTAATTTAAGTGATGGAAGGTTTGAGTAAGTTGCTAGGAAACAGGGCAGCAGACCAGCATAAAGGAACTGGAATGGATCAGAAAGCTGCCCCTGCAGTAGCTGGTAATTCTTCAGTAAATTGAAACAATAGTGATGATGATTAAAAAAGTAAAATGCACCTAGGCTCGCTTCCTACATTCATTTTAAGACTTCAGTGACTTTCTTGACAGGCAAGCTTGGCTTTTATGAAGCCATATAAAAAAAGAATGGAACAAAAGCGTTTCCATGTTCCACTTGTCAAAGTCTGTCTGAACAAGTTTTGTTCCAAGGCCGACACATGCTCTTCTCTCACATGAATCAAACCTCTGGCCTTTCTTAAAGAACCCCAAGTGTGATGTGTGCTGCACCTTGAGCGAGCTGAGCATCAATTAACTAAGCAAAACTTAACACTAAACTTTGCTTTTATGTAAAGAAAGTTCTTTTGGGGGTTTGGCGAGACTGAGTAAGAAGGTCGAACTTGGCAATTCCTTTGGTATGCATAGCTCCAATTTCAAACAGCTTGTTTATCCCAAAATTATGCTCCTTGTAATTATTTAATATTGGGGCCTATTGCACCAATGCACCAGGAAACTACTGAGGTGGAAAAAAACCCCTTCAGCATCTCAGTAAGTTTAGCATAAAATACAATTAAAAGGAGTTTTGAACATCTTATTTCAACCTTAAAATAAAAACAGTCAACCTAAAAAAATAAAATAGTCAGCCTGGCCCCTTTTTTTGACAAATCTTAGTGGTCCTGATTCCTGAAGATGTAAAATATGTTTTCTGGGTAGACGTTGTTTTCTGTGGCTAGAGAGACACAGTAAAAGGGCTCTAGTGGTTTTTAAGCTTTGTAAACTTTTCCCTCTTTTGACACAAGAGATGTCCAAAATACTAATCTGTAGCTGATAGTAAAGTAACAGCCTTTTGGATCAGAGAAAGAATAAACCATATCACTACCTTCATCTGTTTTTTTGGGGGGGGTTTTTTTTGGGTTTTTTTTTTTTTTTCCTTTTTAGCCCAGTATGTCCAAGTCATAAGACTAAAATTTGGCTTTTGATTTTGTTTCTTCTCTCCCTCCAGTTAACTTCTTGAAAACTTATAGGAGCAAATGCTAGATATTGTTTAAGCTTTTCTTGAACAATGCATGATAAGTCATCTTGGAACATGGGCAGATCAGAAGAAATTTTTATAATAACAAAATGCATATTAACCAAATCCATACTCTGTCATTTATTGTTGAATTAATAATATAAGAATAAATCTTAGCACTCAAAGTGTAAGGTTTGCCTAGGATTACTATTCAAAAGGGAGCTGGGAGTATTAAGTGACATCTGAAGCATAATTAGCATCACAAGGCTGTTTTTTTCCCAGGACTGGAGCGAAGTGATGCAGCCATTCAGAGGTTTTGCACTTCTTACGTTTTTAAAGAGGTTTTTTTATGTTCCAGCCAGTTCAGAGCTTCATCTTCATGGTAAATCCATTTGACTATATTAACATAACATATCTAAAAATAAATCCTCATCTTGCCTGCTTCTAGAATTTTTGTTTTGTTATAATAAAGGCCTGCTCCAATTTAACTTCAGTGGACCTGGCACTGAAGCTTATTCCTAAACTTTCTCAGGCTACGCACATCCAGCACTGTCAACTTGTTTATGCAGCTGGAAGTCACCATGGCTGAAAATGAATTGCATAAAATTGATGCTTTCTGCTTAAAGTTGTAGTTCACTCAAGGAAACATTGCTTCCCAGTGGGCTGGAGGAGAAGTTAGCTGGTTCTAAAACTGCTGGACTTGGGTCTGACCTGTTTATTGCAACTTCACTCCTAATGGAGTTGTGATGCCCTGCAAAGCAAAAGCCTTAAGCGACAGTTCTTAGAAGTACTTCTCTGTAGATAACACAAATGACAGAATTGGTCTTGAAAACTGAAACTAAGCTTGCCTTTGAATTTCTCTTGATGAACAGGAGTTTTATATGTTAATTGACTCAGTTCTAATAATTTAACTGGTAACCCCTGTGTCTTAACACAGGGGAAAGATGTCAAAATTAGAAGCTGTTGTATTTGTTTCTTGTTAGTCTGTGGAGCTCATGGGTCTGTGGTCACGGTTCTACAGCGTAAATTACACTCATTATTCTTGTAGTGTTCAGAAGAAACTGCAAAAAGTGGATAGAAGTGGTTAAAGTGGTTTGTAAATAGTCAAACATCCAGAGTCCTTTACCAGCTCAACCCAGTTCTTAGGCACTTAGGTAAATAAGTAGAAAGGCTTCTTGTTCAGGCTTGCTCCATGTGAACCTGACTGTTTTGCTTGGCTGGCTACTAGGTATTCTGGCTATTAACCTTGCCACCCTTTTGTAACTGGTGCATTTAATTATCAGTGGGATGCTTTAAACAGGTAGGGGGACTGATAAGGGCAGGTAATCTGCTTGTTGGGGAAGGTTGAAAGCAACCATTGACATTTTGGCCTATCTGCTCTCTTTGACAAGTGGGGCTCTGTGAGAAAATAACTCCGTAACTAGATAAGGTGCTGATTAAAATGCTGCTGTTGTATGAAGCACCCTGGTAGCTGAGATCGCTTAAAATCATTAGTTTGAAAAGAGAGGGGAAAAAAAGAAGCTGCTATATACTTTTTTTACTTTTTTTTTTTTTTAAGAGAGGGAGGAGGGAAGACCCCAAGTCTCCCCCCTGTGCCCAGTACATTGTCCTGTTAATGCATGCTAGTTTTATGATTGGAATACATTGTAGTCCGGCCACCCAGACAGAGGCATTGACTGCTAATATTAACCAAGAACAATAGTGTGGCCATACTGACTGCAGTGAGGATTACAGAACATAATGGGGCCTATCCAAAAATAATGCTAATACGGGACAAGCAACAGGAAGCAGCAGTAGACTCAGCATTGCTCGGCTCCCAGACAAACCATGGACTTACTTCACACAATGGCAACTTCAGCACATTATGTATTCACAGGATGCTCATTATTCCAGCAGGCTTGCCAGATCAGAGATCAGCCTGGTTTACTGGATGCTTAAGCGTATGCATAGTTTGGATAGCGGTACTTTTGTGTCCTTCATCATTTGGCTGTTGTAGTGCGGCAAAGGTCTTGACTCTGGCTACTGCCTTCCCTGTGCCAAGGCAGAACGGGGGGCAAGTCTCTCCTGGAAGCTGCTAATATGGTTAAATTTGTTTTCATGTCTCCTTTATGTGGCAGTGCAGAGTTTACTGGCACTTAGAGCAATAAAGGAACTACTCAGAACGAAGTCTAAAGGAGCAGTGTGCCGTGTTTTCGTGTGGGCATATTTTGATGAGGCTCTTGGCTGGGCTGACTGCTCGGGGTTCAGCCAAGCTCTTGGCCATAGGCTTAGAGGCATGAGATTGCTTGGACTGTGTTTATTTCACAGGGTTGAGGCAGTAACAGCTTTGCAGGGTGTTGCCTTGTCCTTAAGTAGGCTGTCCTGAAGAAGAGCTTCCTGATGATGTTCCATTTCATGAAAGGTTAAGAGGATTAGGTGCTTTTCCTTCTTTTCTGGAGTATGTTCACATTTTGGGTGAGGAAGCGGTTGCCTTTTAACTCCTTTGAATGGTATTCACTTGTCAAAGTTGACCAACCATGGCTCAATGTTGTGATGCATCTGTATAGTGACAGGGTACCCAAGTGACAGTCCTGGTGATGTTCAGAAGAACATCAGTGGGTTTGTGGCTAGCTTTAATCCTGCTCAGAGCTGCTCTCCTCCCTGGCCCTTGGGCACGCTGAAACATTCCTAAATTTCCCTCTCCCATATCTCACAGCTAGGCTTCCATGGCCTGCTGTGCCAGTGTCCTCCCCATCCTCCCTGGATGCAGACAGGGTGTGTGTGAGCACCCTTCTCAAGCTGGTGCTCACAGCTGTGCAGAGCGTGAGGAGAAGGTTGCTGGGCTTAACCTGCTCTCCTTGTTTGGCAGAGGAGGAGCAGGCGCAGCCTCTGAATGTAAAACTTCCCACTGCATTTGTCTAGTCATGGTTTCACATGCTCAGCAAAGCTCTTGCATGCTTTAACCACAGGGGTAGGAGGGAAAGGAGTTTGACGAGTTGCAAGCCCTTTGAAAATGGAGGCAGTGCTTCAGCTGAGGAGCTGGATATTTTAATCTTGCTCTGGCCCACTGACTTGCAGAGTGCCTTTAGAAGCCAAAGTACAAAAGCACCTCTTTTGGGTGGATGTTTGGATGAAGGGAGGGAAGAAGGTGATCAAGCAGAGAACTTTAAACACCTGTTTACCTGCAGCTGCCAGGATCCATTTAAATAAGGAGATTGCATTGCCCTTTGAGATCCTTAAAAGGGACAGTTTCTGATGAGTTTTGTGTCTTCACAGTCTCTTGAGTTGTAATATCAGTGAATCAAGACACAGTGTCTTATTGAGGAAAACAGCTCTTGCACACTGATGCTGGCTTTGTTTCTTGGAGTGTGAACTTGACCATTTCCGTCCTCTCCTAGCTTAGATCACAGAAGTTTTGCTTAAATTTACCATGCTGCCTTTTAGTCCTCTGGGCTGATCTGCAAAGTTACAGGACTTGCTGTTCCTTTCAAGCTGCCTTTCCTCTCAAGCCAGAATCCCTGCTTTCTGGTCAAGCTCAGGTTTACAGTGGCTAATTGGGTGTGACTCTGGAGAGTTCACTGCTGCCTTGTTGCCTAGGACATTGCTTTGATGGAATAAGGTGCATGATGTGGAATTCTTGTGTCTGGATATATATATATATTTATTCAAAGATGGATTGAGGTCATCTATGGGCATGGGAAAACTTAAACCTCCACACTGTAAGCAGTCATTCCTGAGATATCTGAATCCTTGATCTAGAGAGTGGGGATGATATGCACTTTTAAAAAATCTCAACAGTGCAGCTTTGCACAGGACTGCTTTTTGGGGGGCGCTTTGGGAATTAGCTAGAGGTATGTGATAGTTGTATTGCTGAAGGGGGTTTGCTACTGGTGTGAGGCTCTTGGTGTCTGTGTGGCTTTTGTTTAAAACTGTCCTATTTTGAACACAAAGTCTTGGGTTTTTTTGGTCTTTTCCCCATGCTGAGAGGGACAGAGCCAAACAATCAAATGCCATTTTTTGTATCATCCCTTTTCAGGATAGGGACTCTTCATTTAAAATATTCAGACAAAATGAGAGGGGACAGTTAGAAACAAGAGAATTTTCAGAGTAGGTCTGTTCCCCCTGCATTTTGTTTCCATCCAGTTCAGCTGAAGCATCTCCTCTCTTTTAAACAAACTCCTGTGTGGTAGTGGAAAGTGGTCACACAAGTATCTAGCAACAGTAGCACTCACAGCTAGGATTCAGCCTTTCCTTTCCTTAAGGGCTAGGTGTGTTGGTAAACAGTCCTGAGAACCAGCAGGGAACTGTTGCTATGAGTTTAGACAAAATATCTTCCAAAACAATTATGCAAGGCCGAAAGGAAAACATCCTTAACTTTATTGGAAGTAGTGCTAGTTGCCATAATTCATTCTCTATATCATAATATTTTTTGTCAAGCTTGCAGTAACATGTTGAGCTTGTGCTGCTTAATGTTGGTAATTAAACTACTGAGGAAGCACCCAAGATAGTGCAATCTGCTTCTGTAATATGGCTCAGGAGTTCTATTCTGAGTTTGTTTGTTTGTTTGTTTTGGTTCTTTCTTTTTTTTTACCACTGACTTGTGCAAGGACTTCTTAAATCTGTTTTAAGCAGTGTTTGATGATTGAGTTGCATTTTGGTTTATTTGATTTTCAGAGTTTTTTCAAGTTGTCAGACTTGATCTAGAATAGAAACAAGTAACATACAGCTTTTCATGAAATACTAACCAAAAGTGGTTCAGGCCAATGGAGCCTCTGCAAAGAAGTTTGGGTGCATGTCTTGGCTTGCCCAGCTTTGCTTACTTTTGGAAGCATTTTCCCACAGTTATCAGTGAACAGAATGGAATCCTGCTCTGCTTTGAATATGGAACATATTTAGGCTATACAGCAAGCCAGTGTCCATCACAAACTGGGTTTTCACTCAGAGGCTCATGCTGTGTCCAGTCATGAGAAAGCAGTCTGCTCTAACTCTTGTTTTCTTTTTTTTTTCTCCTTTTTTGTTTCCTTTCTTCCTCAGAAATCTGAGGTCTGCCTTACCCCTGTGCACCTTGTTGCAGCTCTCACTCTCAGAACTGTATTTTGGCCTCTTTTACAGAGAGGGTGAGAAACACTGCAGACCACAAATGAGCAGCCTGTGACTGAGCACGGACACAGTTAAGGAGAAATAAACCTTGGAATGCACAGTTGCCATGGCAAAGCATCAAAACTCTTTACAGAATTTTTATTTGTACTGTTATTAATCTGTTCTCCAGAAAGATGTTACATTTATTGCTTTATCTGTAATTATTATTATATTTGTTACTTTGTAAGTCATATTTTTTGCTTATTTTTCCTCTGCTTTTTTCCTCCCCCCCCCTTCTGGAGAGGAGGTGTTTTATTTTGGTTTTTAATCATTGTGTAAGTTTGGATATGGCTGGCTAAATGGCAACTTTGAAAGATACAGCCTGGATAATAATATCTCGGGGTAGAGCTAGAGGAGGAAGAGATGTTTTAATAGGTCTTGTTCTCAAGTTAGGATTGAAGATAAAGGTGGCTTAGATGTAATAGCTGGCATCTTTCCAGCCCATGGAGTCACTTCAGTCAGTTTATGCTTATGATTATTATTGTTGGAGTGCTGCAGAGCTCATTGGCAGCTTGCAGCATCTGTAAAAGTGACATGGGTGGATAGTGCAGCTTCTCTTTCCCTGCTCTTCCAGAAAGGCTGATCTTAGCCTTTGTTTTACAATGCTTCTCTCTCACCCCACCCCCTATCCATATCCATCAGTTCTGCCCTCCGTTACCTGATACTTGTGGGAGCTGCGATGGCCTTCATGCAGACTAAGCTTTCAAAGGGGGTGCTGAAAAGCAAAGTCCCTGGAGATTGTGCTGTCAAGGCAGGGCACAGTAATCTTAGCAACACTTCTTGCTTTCAGGATGGCTGGGGGGAGGGACATCAAGACTATTTTTCTGTAACTAAAATTCTTTTGAAGCAGTTTTTGAGAGTGGGAGTTTGGTTTTGAGTTTTTTGATGCTGCTGTGCTATCCCAGTGCTTTCTGTCTTCCCTGTGCAGTTGTCCCACATGCTTTATTTTGGCTGGAGTGCAGTGTCAAAGGCTGTACTTCCTGGTTAAGTACATAAGATGCTTTCATGATGACAAAGATGAGCTATCCAAGGTGAAAGGTCCTCTAAGTCAGACTGGATAAGGTAGCTTATGGGGTTTCAAGAAGATCATGTTTGTCTCAAGCATAATCTTTTACCTATTTCTGTTTTCAAGTATCTGCTTTGGGGCAGAGACCAGAATTTCTTTTTAATTAAAATTGCTGTCAGGTTTTTCTTTTCCTTAGTCACATGTGGCTTTGAAACTAACTCTTCTTTCTCTTTTGCAGAGATCGTACACATTGCTTGTTGAGGCATGGGATTACAATGATAACTCCACGAGTAAGTATTGCTTCCTCTAGCTTATTTAGTTCCGACATCTCTATGTCCTGGGCACTGAAAGGCCTCTAGGAGCCTCACCAGCTTGCTATTAGAACACAAGGAGAGGGAAAAGCTCTCCCCAAACAATTTGGAGCAGTTTCTCCAGGTTCTGCAGCAGCCTGTCTCACTCACTCACTCACCTGCAGAGGGTGAGTAGCTCACTCACCTAGGCACCAACAGTGTGATGCCTAAAACTAGATGCTGTTAATTCCTTATTTCTTCTTTGGGAGAGTAAAAGCCAATGGATTTCTTCAAGTTTTGTTTAGTCTTGTTTTGTTCTTTTTAATTAGAAATAATATTCAGAAGCCTAAGTCTTGTTTATGTGAGACCTCTCTGTGAACTGAGTACTTGTCAAAACTGATTGTACCACTTTTAAGAAAAGAAAAAAAACACCTTAAAATCTGCATAAGACTTGATATCAATATCCATCTAATGACTGTAGATGGGAAATAGGATTTACTACAGGCTCCTCCTTGGGAGCTGAATATCTGGGGGTTTATATGCAGGGGCTGAAAAAATATTTACCAGACACCACCTGGTAGAGCTGGCTGAAAATCAAGGGTGGGGATCTTTCTCCTGGAATGTGTCTGGTTGGTTTCAGAAACATTCTCCTAAGCTTTTCCCGTGGCTAGAGGAAGCTGTGCAGGGTCTCTTGGCACATGAGCTGTTCTGCTTTTTGCCTGCTGTTACTGAAGGAGGTAGGCAAAATCAGCTCTATTTCAACTGAGGGTGTTTAACAGTGTGTGTGGTAAAAGCCACAGGAGAGAGTGTGAATCTGAACTCATAAAGCTTTTGTTGACATAACAGGCCTTTTCCTCCAGCAAGGAAGCAGCACTGCTGTGGTCCACCGTACAGAAATCTTACAGCAGCTTCTTGCAGTCTGCTTTGGAATGCCAAGGTGGCAGCCATGCAGGAATGAAATGGGCTCATGAGAGACAGGCTTTGTAGAAGTCTGCACAGTGCTGTGCTTTTATGTTTCAATTGGTGAAGAGTGCGTAGCTTGGAAACTACTCTGTGCAGATCTGCTCCTTATATTTTTTTAAAATGTACATGAGATCTCCTATTAATTCTTCGTTCCATAAAAGCAGTTCTTGCTTGAAATAAATCATGTGGGATAGGCACAGCCAGCCTCATTCAGCCCTGTTGCAGTACCTGTGATTTCAGACTCTACCCCAGCACAGTCATGGAGCAGTGGCTGGGAGATTTCTTGGACATAGAGGAGAAGAAAGTAGATGCTGCAGCAGTGAAGTACTAAAAATTGAAGAATTCAAAATGAAAGTCTTGTTCATAGTAGGATCTGAGAATTTTTTCAGACTGGGTCTCTGCCACTTTTATTAGAGCTCATCTTTTTTCATGAAACAAGTGCGTTTCCAAAGCTACACAATGAACCCTTTCTTTGCTTTCATGTTCTGGAAGTACAATTGTCTTCAGACAAAATTACCTCATTTCTCAGCAGTGCATTTGACCAAGTGCAGACATGTTCTTGCATATGTTCCTGATCTGCATTCTTGTTCCAGCTTCGCTGTCACTTAGCCATCTGTAGGTCACTATAGTTGCTGCACTGCACAAAACTTCTCCTTTGTGCTGCATGGCTTGACTTAGCTTTCCCAGAGCTGCAGAGTAAGGCTTGAAGAGCTAGTTAAGAAAACAATTAGAACTAAACAATTGTCATCATATACTGTGAAGAGTGGGATTTTTTGATGTCCAGGATTTTCTTTTACCCTAATTGCCACTGAATTGTAAAGACCCCATGAGAGCTCTCAACAATAAAAGTAGGTTTAGTAGGCCTTGTGTGACTTTTCAATAGCTCTGAAAGCATCCTCTGATCAATGCGGTTGTTAGAAGATCCTTGAGTGGATGCTTCCTTCCCCCTGCTACATTCCACTCCTCCTACGTTCACTTTACCACATACTCTCTCGTCTCACTTCCAAGAGTGGCTTGCAGTCAAATTCTGGCCCTGTTGAAGTTGATGAGAATCATGCTTTGTTGGAGCCAAGATTCAACTCAAATGGTTTTCTTACTCTGCTTCTTGTCTGGTTGCCATCTTGCTACTGTTGCTTCATACATAAAGCTAATGGGCTGACATTGCATCTCAAACTATGTCAAAGAGCTATTGTAAATTACTGGTATCAGTTGCATGGGAATTCCAGGCAGGCATAAGAGACTTCAGCACAATGTAAATCAAGCCATAGCTGGAAGTTGTCTGAAACAAAGACTTTCAAAAATAACTGTGCTGTCCTTGGCCACTCAAACTGCTTAGGGGAGTCTGGGCTTTTTCTGTTGTTGTTTTTTCTTCCTGATGCTAGATAGTTATAATTTGCAGACATTGGAGCATTGAAAGGCAAAGGTGGGCAGTCAGAATAGCTCAGTTCCTTGTGTCTAAAACCTTTGATACAGTTGCCCACTGAATAAAAAGAGAGATTTATGGCTTTGAAGTGTAGCCACAAGAAGTGAATAAAACCAACAGTCTCTGACAGTGAAGTGCAGAGCGGAAGCCTGAGATGTACAGAAAGCCTCTCTCTTCCACTTCATCAATTTCTAATGGGTTAATGCTTCCTCTAACCTTTCTATCAAAGCATGAGGTTCTGAGTCAGATGAAGGCAGTGGAGTTCAGAAGATCCCTTTGTCTCAGGCCTGGCTGACTGCTGCTTTTTATTTACTTAACCATTCTGCTGCGTTGGGATCGCTTCCTATAAAACTGAAACCATGGTTGGTGCAGGCTAAGAATGGCAGGGTTGTTGCAATGCCTCCCCTGGAGTCTGGGTCAGCACCCTTGTGTAAGTGCACACTGACAGGTGGGAATAGGCAAGGGTGGAGGAGTTTTTGTACAAGAATGAACATGCCAGCGCTTCATTGTGAAAACTGTGGGTGATGGCTAATGGAAAGGGAGCTTAAACCTGTGAGACTACACTTGAATTCGGTGGATGGGGGTAGTTTTAAAATGTGTATCCAATGGAAGACATTTTTTCCATGGTCTGAAGTGAAATTGCAGCTGGGTTTCATCTGAGCATCTGCAAAAAAAAGTGAAGTCCAGTGGACTTAGAGGGGTGTTTCCATTTGAGTTCAGCCTGTGGTTAAGGTCTCCAAAGAGCTAATGGCTGGAGTGAGAGGTCATAGACATACAGCAAGGACAAGCTTCCTAATGAGCTGGCAGATAGGGGAAGAATGAAAGAGCAGAGGCAAAGGGAAGGATAGCTTTTTCAAGGCAACTCCCTTTCGGGTGCCAAGGACTGAAATAGTTGTCAGTGGTATGTTCCCAAGGGGGAACAGGAAAAGACTGGAAAGGCAAGAATGAGTGTGGGGGTGGAGGTGTGGGGGCTGGCTTGCAAAACAGAATTGAGTGTCATTCTCCTCTTCTCCTGCCACTTACAGGAGAGGATAAAGTTTTATTCACAAGAAGCAGGATGTCTTATGCATACTCGGTGTTTGGGGAAGTGCCTTTGCTTTCCAGCTGTGCTGTGGATGGAGAGTAATCTTAGCAAGGGCATCTCCAGCACGCATGAGTGGAACTATAATTGCCAGACCATCCCCATTCAAAATGAGCAGATATGCATCTGCTTAAGTACCTCTTAGAATTAGTCAATAATCTTGCTGATGAGATCTAAGAGCCTTACACCTGCACAACACAGAACATGATATTGCTTTGGATGTACCAGTATGGAAAGGTCCTTAGGCATCCACATTACCTGTGAATGGGATTTAAATTAATAAAGGCCTGCATGCATGTGAAAGTCTGACACATAGTTGAGGAGTTGGGGGCTTAGTGCCAATGAATAATATAAAGTGCTTTAAATGGAAAATAGTATAGAACCAGAAATACCAGAGGGTAAGAAGTTGTTGCCCTTAATTTAACACTGTAAACACATGCTGTAGTCTCAAGTTCCAAATACCCCCAAAAATGGGCAAATGCTCACAATGTCTGAGTATTGACACTGTTGTGTGGTTGTGCAGCAAGAGCTTTGACTTCTTTTCAAACTGCAGGCAAGCAGGCAGGACCTAGTGGTGGACCTATAGTGGGTATCTGAAGCTTGAAAAGCCTGTTGGGAAGTTCTTCTTTGAAAGCTGTAAATCAAAGGTCCTTAGCAATACATTTAAAAGTATCTTAGATTAAAAACTGCTCATGTGTCATCTTAGGCTTTAATAGCAGCTTCATTAGTCTTCAGCTCTGCCTTCTGTAAAATCCCGAAAGGTTCTTTTGTAGTTGCTGGAAGAACAAGCAGCACATCAGTACATTTTAATTCTTAACACTCAGAGGTGCCAGTACTTCACACGGTGCTAACACATCATTGGCAAACTGCCTTTCTACCTCAAATTCTCCTGTCTCTGGATTATGCTCCCATGTACTCACTGTTGGTTTTGAACTCAGTCTGCAAGGATATTTTGGCTGTTTTACGATAAACTTTCACTCAGCAGTCAAGTGCTGGGTAGCAGCAGGTCGTAAGGCAGTGTCAGATCGTTTAAGTCACAAGACCTGGACTACAAAGTGAAATACCACAGATATATACAATGTTCCAAGCAAATGTGAAATATTATTATTTCAAGCCATAATTTAGACAGTTGTATCGCTCTGAAAGCCAGAAGACTTTTGCTAGAACTAAATGTCAAGTGGAAACCTAAGCTTTGAAATGCTCTGTAGAAAGGAAGGGGTTCTATAGCACATATATGCAGTAGTTTGAGTCTTCTGCTTGGTTGTCTTGACGTTGTACTCTGAGCTCCCATCTGAAAACAGGACTTTCATGGTATTTCTCAGCCAAAATCTGGTGAGATTGCTAATGTCATCTGAATGCTGGAGTTGGTAGTTTTAAATTTAGTGTTTGCACATAAGGAAAAGGCTGCAAACCTTTTGCAGTGCCTATGTTCAGTCTGTAGACAAGGCTTTATTAGGCTATTGTAGTATGTTGTTTTTGTAAATGCTCCAGTTGAAAACAAAACTAGTGCCATTAATGGAGAAGCAGGGGAAAACACATTTTGTACCAGTCTGTTGAAGCTGAATTTTCTTTAGTCATGAAGTGTATGAATTCTTAGTGGATGCCCTTACACTGCAAAAGGGATAAGTGATTGGCAGTAACTGAACAGTCCCTTTTGATTTCAAGCTTTGTTCAGTTTGATAATGCTGCATGTGTGTTTCAGTTAATGGTTTGTAGCTCCAAGGCAGCCTTATCTGACTGTCTAAAACAGAAAATTAATAAAACCAACTGGCTGCCTCAGTCTTGCCTGTGAAGCTGGAGCACTGTGATGTGGGAGTTAAGGACGAGACCTAAAGGAAGTTTTAACTCTGTCACCCTTTGTGCCTCACAGACCCTGATCGCATTATTGAGAAGGCTTCCTACTCTGGCATGATCAATCCCAGCCGCCAGTGGCAGACCCTGAAACACAACGCAGGAGTTGCCCACTTTGAGTACCAAATCCGAGTCACCTGTGCAGAACATTACTACGGCTTTGGCTGCAACAAGTTCTGTCGGCCCAGAGATGACTTCTTCACTCACCACACCTGTGACCAGAACGGCAACAAGACCTGCTTGGAAGGCTGGATGGGACCAGAGTGCAACAAAGGTTTGTGACAAATGCTCAGCCTGCAGACCAGTGGGATGGGAGGGATTTGAGGGCGTCATATCCAGGTTACTTTCAGTGTGCAGACAGGGGGCTAAGGACTGATGGGACAGAGAACAGGAGGAGAGTAGTTTTTGCCTTGTGTTAAAGTCTTGGAGAGAGTACTGGGCACTTAGCAGATGTGTTCTTTCTCTGATTATCCACATATTTGCCCTTGGGAAGAAAACCCAGCCCACTGACTTCAATGGGAGTTCTGCTGCTGACTTCAAAATGGATTTCCCCTTTGGTGCAGAACTTCAAGACAAGCAGGAAGGAGAGACTTGTTTTAAAGCTGACCTGGCAAGTGGAAAGCTTTGGTGTTTGAAAAGTCCCAGGCTTGTTTGTTCCACCTGAGATCATGTTCAACATGTTTATTAGGGAATGGCTTCTACCTAAGTAATTGGGGAAGGAGAAAGCAGGACTGAGGAACAGAGTATCAGCCTGTCTTAATGACTGACTTTACCTGCAATTTGAATTGTTGCTCATCTTGATATTCTGTCTGTTCAAAGATACAGCCAAAACGAAATCCAGAGTAGTTAAAAGCTGCTTTGAATTAGATATAAAGCCAGGGAGAGAGGCCCAGATCACCTGCAAAAGACAGAGAAAGAAAACCTGTAGACTTCAAGTGACCTGAGCTCTCCAAGGCAAGATGGTTTCTCCCAGATAAAAACAGCTCTTTGAACAGCACTAGGAATGATTCCTCTGCAAAGTCACAGGAACAGATTTTCTACAGAAAGGAAAAGTTGAAAGATTTCCTATCCCAGCAAGACACCTACCTTGGTTTTCCTTCCAGTGTACTTGATAGGAGACACAAGCATCACTTGTTAAAACCTTGGATTCAGCAGGATTATGATGCTGGTTACAGATTAAAACATTCCCACGGGCATGAGGGTCTCGGAAGCGGGCAGCGTGCTGATACTCTTCTTTTTTATTGTTTTAACAGCTATTTGTCGTCAGGGATGTAGCCCCAAGCATGGTTCTTGCACAATTCCAGGAGAGTGCAGGTAAATGCTTCCTATCCCTCTTTGCTTTCCCCCCACCCCTCCCCAACTAATTAAACAAGTGATGCTAAGCACAATAGGACTGGGGAGGGAGGGTGTTTTGGAAGTTGTGGTTTTGAGCAAGACATGTTATTTGCCCAGAATAAGGGGGGAGCAGGCTTTTAATGCACTGGTCATTTTAAGAAGCTTTTGGTTTGTGAAATGGTTGCACTGAGGGAGAGGGGGGTATGGGATAAATCACATGAATACTGCCTAATGAGCACTAGTTGTTTCTGCCTAAATAGTGCAAATGTTTGGTGGCTATGTTTTTTCCAACAGCCTGATTAATAGACTTTTTCAATTCCAAGCTTGAAGTACAGTGTACTTTTTCTCTCTTCTTCTACCTTTCAGTGTTTCCCCCTTCTTCCCTCCCACCCCCTGGTTTCTTCCATCGGTAGGCAAAAGTCAAGCATTCTTTAGAATGGGATTAGTTGAATCTCTGGGTCCCTTTCCCATTGTGAGCCTGGCTCCGAGTGCTGAGAGGTTAATGGCAGGGATGAAATCTTGTCAGTGGGCTCTGATGAATGCTGAATTTTGTTGCAGTACTTTGAAGTCCCTTCTGTCCTGGCAAGGAGACAATGGAAAGCAGATTTTATCCACAGCCCAACAATTAAATATCTGGAATGCTTTAAAATATGCAGCATATATTTGCAGCACAGGGAAGTTTTGCCTCTTACCGTTAGAGGGGTCATGGATATTAAATGTAGGTATTCTTTATCAATAAACAGGTTCCAAGTTGCTGCATGTAACCCTTTGTCATTTCTGTGTACAATTGAGAGCTTCAGATGTTACAAAAATGTTGATATTGATCCTGTGTAGGAAGAGTTAAAAGTGAAGTTTGGGTATTCCTGAATCAGACTCAGAAGTTTTAAGGAATAGAAAGTAATTTTTCTGCCTAACAAGCATATTGGTGGATTCTCTGTTGCTGGAAACCTTTGCATGAAGTGCTTGATGAGCTAGAATTCCAACAGGAACTGAATCTGGACTGTCTGACTGACTATTCTATAAGAATTCTGCCTAAATGGGCATAGTAGCTCATTCATTTTCTCTGCTTCTGTAATTCATGCTTCAAAACAAAAAAAAAAAAAATTACCAAGGAACCATCTAAAAGTGAAGTGGGAAGTAACCTTTCATTCTCACAGGGCCATGGCAAAGTGAAAGTCCAGCTGGGGGGATGGACTGTTGTGACTTGTCCTGTGATTTTAATGTTTAGCAGCACTGGTAGAAGCTGGTTAACCCCCAGAACAACAAATCTAAATCTTTTTTTAATTAAAAAAAGGGCTAACAAGTAGTAAGCAGTATCAGGGGGCCAGATGGTGAGAGGAGCATATCAGTCAGGGCTACCAGTGATTTGTGCTGCTGTCATCAGAATAAACATGCCTTGTAGGGGTTGCTGTCTCCTAGTCAGAACAACAGGCTTTGTTTCCAGATTTTTTTTTCTTCCCTTTCTCTTTCTAAGTCTGTTGCCTCCCACTCACTGCCCAGACATGCACTAGTGCTCTTATTTACTTAAGGTGCAACTTTCCCACACTTGATTTGCATAGTCTTGAAACAATGCTGTCCTTCTGGTGCTTTCAGATAACTTCTGCTTGCCAAGTTAGACCACTATCTTTAAAGTGAACACAGAAACAAGATTTTATTTTCTTTTAAGTTTTGATGAGTCATATAGCCTGTATGCTACAAATGCAACACGGTTTAAAAATAACATCCAAGCAGAAACTGCTCTGTGTTCTGGTACAACAGACAATTTGCAAACGTTCTTAAAATATCCTTTTCCCTTTTGCTGCCAGTCACTTTCTTCAATGCAGGCTAGCCAACTAAACCATTTTTACTCATGAATCACTATACAAGGAAAGTTAACTTTAAATTGCTCATGAGAAACTGCTGCATACATATTATTAAACACGAGCTATTACTGTGAATCTTTTTCTGGAATTGATATCCCACTTTTTTTTCCCTAAATACCCATAGCCTTATCCAATCTTGTTATGTCTTGAAGCTGATGTTTGAAGTAGTACCTTTGGCTCTAAAGCTTATGATTTTTTTTTTCCTGTGTGGTGTGGGGTTTTTAAATTATTCTGCTTTCTTTACACTTGTTCTAAAGGAAAAAAAATCCCACTGCCACTTTGATTTGATGGGAGTAAAATCCTCAGTTTGGATACCTGCTTTTGCAGGTGAGGTCCCTTAGTTTGGCTTTTTTACACAGGCAAGTTGCTTTGAAAGCAATACAAATTAAAAGGGTCTGGTCCTAAATTTTGATCTTTGTGCATTCTCATTATATGCCCTATATGCCAAGAGCTACTTGAGGAAGGTTGTTTAAAAAAACCTTATCTGTTTTTTTTTCATGTTCTTGCACTGACTGGTTTGGTTTTTTTAACGCACAAGCTAATAAGAATTTCCCATTGACTTTGAAAAGGCTGCTATTGTGATAGCTGTTAAGAAAAAAAGTTAATTAGGATGCAGTTTGTCACCTGAGATTTTTAGAAGGGAAGTCAGACTTACCACTGGCTGTGTGTACTTATCCATTGGATAGATCCTTCTGGCTTTTTCCCATGAGAAGAAATTGCCAGCAGAAGAATGGTGGGGGGTTTTACAAATAGAAAGCTTAGCTGACTTCTGTAGAGCTGAGGTTTGTTTTCATAATTTAGTGACAGCTTAGTGCATAATTGCTGCTGATCAATTACTCTCAGGGCCTGTTAATGAAATACAGTACCTCAAAAAGACCTTGCTTTTTATTTTCAACTTGTTTTGGTTGTTTCTATCTATAGATCCACTTTAATTTGAAGGATCCTTGGTCTTTCTTTCTAGTGAGAACTAAATGAAAGCCAAAATAAGCTTTCCCTTAAGGGAGCTTTACTTTAAAAGAATATCTTCGTTTCGAGTAGAGAATTCAGGTAGCTCATTGATGGTGACAATAAAGAATTGAAATAGTAGTAAATTCTTCAGACATTAGTGTTTCTCAGAATTGGATATGATTTAGTTATTCCCTGAAAAGAGGTTATTGTTATAAATCAAGCTCAGAAACATGCCAACAGCTCATCTTTGAACTCATGTAAAGTCTTGCCTTGCTGCTTTCTTCCATCCCTGACTGTGGCCCAGTCCATCCTGATTCTGTGTGTGTCTCTATTCAGAATAAGGGTGGCTTCTGATAGAGCAGGGAACTCCTTGTGTTTTGCTACTGCCTTGCCAAGGGCTTAGAGTTGGTGGTTATGGTTTTGTTTGTCTTCCTGCAAATCCAGCATGGCTGAAATGCCTGGAACCTTGTATTCATGAGGATCTCTGGATAACTGTTGTTTCCACTGACTTTTTCTTCTCCCCTCAATTTATAAAGCACCCTGTCAAAGTCCAGAGATTGATTTGTAGCGCACACCCACCCTCTCTGCCACATTTATGTGAGGCTCCAAAAGAGTAGTATTGTGCTGAATGGCCTCATGCTGGTTTTCTCAGAACAGTTATTCTTTTGTCAGGAGGCTGGCTACAGAGACCTTGGCAAAACTACCAAAATGTTTGTTTACAAGAAACCATCAAACAATCCTTGAACAGCTTCTCCCCTTCCCTCATCCTGCCCTTCTCCCCCCACTTCCACAGCCTTTCTTCAAGCTTTGGAGTTATACACTCATATCTACACATAGCAGTTATGATGGGTTTGGGTTTGTTTCCCTGTT
Organism: Catharus ustulatus; assembly: GCF_009819885.2. Taxonomy (NCBI): domain Eukaryota; kingdom Metazoa; phylum Chordata; class Aves; order Passeriformes; family Turdidae; genus Catharus; species Catharus ustulatus. The sequence continues at coordinate 7,660,638 of NC_046223.1, forward strand.
CTTATTTTTTATTTCCTTCTTTTTTCTCTTTAACTGAAGGTGTCAGTATGGATGGCAAGGCCAGTACTGTGATAAGTGCATTCCACACCCGGGATGTGTCCATGGCACTTGCATTGAACCATGGCAGTGCCTCTGTGAAACCAACTGGGGTGGTCAGCTCTGTGACAAAGGTATGCTAATCCCAGGGGGCCGTGTTACACTTGAATGTCAGTGCTGGTAGACTCTGCACTGAGGGGCTCAGCACTCCTGAAACGTGCTGGGAGCGTGCTGGCCCTCAGCTGCTTGGCCTTGTCCCCACTGCTGTTCTGGCATCTCTCCCTGTCCTGTCCCACTCCTGTGTGGGGAAGAATTCTGTAAAGGCTCTGGGATAACAAACGAAAGCACATGGTGATGTTCCTGTAACTTTCCAGCCTGGTTTCAATGCTCCTCCCCTCTTGTAGATTTGAATTACTGTGGAACCCATCCACCCTGCTTGAATGGTGGTACCTGCAGCAACACTGGCCCTGACAAATACCAATGTTCCTGCCCAGAGGGCTACTCGGGACAGAATTGTGAAATTGGTAAGTGTTGGATGGAGCTGCTGAGCTGCTATCTGACAGTTAATCTCTGCCAGCTTTTGGTGGCTGGTTTTGGATGCACTTTACAAGAAGGAGAACTCAATTTGTAGTATTCCCAGTCAGGGCTGGGTACAAAGATCCAGCCTTTCCTATTCATGCTTTATCAAGAACGTTTGGTGTCTCTGAACATCAGCTTTCTGCTCACTGGGGAGGTGACTCCGAGCTGCCCTCTCTGGCTCCAGCAGGTACCAGTCAGTGTGCTGATGAGGTTAGCATGGAAGGAGACTTTCTGGGAGCCAGGAAATTCCTGGTTCTTGCAGGAGCACAGTGCAGCAAGAGTAATGATGGTGTGCCCAGAGCAGAAGCATGTGGAGGGAGCAGGGGTGGCATTGCTGCAGCCTCTGCCATGATGTTCTTCTGTCGCCGTGTAGCGGAGCACGCCTGCCTCTCCGACCCTTGTCACAATGGGGGAAGCTGCCTTGAGACATCCACGGGATTTGAATGTGTGTGTGCTCCTGGCTGGGCTGGACCAACCTGCACTGACAGTGAGTCCTTTTCAGTGTTCATTCAAAATGAGCCAGTTTGCTGATTTTGATCAGGCTTTCTAATCCCTCATAAACTTACAGGGCAGACTATTTAACCTTTCCTAGCCTGAGCATTGCTTCCTAGCAGCCATTTACACCCCTGTGCACTCTCTTCCCCTTTGCTTGTACCAAGGTTTTTGTCAACTACCAGGAGAAAGACTAGCCAAAATCATCTTGAAAGAAGCAGAATGCTGAATTTTTGTAGCATTCTGGCATATTGTTAAAAATGCTGTTTTGAGGGACTTGCTGGATCCAAATAGGACTTCCACTTTCAGAAAGGCCACAGAGGGTAAACTTCTCCCCCAGTGCTTTGAACCCCCTTTTCACATTACTCCTTTCTTTAAAGGAGGCTTTTGCTGAAATCAAAGATAACCTAGAAATTCAAAATAGAAGTCCTGTTGTTCTTCTGTTCCTCAGGGAAAACCTGAGTAGCAGCAACCATTTATCAGACTTGTCAGTTATTGCCATTGCCAATCTGGTAGTGGAGCTAAGACTCTCCTTATTCTGCATTGCAGATATTGATGATTGTACTCCAAATCCCTGTGGTCATGGAGGAACTTGCCAAGATCTAGTTGATGGATTTAAGTGTATTTGCCCACCTCAGTGGACTGGCAAAACATGCCAGCTAGGTAAGAACAGCTTTCTCTTCATCCAGTGTTGTTTCAGAGCTGCCAAAGATAAATGCAGAAGGGATCATGGTTCTGCATTAGTCATGGTCATGTTTCTGAAGCCTGTGTATGAATTTTGGCACATTCAGTGTCTGCTTGCAGGGCTGGGGTCTAGGACATGTCCAAGAGTAGTGTGGCTTCCATCACCTTGTTTCTGCATACTGGCACTTGAAGGAAATAGTAAACCAGAGACATCCTTCAAACCAGAACTGCCCTGGAGAAGGGTGTGTGTTGTGCCTCCCAGTCCTTCCCCCATGTTTCTCCCTTTACCCTGTGAGAAAGTTGCTGTATCTCTTCAACCATGTTAACTCCTCCAGAGCCAGGAGTTCACAGCTGGGTTCCAAAATGGGGATGATCTCACGGAGAATGAGCTGGCTGCATTCTTTACACAACACACTCATCCCAATGCCTAGGCTGAAGCATTGCTGCTTCAGAACACTCAGCTGAGATGCGTGTGTGGGGGCAAGTTGCTCTTAATGAATGGCTGGGTAATTGTGAAATAATTAGCGTAGTCTGTATGTTCTAATTGCAAAGAAACTGAAAAGAGGCTGATGATGATTGACTTTTGTTTGTCCTGCTGTACACTGCAAGGACTGCTGGTTATTGCTGGGGTGTGGGCTTCTCCCTTCCCCTCCTGAATGTTCTCCTTGGTTTTCCAGATGCGAATGAATGTGAGGGCAAGCCCTGTGTCAATGCCAACTCCTGCAGGAACCTGATTGGCAGCTACTACTGTGACTGCATTACTGGCTGGTCTGGCCACAACTGTGATATAAGTAAGTGTCCATATCCTTGGGTTTATTAAAGGCCGCTTCTTTGGGTATATGCTCATGTGCCACTGAGTTCTAAGCTCAATTTAAACACTGGGCAGAGCCACAGCAGTTGATGTTTTTAGAAAGGGAGTAGTTGGTGCGGAATGAAAATACACAATTTTATCAAAGTCATTAGCCTGTACCATAGCTATATTCTGATAAAGGGACTAAAACAATGATGTGAAGTTTTACTGCCTCTCCTAAAAGAATCGTGAAAGGTTTCCCACCCATTATAATAACCTTATCTCAAGGAAGGCATGCAGGAAACTTGACAACAGGTTTATCTAACTGCAGTTTTAGAGAGACCTGAACTGACTGTCTATTGTACATATATTTTTGTCTTCTAACCATGCTAATTTTATTGCAGATATTAACGACTGTCGTGGACAATGTCAGAATGGAGGATCCTGTCGGGTAAGCCCTTCTTGTTTTACTTTGGTTTCCCCAAGACTTGAAACAGTAACTAAAACATTTGAGTCTAAGCACAAATAGTTTGAAAAATAGCAAAAAGCTGGTACAAATGGTCATTTCTTTAAGTTGGGGGAGGGCCTATGTCATGCTACAGCATGTTGAGATATGTCTGTAGAACAGTAAGGGCAAAAAAATTTAACTTCAATAAATGACTCATTTTTACTGCCAGTGTCTCCAGTGAATGGGCTGGTGGTTGTGCAAACTACCCACTGGAAATGTAGGCACCTCCCTTTAACCTGTGAATTAATGTTTTCTGCCTGGAAATTAAGAATGTAAGCTGGGACTGGGTCTGTGTTTGTTTTTTCCCCTCTAAATATTTTGGACACAGTGAGATTTTTTTTTTAGCTTTTAAATTTTTTTTTTTCTTAATAAGAGTATATCAAGGGAGGAACAACATTAACTCTAAAACTGTTTTTTGTTCTTTCCCAGGACTTGGTTAATGGTTATCGGTGTATCTGTTCACCTGGCTATGCAGGAGATCACTGTGAGAAAGACATCAATGAATGTGCAAGTAACCCTTGCATGAATGGGGGTCATTGCCAGGATGAAATCAATGGATTCCAATGTCTGTGTCCTGCTGGTTTCTCAGGAAACCTCTGTCAGGTAAGAAGGCTGGGTGAAAGGCAGGCCCTCAGCCAGTGCCGTTTGTTCCAATGCTCCAGATCTGAGCACAGAATGCCTTGCATCCAGTGAAGCATAGTATAAAGTTGTATTTGATATCGCTGTCAGTCTGCCAAGAAACTGCTTGATTAATATATATTGGTGGGGAAAGAAACCAACAAACCCCTGACAGGCTGTGGAGGATTCTCTTTGTTAAGCAGACTGCAGGGTTTGCACGTCAGGCTTTTTTGTGGAGCTCTAACTGTTAACTTTGGCAGTTTAATATTGAGAGTTGTCTACCGAAACAGTGGTGAGTGGGACTAAACTCTGTGTGCTATGAATGATTTTTTGAGGCAGCAGATAAAAAGGTCAGATTCCACAATGTCAGCCTGTCATCTTGAGGGAAAGCCATGATAAACCTCTTTCACTCAGCTTTCCCTCGTTCCCTTCCCCCGCTTCCCATCTCCCTTCCCTCTGTGTGCACTCCTTACAGCTGGATATAGATTATTGCGAGCCAAATCCGTGCCAGAACGGTGCCCAGTGCTTCAATCTTGCCATGGACTATTTCTGTAACTGCCCTGAGGATTACGAAGGGAAGAACTGCTCCCACCTGAAGGATCACTGCCGCACCACTCCTTGTGAAGGTTGGTGTTGCCTTGCAATGTCTGGAAATGGATCCCTAATGGCAGCTCCAGTGGGGAGTCACTGGAGTAGTTCTGGTATAAAGAGGATGAATTTTGCCTTCTGCCTTAGGCCTCTCTCTGTGTGAAAAGATGACTGATATTTGCATCAGCTATTGAACGATAGCATTATGTCAATGTGGACAGAAAGCACAGGTAGCAAATAGACTGATGCATTTATTCCAGGGCATGGAGGTGTTCCAGCAATCATCAGATAAGATGCTGTGATTCTATTATGCACAGTTGGCAGAGTCCAGTGCTCTTTTATGTATTTACAGTCATATATTCGTGGTTTCACTCAATGATTTTAAAGGTCTTTTCCAACCTAAATGATTCAATGGCACAAGTGTCTTCTGAACATGCGTGGAAGTGAAAATCTTGCTCTTAAGGCATCATGTTGCAGGGGTAATTCTCATGCTGGTCTCTGCTTTTCTGCAGTAATTGACAGCTGCACTGTGGCAGTGGCTTCCAACAGCACACCTGAAGGGGTTCGCTACATCTCTTCCAATGTTTGTGGTCCTCATGGGAAGTGCAAGAGCCAAGCGGGTGGAAAATTCACCTGTGAATGCAACAAAGGATTCACTGGCACCTACTGTCATGAGAGTAAGAGCAAAAAAAGAGAACGTGTTTTACTGTCCCCCAGTCTTACTGGAAAAAGATTCCATCCTTCCTTCCCAGACCTCCTTAAGGTTTCTTCATTGTAACTCAGTGAACCTTGGAACTGCTGTAAGTTTTCATATCCCTCTTGGGTGAGGCAGAGTGGAATTTGCTAGGCCTTGGGGAAAGTTCACAGCAATGAACCCTCTGGCCTTGAATTGTGTGTTTTTAAAAACCTTATGTATACAAGGTCTGAGGGAGTTAATAGTGGGGTTTCATGTGGATCTTACAGAGTCCTGAAATTTTTTTTTTTGTTTTTAGTAGTGACAGGTTCATCACCCTTGTGCAATTTTTTACCCATGTTTCATCTTGCTTATAACCCTTCCTTTTCAAAGGGTATTATTAGAAATTAGAAGTAGCACCAAACAGTCTGCAATAAGATAATGACTCCTAGTAGCTGTGCTTCTAGTCTGACTTTTTTCCTACTCTTTTTAAAATCCTCTTCTTTCTTCCCAACTGCTGTAGATATCAATGACTGTGAAAGCAACCCCTGTAGAAATGGTGGCACTTGCATTGATGGCATCAACTCCTACAAATGTATTTGTAGCGATGGATGGGAAGGAACATATTGTGAAACAAGTAAGTCATCCATCCTGCAGCACACAGAAGATCTCTTGGGAAAACATTGGGAAGGAGTGAATGGTACTGTCTTTAAGATGACAGTGACCTATGTCAATAGGCTCTGCTTCAAAGGCCATGGAGGACCAGGTCCTCCCACCAAGTCCCAATCTTTTATATTGGAACTAAGCCCAAGTTACAGAGTTGGAATGGGATTAGAACCTGGCTCTCTCACTGTTGAGTTTCCTGCTCTGTCCTTTGGATAACTTCCAGGAAGAAACCCTTTGCATTGATAGATGGCACTTTATGGCATGTCTGCATATTATATTTGCATTTTGTCAATCTAAGGAACAGAAGAGGAGTTGAGTGCTCTGCTCTTTTCCTCTGACTAATAGGGTAGTTTATGTAATAGACCTTTTCAGTGATTTTCTACTGAAACAAGATTACAAACAAAATTAAAACAAACCGGAGGAATGTGGTGAAACAATCTTCATCTATGTGACAGTGCTTAAAGCTTTCAAATAGTGACTTAAGCATTTAATCCACAATTGAAACACAGGCCACAATTAGGGATGGGTTATGCTCCTTTCAAGCATTATGTTTGTCAGTTCTGTAAACACCACTGAGCCTGTTTTCTCTCCTTAACATATCCAGATATTAATGACTGCAGTAAAAACCTTTGCCACAATGGAGGAACTTGCCGAGACTTGGTCAATGACTTCTTCTGTGAATGTAAAAATGGGTGGAAAGGAAAAACTTGCCACTCCCGTAAGTTCAGCATTTCCAAAACATAACAGACGTGCTCTCATAGGCTCCTTGAACTTGTTGGCCTAAGAGAGCACCAGCATTAAGGATAGTTTGGGTTTTCCACAGGTGACAGCCAGTGTGATGAGGCGACATGCAACAACGGGGGGACGTGCTATGACGAGGGGGACACTTTCAAGTGCATGTGTCCTGTGGGATGGGAAGGAGCCACTTGTAACATAGGTAAATACCCTGCATAATCGCCAGGAAGCAGATGCAGGGATGCAGCTCTGACCTCAGCTGTTCCTCTTGGCTCAGACTTGACGGCTTTCTAACAACTGAGCGGCAAATGTTGTTTGTGTTACAGCGAGGAACAGCAGCTGCCTGCCAAACCCCTGTCACAACGGTGGTACCTGTGTGGTCAGTGGGGACTCCTTCACTTGTGTCTGCAAGGAGGGCTGGGAAGGACCCACGTGTACCCAGAGTAAGTCAGCTCCGCTTGAACTCTTCCGGAGTGTTGCATGATAAGAACATGAGCTCATCCTGTCGCCCTTGGAGTCGAGATTGAAACCAGAAGGGAAAGCTTGTTTGATGTAGGCTTTACCATCACCTGAATCTTTGTTTTTAATGACTTTATGTGATAGAGCCTTGACCTGGGCATGAGAAAGTTGCAAATGAGCTAAGTGGAGACAGATGTTGTCTTGTTTTCTCCTGCATTCTTTTTCGAGGAGCAGCTCTGTCCGCTTCCACTTTTTTCCCGTTAGATTCTTTACAAGAATCTCTTCCTCTGTACATGTGTTCCACAAAGTACTTAACAAATTTTGTGGTACAAGGCTGGAATCAATTTAGTAGAGAATTTCAGCATATTTTTGTAAAAGTTGAGCTAAGTATAACTTGGGCATTAGGGGAAGTTTGATCATTCTTTACTGCCAGTAGAGCTCTATTAGCCGAAGTCTGCATGTTTAATGCTGTCTGTCTTTGCTTTGCAGACACAAACGACTGCAGTCCTCACCCTTGGTAAGTTTGCTATGTTTATCCTTTGCTTGCTTTTTTTTTTTTTTTTTTTTTTCTTTAGAATTCTGGGTTCCTTTTTTCTGTAGCAGTTTTTAATGTCTGTGCTAATGCCTTTTTCCCACAGTTACAACAGTGGCACTTGTGTGGACGGAGAGAACTGGTACCGCTGCGAGTGTGCTCCAGGCTTCGCCGGGCCTGACTGCAGGATCAGTGAGTGTTTCCATGGCTCTCTGCCTCAGCTTTTGTCTCACTTGAATCTTGTTGCAAGACAATCACCTTAATTGAGTTAAGTGGTAGATCAGATGAGTGATAGATGTCTTGTGTCATCTCTGTCTGTACCTGGATCCGTAGCAGGTTTGGAGAAGGCAGGAATCACGCTGAAAATGAAAGAGATTTCAAGTCATTCAGCTGGAGCTGAAACCTCTTGGTTCAGTGGAGTGGGCAAAATGCCCTTTGGGACAGTCTTCCCTTGTGTTTTTGTCGCCCAGGCTTCTGCCTGAGATGAAAGTGTGCCAGCCAAAAACCTTGTCAATTAATAATCTACCTCCAAGCCCTGAGGTGATGTATGCACTTCCCTGTAATTTAATAATAATTACAGGTAGGACGGCACTTTTTTAATGACAGCCATGGAATAGAAGTCTCACAGCAGCAATAGATCTGGGAAGGGTTTAACATTGACATCAACTGAAGAATCTAGTGGGGGACAAAACTGGAGCACATAAGAGGAGAGGAAGCGTGTCTGTGTAGGGAGGAATGTGTCCTTGCCCTGGAAAGCTCAAGTAGCCACAGGGGTCAGGTTTTGATATTTGTTAGTGCCACACAGCAGAAATGTCAAAGGACTTAATTCTGAGGTTATATTGGTGCTGCAAGCAGGAATCTATGTCCCAGTAGACACTAGAAAATGATCATAAAGCTTCAGTAGGTAATTCTATCCTATGTTTGCTTTTTTTTCTGACAAAACAAAAGGATACCATGGAGTAACTATTCTGTTTGCTCTCCTTCCCACCATAGATATCAATGAATGCCAGTCCTCGCCCTGTGCCTTTGGAGCCACATGTATAGATGAAATTAACGGGTACCGTTGCATTTGCCCCCCGGGTCGCAGTGGTCCAGGATGCCAAGAAGGTATTCCAGATGCCAGAGCTGATCCTAGCACTTGTAGCAAGATCTGTATAACTGCACATTGATGGCTTTGTGGTTGTAGGGGGTGGTTTTGGGGTATACCATCTGTTGTTTCTAATGCATGTATCTTTACTGAAGAAGCAACTTAGTGGGAAGTTTAGATGAACTTAGAAAAAGTGTTTGTTTGCTATTTTTAGCTTATAATTCTGTTCAATCTCTCTTCAGTTACAGGAAGGCCTTGCATTACCAGTGTTCGAGTAATGTCAGATGGGACTAAGTGGGATGACGACTGCAATATCTGTCAGTGTCTGAATGGAAAAGTCACCTGTTCTAAGGTACAGCTGTGCTGTGCTTTGGTTTACACCCCTGTCTGTCCTCTAACCAGTGGATTCTCACCAGTATTCATCATCTCCTAGGTTTGGTGTGGCCCTCGGCCTTGTGTCCTGCATGGCAAAGGCCCCAGCGAGTGCCCTGCTGGCCACACTTGTGTCCCTGTGCACGACGACCACTGCTTCACCCACCCGTGTGCTGCCGTGGGGGAATGCTGGCCCTCCAACCAGCAGCCTGTGAGGACCAAATGCAACTCAGATTCCTACTACCAGGACAACTGTGCCAACATCACCTTCACCTTCAACAAAGAAATGATGGCCCCGGTAAGTAGCAGCAGCTCACTGGGCTGTGGCACACATGGCTTATTCCCAGAGCATGGAATGATATTTTCCATAGGGAAAAGTGCCGCAAAAGCTGACACTGCACTGCACTGGCAAGCTGTGCAAGGATTAACTCCTCATTATCAAGAAAACAAAAAGCAGAGAAGGATTAATATAGCCTTGCAGCCTAAATGCTTTTGTGACTAAAGAAGAAAAGCTAAGTTGGAGGGAATTCCACCTCCTTTTCTCTTCAGAACTCTTACTTCAGGGCAAAAGAAAAACTAATCCTAAACCTCATATCTGTGTGTTCGTGTGCATATGTATTTAAGAAAGCCAACATCTTTTTTTTGTATCCTCCAGGGCCTTACCACAGAGCATGTTTGCAGTGAATTGAGGAATCTGAATATTCTGAAGAATGTTTCTGTTGAATATTCCATCTATATTACCTGTGAGCCTTCCCACTTGGCAAATAATGAAATCCATGTTGCTATTGTAAGTATTCCTGGAATATCTTTAAATATCTTAGTAGTTAATTCCTTGGATATGTGTGCAACATGTGGATTTCATAAAAATCTTAATTCCCAGCTTTGTCAGCACTTCTTGTGGTTTAGTTTCCATCCTAATTCCCTTCAGGAATAGGAAAGGAATTCTGGTTACATGTGTGTACCTGAAAGCTGCCATCTGGGGTCAACTATAATAGGGGGAGTAAAACACTTCTCTGTTACACTCCTGCTTTTGGGGGGTTTTTGGGTTTTTTTAGGGATGAGGACAAGAGTTCTGAGTCATTAATTCCTGCCCATAACAGGCCATTGTGCTCTTTTGTTATATATTGAAAGTAGCAAGAGCCTTCACTGCCTGTGAAGGTTTATAAATAGCAGTGCATGTGATGTGGTGCTTGGTGTTAATTGTGTGCCTCCTCCTGCAGTCTGCAGAAGACATTGGGGAAGATGAAAACCCCATCAAAGACATCACAGATAAGATCATCGACCTTGTCAGTAAGCGCGATGGGAACAATACCCTCATCGCTGCTGTCGCCGAAGTCAGGGTGCAGCGGCGGCCAACCAAGAACAAAACAGGTGAGCTCCTTCTTGGCTGCACCCCTTACAAGGTGTTCAACAAGGTGTGCAACACCTCCTCCTCTCATTTTGGAGACTTTTAGCAAGCCCCTGTTTATCAGGAACAATGAGGAGGCTTTGCACCCTAAAACCCCTAAAAAAACTTAGCAAAAGCTGGCTAAATCAGTGGCCTAAGCTGACAAAAGGGTTGCTCCTCTCATGGAGAAATAAGACATCCCGAAGTGTCCCCTGTGGTTTGCAGCAGGACTAACTCTCTCCTGCCTCTTGCAGATTTCCTGGTGCCCTTGCTGAGCTCAGTGCTAACGGTAGCCTGGATCTGTTGCCTGATCACCGTGTTTTACTGGTGCATCCGAAAGCGCCGGAAGCAGAGCAGTCACACCCACACGGCCTCTGACGACAACACCACCAACAACGTAAGGGAGCAGCTGAACCAGATCAAAAACCCCATTGAGAAACATGGAGCAAATACTGTCCCCATTAAAGACTACGAAAACAAAAACTCGAAAATTGCCAAAATAAGGACACACAACTCCGAGGTGGAGGAGGATGACATGGACAAGCACCAGCAGAAAGCCCGATTTGCCAAGCAGCCAGCCTACACTTTGGTAGACAGAGATGAAAAGCCCCCCAACAGCACCCCTACAAAACACCCAAACTGGACAAATAAACAGGACAACAGAGACTTGGAAAGTGCACAAAGCCTAAACCGGATGGAGTACATCGTATAGCAGATGGTGGGGTGCTGCCATGCAGGGCCTTTGAGTATCATTATAAAGGCACTCAAGAGCTTGTAGTTCTTAAACTGTTGTGTAATATTTGAGTCTAAGGGTATTATTTACTTAGAATCCCTGTGTTAATTTAAGTTTGGACAAGCTGGCTTACACTGGCAATGATAGTTGCTGTGGTTGGCTGGAATACCAAGTGCTGCATTTCACATCTATGCAAAACTAGTCAAAAGTGCCCTCATGTAAATTCAGCTGCAGCTGATCCATCAAGGAAACATTCCATAAGGTATTACATAGCCTTATTACTCTTCCTTAGTGTTCATTTTTTTTTTCCTGCCAGATGTTCCGATTTATACAGTTTCTTTAGAATAATACATTTTATTTATATTTATTGAATTTGAGTTTTTTGTATATTGGTTTTATGGTGACATACAACTAGTTCTGTATTTGAAAGTGCCTTTGCAGCTCGGAACCACAGCAACTATCAAAAATAAGTTTATTATTTATTTTTTTATTGTATTTTTGTTGGGGGCGGGTGGGGGGAACTTGTCAGCAGTTGCTGGTAAATGAAGAATTTAAAGAGGAAAATGTGTCAAAAATAGAAGTTTGTATAGATATGTAAATAATTCTTTTTTTATTAATCACTGTGTATATTTGATTTATTAACTTAATAATCAAGAGCCTTAAAATATCATTCCTTTTTATTTATATGTATGTGTTTAGAGTTGAAGGTTTTTGATAGCATTGTAAGCTCATGGCTTCTCTATTTTGAATTTCTTTTCTTGTTACATGTTGCCTATATGCCAAAACTAAGGTGTTCTAAAATAGTTTATTTTTAATAGGATGGGCTTTCATGCCTTGATGCTGGTTTTTGTACAATGTCAAATGTTTGAAACACCTTCCATAGTATCACTTTAAGAGTATTTGTAAGTACTGACTGAGGCAGTTTAGAGAATTAGACTAGAAAATTTTTTTTGCTGCTTTAGACTTGAAAACTGAGTGACAGGCAGAGAATCTGCTAAGAAGCAGTTTAAGGGAACAAAACTGAGCTATTACTTTATGTAGATGAGATATGAGTGGTTGCATGTAATTAAAATTATCAAATTAGCGTGTGAAGTTGGAAACACAGCAGTCTTATTTTGTAAATTCTAATTTTTTTTTCTCACCATGAATATGTAATACTGAACCACTTGTAGATTTGACGTTTTTGTAATCTACTGCATTTAGGGAGTATTCTAATAAGCTAGTTGTTGAATACTTGAACAGTAGAATGTCCAGTAAGATCACTGTGTAGGTTTGCCATAGATTACACTGCCCGCCTTAACAAGTGAGGAAATCAAAGTGCTATTACGATGTTTAAGATCAAAAGGCTTATAAACATAGTCATCTCAGTGGTTAACCATTGAGATAAGGAAGATACCTTGTATTGTGATATTAGTGTTACATGAAAATGCATCTTTGATGTGTTGTTCCTGGCAATAAATCTTGAAAAGTAATATTTATTAAATTTTTTGTATGAAAACATAAAAGAGCGTGGAAATTATTGAGCTTGGAGGCACTCCTGGCCAGTCAGTTGTGCAAAAGCAGGGACAGGTGCTGCTGGATGTTTCCAGGACCTGCCCCTGCCTTTGGTGGAGTCAGTTTTTTGTTAGATGATTACTTGTTCCCCTTTGGCTCCAAATGGGGCCGAGGAGGTTTGAAAGCAGTGTCTCCCTTGTTCTCACTGCCTCTTGGCCAATGTCCCTCGGTGTTCTGAGAGAGGGGGGGTGTGGCTGCACTTGTGCAACGAGTTTACCCTGCACAGGCCAATGCACTGCCCCCAGAGAGAAACCAAATCGAAGTAGCTAGGCAAGATCCAAAGTGCTGACCTGGATGGGAAGGGATCCATAGATGATGTTGATTTCTGATGGGCACAAAGCGCTTTGTAAAGCATGCAATAAACTCTGAAAGTATTCAACACCACAGCTTTGAATGCTGAACTAATGCTGCCCCTCCCACCTTTATGCAGGGGCTGGCTGGCTCAGGATCTGCTCTGGTTTTACCACGTTCTGATGAAGCTGCAAAATTGTTCTGCTAAGGGGCTACTGCAAAGCTGAAGGAACAATAAACTGTGTAACAAGTTCATTGAAAAATCGTTAAAGCAACCTGCTGCAAGGTTAGGCCTTTGCATCTGTATTTGTTTGTAGTAAATAAACAGGTATTTTATATACAGATTGCTGCGGTATGAATACACTGAACACTAACAAAACCTGAGACTGAGAAATACTTTCTCTGTACTTTTTTTACAGCTGTCAAAAAAATCTAATTAGTGTTATTTTTTATTTTCAACTCACTTTAGAAGATTTCCTTTGTGACTACTTGGCTGGCTGCTGCTTTTACTCTTCTCACTCACACACCACACAGGGCAAGTACTGGAGCCTGTTTAGTTTACTGCCTCCTGAAGGGGAAGTCAACAAGATTCGTTTCAGCTGCCCACTTCAATAATTCCTCATCAAACAAATCCCATGAGTATTTATTTCCCTTTGTTCCCTAACATCTAAATCTGCAATAAAGCAAACACATCATGTCCAAAAAATCTACTTAAAGATAATAGAATCTTCCACCTGCTGCCAAAGGGCAAAGCTGGGCCATTCCCTGACTGCTTTCCTGTATTTCTAATGTTGAATTAACCATCTTCCTGCTGTCTATTGTTCACATGAGTCTCAAATTCAAGTATATGGAAACAAACCACCTCTTCCAAAGGGCTCAAACATACCTGAAATTGCAGGAATTTGTAAGAGTGTCTTCTATTAAGGAAAAAATAAAATAAGGCATTTGATATTTCTGGGAACATGCAGTTGTCAGGCTTCTTGAAAACCTACTGAGGCCGTTTCTATTTACCGACAATGTCTACATGTAGTGACAAAGCTGTTTAGGTCTCTGAAGACTCAGTGAAAGCAAAACCTGGGTTCCTCAAGCTTCAAAACATGTCAAAGCCCTGAGCTCAGGCTTTCCTGTGCTCCATGCAGAGGTTTTGTTACTACAGAGCTCCTCCATACATGCCCTGCTTTTCCACATTTCCCCATGGATTTTCCTCTATCCCATGGTGTTAGAAATTGTAAAATCATGCAATTTGTACAGGAGGCAGTCAGAAAATTCTACACAATTGCCATAATGGTATTTTTAATTAATCCTCCTATCTCAGTGGCAACTCCAAAACTCACACTGGTGACTGTAACACAAGAACAATCGCCCAAAGCCCAGATCCACCACCAGGCTGGGGGCTTGTCTATGAAGTGGTTTCCGTTGCCATGAAAATAAACGTGAAGTTTAAGGCTTCCCCCTTAGAATATTTTTGTGGAAATCATACTTTGCCACTTCACACTTTTACTACTCAGGGAAGATACATTCTGATTAGTCAGGAGAAGTTTCTCACTGCTAGTGTAAGCTTGTTCTTTGGATCCTTCTTTATCTAAGAATTGAAAAATGCGTGCTTCCTGAGCTGCCATTTAAGCATGTGAGAAATAATGAAATGAAATGAAATATTAAATGAAATATCTCCCCTTAGCAATCTGAGCTTTGCTCTACCTACAGCTAATTGAACCTGCCGAATCTGGGTTTGGTTCAGCCTGGGCTGAACACAGCCACATCAAAGCTCTGCACCTCCACATGGAAAGGGCCCATCTTACGTAGAGGTACCTGGGAAAGGTGCTGATGGTGCAGGTTACATCAGCCTTCACAACAAAATATTCATGTCACTGGGAATGCCAGCCTTGAGAACAGCTCCCTCTGCATTGCTGACAGCAGCCAAGGGCAGCTGGGAGCACTGGGATATGAAGCCCCTCAGGCCAGGGGAATCTGAACCAGGTTTGGCCCCATACATGCAACTCCATCTCCAGCCATGTCCTGGTGAAACCGTTTTCCCTTGCACACACCTTCTGTTCTCGCAGCAGCTGCCACCTGCACAGTAAGAGTTAATGTTATGAATCAGCTCCCTGCCAAGCTAAAATGTACAAGGTTATGCTCTCTGCTGCTCCTTGAAGATTGCCTGTTTCTGCTCCTTATCTGCCAGCCCTCGGGCTGAAACCAGCCCTGCCTCCCAGCTATCCCAAGTCCAGGGTGCTGCCCTGCCATCTGCAGAGTGACAAGGTAGAACCTTTATGGTTTTTAGGAGTGCCTGCAAAGATGAGAAGTTCTGACAAGGGAAGTACCAAATTCAGCCTTTTCCTCCCCATAAGACAGAAGTGATTGCACAACCTACCCCTCCTCTTCTAAGGGAAGCAAGAGTATTTGAGTATATTTAAGAATTTTTTTGCTTCCTCTTTTTTTCAGCATTGACAGCAATGACCATCATGTTTATGTTTGCCAGTGCACACTGAGTTTGCTTGCAAAGGTAAATGATTTCTCCCAGTAGAGGAAAAACCCAGTAAAAGACCTGTGCAAGGATTAACTCCAGTTTCTGGGGTGGAGAGGGAGGAGAAGGGTGCAGGTGGATGGTTCAGCAGCTGCTTCCCTGTCACGGGCAGTAGCAGAGCCATGCAGGATCAGATGGCGTCAGACTGAAGTCCCAGCCCAGATCTGCCAGCGAGCGCCTTCTGTGATGTGCAAATTGTTTCAACCAGTTTCCCTACAGGGTGGAGAAAAAAATGTCTATTCCTTTCATTCTAGCTCTATGAGATCATATTAATATTAAAAAGGGGCATGCCCAGCTCTAGAATTAGAACTCAAGATACTTTTCTTAAAAGATCTGATGCATAAATAAAAAAGATAATTACTATGCCAGCAAGTAAGGCTATTATGGAGCTAGAGTACCAATTCCTACTGCTGTACTAAAAGAGTTAACTTGGGCAGAATGGGAGCAAATCACTGAAATTCTCCTTTACAAAAGGTGCACTGTCACAGCTCTCACAGGAACAGATTCTCAGCTCTGGAATAATTGAAGTGGGTAGTAAAGAAGGTAGGACAGTTGTGGTTAATTTCCTGAACAAATTCCAGGTTACAGCTGAAATGCCTTGTGACACTCCATCACTTCCACAACTTTCAGGATTTCTCAGCATAACACAACACAAACAAACATAAAATCCCTTTCTGAAAATGTCACCTTACTGTCACCATGGAAAGGACAAGGTCATGCAGTACCAGGTTCAATTTTACTTACCTAGGGGAAGCAGATGGACAAAAGGACTTGTGTGCGTTGAATTTGCTGCTACTTAAGCAGTTAGCTTTACCGTGGGAGCAGTGCTTCCCTCAGCGCTGCCCCAGCTGTCAGAATAAGCACTTCCAGCTCCCTCCAGGTTCAGCTGCAGAGTGCTTTGATATCCCTCTGATGAAAGGCTCCGTTGCACAGCGCTTCCCTCAGCCCACATCTTCACCCGGGTTACTGGAAGCAAGTTGATGTTTAATAAAGAAGAAAAAAGCACAAAGTAAAGAAGTGAGGAGTGCCTTTTATTAAAGCTAATTTCTGAGGCCAACTCACACTTCCCACTGCTGGCAAAAAGGCTCAGTGTTATTACCTCTGTTTGCTGCAGCGGGTTTGAATACAGAACCTTTCCCTGGGTACATACTGATAAAGCCAAGGAGATAACCACTCATAGCATGCAATCTGGGAGAGTCTGTATTTCACATCTTTCTTATTCCAATTGCAAACAGAAAAATATTTCTTCCTTTTTTTCTTGTTCTTTAGGAAGAAACCATTTTCCAGCCAAAAACCAATGAGATGATGTAAAATGCCAGTTAGAACTCTTCCAATGCAATCCACATGCTCAGCAGTGAGAGGGAAGGAAGTTCACACTGACCAAAAAATGACTTAACATCTCACTTGGTCAAAACCTTCTGTGGGAAAGGAGGTCTGTTTGCTTACCTGTCAAGTAACACCAAAACCAGCACAAAGCTTAGCACCCACAAGATCTTGGGATATTTAAAACCTTCCTACCAATCAACACTGGGCAAGGGAGATTTCACATGAGCTGCTTCCTCTTTATAAATGATTATGTAAAATGCTGGTCTAGTTTTTGTTATGTGTTTAACCATACAAGTGCACGAAACAAATATTTTTAACTGCTTTGATGTAAAGAATAATGTAAACTATCATCTGCACACATTAGAAAGTGTTTCACTAGGAAACAACTGTTTCAATATCAGCAAATAGCACAGACCAAAGGAACTAGATGATTCACTCAAAACAATAACCCACCAAAGCTGGTTGGTTTAGGATAAAAAAAATGAATCAAAGATATTGTTTCTGTACTTCAGTGGCAGTTTCAGAAGAGAACAGAGCCTTACATATTCATTACTTTGACAGAGACGTATGCTAATTCTGCTCAGAAGCAATTTGGTAATAGAAAGCCAAGACTTGCAAACTGCTAATTTTGCTCCGGCTCAGTTTCCAGTTCCCTTTTTTCCCCCTAAACCTGATTTAGGAAATCAGGTTTGTGGTTCAACAGCATGTCAGACCACACCTCTGCCAGTCCTCTGGGTGCAGGTGGATGGGTGATAACAAAAAAAGCGAAGTCTGGGAAGATGACCCTGGGCTTGAAGTAGAGAGAGACACAGACACAGCTTGGGTGTCCCAGCACCACCAGGTTTGCAAAAGAAAAGCTGGCATAAAAGTCCTGCTGCACAGACAAAAGAAAGCACAGTTTTGGGCAGCAACACAACCTAAAATCCAGACATGACTGTGAATTCGAAGCCTTTCCCCTAAATAGCTGTATTTCTGAGAGGATCCAAGACACAACTATTTTGATAGTAACAAAGCTCAAAAATGCACAGCTCCAAAGAGCCTAGAACTTTTCAAGACAGTAAGGACAAAAGTAATGATGCCACTGTGGATTTGTGAGACAGCCCACCTGTCTTTGTTCTGACCCTCCAGCCTCTAACACCTCCAATCACCTTACATCTCTCAGTGTTGCACGACCACTGCTTTGAG